>NC_012876.2:23951668-24303861 GCF_000003195.3 Sorghum bicolor | reverse complement strand
CCCCCCCCGTGGTCGAAAAAACCAAGTAATAATTTCATTCCCATCAGTAATCTCATGCGGTTGAGTAGTAAAGGTACCTCAAACCCTTAAGAGCCAAGAAACGACAAGCCTGAGGTCTCCTACGCCCCCGGGCTACGGAAACTCTACTCGCCTCCTCACCCTTAAGGCAATCGAGACCGCCTTAAACAAAAGACCGAGTGAGAAAAAACAAACATAGGTGCAAAAAAGAAATAAAGGAGCCTCGAGCGGAAAGACAGATAAACATTTAAAAGATATCATACTACTTAAAGATAGAGTAGCAAAGTACTATACAAAGGGGCCTAGGCACCCAGAGCAGGCTCGCAGGCCTCAGTCCGCATCACGATCCTCACCAGCCTCACCTGCGCCTGAGCTAGTCTCAGGAGGCAGTACCTCTGGCTCGAACAGCCTAGCCAACCTCTCTCCAGGAACCTCTGCGTCGTCGATCAAGGCATGGAGCCTCTCTTCGTTCTCCGCGTCAGTCTTGGAGTTGTCGGTGACGAAGCCGTGGGACACCACCTCCATGTCGTAGGAGAAGCCTGAGCAGACAACGGCCATTGCCCGCTTCACCCTGATGTGGAGAGCGTCCCGCACCCGATCCCTCAGCGTCGCGCTTAAGTAGCACAGCTGATCGACCAGCGCGTTGCCTCGAGCTTCATCCTTCGACTCGTCCATAGGCTCGACCTCCCAAGAGGTCGAGAGATCGCTTATCGCTGTCCGCAGTCGACGGTTCAAAGCAACCTCCCCCTCGAGCTGGGCTTTGACATTGCTAGCCTCAACTTGGGCGGCCAAGAGATCGTCTTTAAGCCCTATGAATGCCAACGCAAAAGCTTTAGATAAAACCAAGCACATCTCGAAAAGAAAACCCGACAATAGAAACATACCACGGATACTCTCTTCCAGAGCTGTGTTCTCGCCAACTAATTTGGTGTTAGCCCTCTCGATCTCTCTGTTAGAGCGTGCCAGCTCAGTGTTGGCAACACGCAGATCTTCGATCACCTTGCCAGCCTGAACAATGGCTCCATTCTTCTCCAGCAGCTCTCCCTTCAGACGATCGATGTCGTCAGAGAGGCTGCGGGATCGAGCCCGCTCCGCCTCGAGGTCTTCGAGGGCCTTCTTCTTGGCTTCTTCCGCGGCGCACCTGGCGATCTCGCTGTTCACATACTCCACCTTCATCCTCTGGAAGGATTCTCGAAGGGAGTCCAGGTCAGTCTTGAGGAGGCCCTTCTCCTTGTCCAGATCAGCAACGACGTTCTTGTAGGACAGTGCCTCCTCCCGGGCTTTGGACGCATCCTCCTCGACCGTCAGAGCCCGCTCCCTCAGTAGCACGGCATCTTCCATAGCCTTCCTTGAGGCCTATCGAGCCTTGGCCAGGGCAGCCTCCCTCTCCTTCTTCTCCTCCTCGAGCGCCAAGAGCTCTTCATAAGCTTTGAGGAGTTTCTCCTATGACTCCAGGAGTTGGTCTTTGAGAAGGGGGAGCTGCTCCCAGCCGCCTCTCGTGGCATGAACGAAGCTTGACTTAATACGGGAGGTCTCTTTCAGGTTCCGCGAGCCGGTAATCGAGCAGTTAGAACCCAAAACCAACAAGTTCCCAAAAGATTAATAGACTAGGAGACTTACGAAGTAGGCAGGCCCGAGCCCATTGTTTACAACGTCCGACAAGAGCCCCACCGTGTGCTTCATCTAGAGACGGAGCTCCTCGACGTACTCCCACTTCTCGGCTTCCTTCCGATCGTCCAGAAAAATGTTGGGCTCGGACGGATCGGTGGAATCACGGATGTGGATCCGATCAGGGCACCAGTTCTCCATCTCCTGGTCGGCCCACGCCTTGACGCCGCGGATGAGCTCCTCGACAGTCTCGAGGGACCCCCCGTGGCGCAGGAACAAATCGACAAGGGATGGGAACCGCCCGTCATCATCCACCGTCTTCCAGGTGCCCGTTTTGCTGCCTCCGCCCCCACCCGACGTCCCAGCCTCGTCCTCCTCGGCGGGGATACGGTCCTCCCACGACTGACGTTCCTAGAGGAACCCTGGAGCGATTACGTCCATGCCGTAGATCGTCCTCCTGATCTCGGACTCGGGGTCGACGGGGGTGCGCATCATGCAAGCAAGCGCCACCACACCGTCCGCCCGCCCCAACTCTGCTGGGATCGCGGCGGGCGCTCCAGGACGGAGCCACGCCGGGGTCGGAGGGCCAAAAATCGGCAGACCCTCTTCCTGGTTCCCGGGCTCTTGCGGCGCCGGTGGTACCTGTTGGGGCGGACTGTGAGGGGGAGGCTCGAGTGGCTCCCCTGACGGCTGGCCCTTCTCCTGCTGTTGCTCCTCGAGCTCCTGCGGCACCTATTGACGGTCCTGCTTCTGCAGCTGCCGACGCGTCTCATGCTCCCGCTCCTCCTCTTCTTTCTTCTTCTTCTCCTCGATGGAGCGAAGCCCGGCAGGCCAGGGCGTCCGCCTTGCAACGAGAGAGGTCTGGGACTCTTTGTCCACAGGATGGGCATCCCTCGAGGTCCCGTCACCGCTGGACCCATCACTTATGGTAATGGGATCCCCCTCGACCCCGATCGGGGAGGCTCGGGGGCTCCCTCCTGCCCTTGGAGCTGAGGTGCCTCGGCTCGTTTTGGCAACGACGGGGCAGGCTCACCCGCCAGGGGACGAGGTGAGGCGCCCTCGGTGTCGGTTGGTGGTTGAGGGTCGGAGGAGCCTATAGAGCACAGAACAAAGGTCAGTCACTATGAAGGCCGACGTAAGAACAACACAAATCCCGTAAACAAGCTACTAACCTGAGTCCTTGGAGGCAGCTCCCACCTTGAGCCTTTTCGCCATTGAAGGCTGGGCCTGCTCAAGCGTCCGCTTCAACCTGAGGAGAGAGGAACGGGCGTAAAGAAGACCGTTATACGAAAAAACGCAAAGAATCAGGAGAATAAGAATAACGGCGTCGAAGAACTTACCCCATAGGGAGAACGGCTCGCCTACAGGTTCCTCGACTGGTGGGCCTCGAGCCACCCCGTGGCAAGGCCCCCGACCCCTCGAGGGCAGGCGCTGGTCTTGGCCCAGCATCTCCCACCTGGCGAGCGCCGGGACTGGCGCTCCTGCGGCCGGACTGCCCCTTATCGGAGGCCGCGGCGCGGCCACGGGTCAACGGCCCCGTCACCTGGGGCTTAGCCCGGCTACCCGCCTTTGATGCAGGGGGAGGTTGAGGATGCGGGGCAGCCCGACTTGGCGCAGGCGCAGGAGGAGTGTCAGCGCGGGGGCAGTGAGAGCCGCCTGGCCCCTCCTTTGGCACCCCCGTCCGTGGGACGTCGACGTCACCTCGAGGCGGACCCTCGAGGATCCGATCGAGACGAGACGCCATCCCCTCGGAGTCGTCGCTATCGTCATCACCGTCTCCGCCATCGTCTTCGCTGGGGGATTCTTCCTTAGGCTCCCCCCTCTACTTGGACTTAGCTCGACGTGCCTCTACCGCTTGGCGGTCGAGGTTCTTCTTTCTTTTCCCCTTCTTCTCAGAGTCCTTGACGGACTTTTGTTTCTCGGTGGACTGGCGCCGTGTGTCACGGTCGACCTCGTCCTCCTTTACTGGAGGCCTCGAGGACCGGACATCGATTCGCCCCTGCCAGAACAAGGGCAAGCTTAAAAAAGGGGTCGAAAGGAAATCCATAATTGAAGCCATGTACGGGAAAAGAGCATACCAGGTCGATCGAGCCCGCATCGGGCCTCATGGGGAAGCCGTTAACGTGCTCTGGCTTAAAATCGTCGGCAATGGCCGCCCTGACCAGGGCCGCGACCTCGTCGTCCGCCGGAGTCTCATTAGACATTCGGCACGCCTCGAGGTCCCGGGACGAGACTTCAGGGCCCATCTCGTCCATCCTCAGCGGCCGAGACATCAATGGGAGAACTCTCCGATGATGAACGGCCGAGAGGACGAGAGCGGCGGTCAGGCCTTCCATACATAGCTTCTTCAAGGCGTCGAGGGGGTCGAGCCGCGACTGGTGAACTTGGACGACGCCGTACGTCCAGTTCTCCGGGCGCTCCGTGATTAGGCAACCGGTGTAGGCGGGAAGGAGATCGACGTTGTTCCTCAGGTAGAACCACTGGGAGTCCCATCCGACGTGGTTCGTCGACAATCCCACCGTGATGTACTCGCGCGGCCTCGCTGTCTTCCCCGTCTTCAGCACGAGGTTGAGGCACCCCGCCCGCACGGGCTTCCTCATGCCAGTGGTCCTAGTAGGGGCGTTGAAGAGCTCACCCCTGTAGAGGTGGAGCCACAGCTGCCAGTGGGGCATCATCCCCAAATAGCCCTCACACACCACGGCGAAGACCGCCGCGACGGTGATGGCGTTTGGGGAGAAGTGCTGGAGCTCCACCCCGTAATGGTGGCAGAGCGCCCGCATGAAGCGGCTCGGGGGAGCGCACATGCCGTGGTCGTGGAACTTGGCAAACGAAACCACATAGCCGTTGGGCGGCTTGGGCTCCCTGTGGTCCGCTGGCGGCGCGATCCACTCCGGCGACGAAAGCAATGTGTGGTGGCGCAAGAGCCCTTCCTTCTCAAGCTCCAGCAATCGGCATTACGTCATCGACGACGGACGCCACTCGTCGGCAGCAACAAGTCTCACAGGCATCTTGGACGGAAGGACGGCGGATTCACTACTACTCGAGGGGGCGCGCGCGAGTGAGATGGCAGGAGACCTAAGACGGCGAAATGGCTAAGGCAAGGAAGAAGGCAGAAGGCGGAAGGGAAAGCGGCGGCGACGCCACGGGATATTTATAGGCAGCAAGCCACCAACAGACAGATCTGATAAATGAGGTAACTCCCCCCCATAAATGTGCCGACTAACGGTCCTTTTCCTCCTCACAGACGGGGCGTTCTGAATTCTGCGCCGGTACCACGTCGCAACAGCTCCCGCCTGAAAAGGCGCGCCCAACGGGCAAAAAGGCGAACCGCCGCGGCTTCTTCCTTCCCTTGTAAGCCAAGGAACGCACCCCTGAAAGCCTCGAGAGGTCGTAGGTTGACCCGCCGAAAGGGTTCGACAGCCGATCTCGAGCACGAGAGTCAGGGATCCCCAGCGAGTGGTCGAAAATCGAGGCCCGCCTCGAAGACTCGCTGGAGATGTCCAAGGTAGGGTCGAGACAGTCGAGAGGAATCCCCCCGACGGGAGGCATCGAGCCACTGGACTCTATCGAACAAGACCAGCATCCCCGACCACGTCGACCCCGCTTTATGAGAACGCCTCCGGGCTACAGCTGACCCCCTCGAAAGGGGCACAGGTTCTCATTTAGACTGCCCTTTAGGAGCTCTATTTGGGGTGGATGACGCTCGCTCTATCGTGAGTACGTCGAAACCCCCGCGTAAAGCAAGCTAATCAGAACCTTCCACCACTGGTGTCGACAGCGTTTCTGCGAATTAGGCGACATAACCCTCGAAGGAGTCAAAAACTCCTCCAAGGGCTCGGGGGCTGCCCCCGCGGGGTCACTCGCGCGTCCCCACGGAAATTCGACCACGAAATAAAGCCCCCACTCGAGCGCCAGTGCTCAAATGGAGACTCGGGGGCTACTGTCGAGGATATCAGTAAGGGCTATCCCAACTGATGCACATAATGAGGTTATCCGTACGCAGGTCGAGACCCTCAACTCGATGCTCTAGTAAGACATACGTATAGTTATCGACAGCCGCAGCCTCGAAGATGGAAAAGGCGTCGAGCGAATCGATCAGAACTCGAGCGCCGCTATCATCGAATACGGAAATAGGCTCGAGCGAACCATTAGGCGTCGAGCGTAAGGACGCCGCCCACCGCCTGACGCGCGGATGGGAACCAGGGCATTTAATACGCCTGTCGCGTTCTCACCTAACACGCCAGTCACGAGAAGCGTGATAGGGAACAGGCACTCGTCCCGTCATTCTTTTTGCAGCCTTCCCCACCAAACGACCCAGAGCATGTTAGGACGCGGGAAGCAGGGATGGAATGTCTAATCAGGACCCCTTCGAGATGTCCAGGGTCAACGCCCTGAACAGCGAAGCACTACACGGCGGCTGACCCTCGACCGGACCCGTTTCCTTCCAAGGGAAGGGTTGGGCGTCGAATGGCAATAAAGCAACCACTCCGACGGATCCGCCACTGTATCGTACAGGCATGCCACCAATGAACCAGTCCAGGACGACGCGTAGAGCAGGATTCCAGGGCACGCGTAATCATCATCAAGCTACCAGGACAGGACGGCTCGAGACCACGCCAGTACGGAGGCCTCGAGTAGGTCCGCGCGCCATGCCTCTATCGACCCCTACTCTGACACCTATACTTGTACCCCAGGGTTCTCCTTAGAACTATAAAAGGGGAAGCCTGTGAGCGGACATCAAATATACGACACACACAACACCACACCCATACGCAGTAGAACTTCCATACTCCATACCACGCTTGTATTCACCCCTATACAAGCACTTAGGTGCAAAATAATACAAACTTGTTGACGGTCCTTAATGCTCACATTTAACCATCAACTAATCATAGAAAAGGATCCAAATGCAACCAACACCTAAACTTAGGGTTTTATCTGACAGAATTCCACGAGTTTTGGTGTTTGTCCATTTCTGCAGGGGGTTATCGGGAAATACGGAGGAAAGGCCCACACGTCGGGTTTACATAGAGATATTAACGTGCCACGCAATTTTCTATCATCTAGAAGACTCCAGAAGCCACGGGACCGAAGCGGAGGCCGAGAGGACACAGGGACAGGGCGCCCGCCCTCAGCCAGAGTCCAATCAGGACTCTCTTTCGGGATATTGCTCCACCGACCTAAAGGATCAAGAAAAACCACACGATCAATGTCGGTTTGATCCAACGGCCCAGATTCACTTGAAGGGATTATAAAACCAGACCCCCCTGGCCCCTGGAGATCATACCTCTTCTACAGAATCAAAGTTAGGGTTTCAATTCTTCATCCAAGTAGAGAGGATCCCTCTAGTTCTTCTAGTTCTACCTCTAGTTCATCTAGATCTAGTTCTAGTTCATCTAGTTCTAGTTCTAGTTCCTCTAGTTCTAGTTCTAGTTAGTTCTAGTTGTAATCTAGAAAATAGGGAGAGAGAAGAGGAGAGCGGAGGAGGAGCCGGATCTGTCGGATCTTCCTCAACATTGTACTTTTGCAGCAACTGGTTCATTCTTCATCGTTCTCCAGGTTCTTCAATTCATAATTCCTGAGTTCTTTAATTACTTTTATTTACATTCAAGTTATTTATTGGATTCCCGCTTGCATCAAGTGCTCTAGTCTTTATAACGCTAGAGTAGTAATTAATAGATTAGACGTGGTGTTTAGTCTTGCGATTACCTGGAATTGCACCCAATCCTACGGATTGTTGTGGTAGCCCTAGGGTAGTGACAGCCCTAACGGTCGACGTATTCCACCACGTTCGGATCGGTGTTTGTAGGACCGTAGTCAGACCTTCCTAGCCCCCTTCTCATCTCTTTCTGTGGTTAGTGCTCTGATGTCCCGATATAGATAATCTTGAAGTAATTCTTGATTCTTAGATCAACTAGAGAACTCTCAGGAAACTTCCTCTCTTCCCACCAAAAATAATTATATAGTTATCCTTGGGCGATCTTGGATCTTAATTAGTACACTGACGTTCTCTGTGGAAAATCGATACTCTGGAATACTCCCGCGTGAAGGCTACATCGGTATCCGTGCGCTTGCAGATTTTTCTGTTTGCATTTAAAATACCCAACAAGCTCTCAGGCGTCGTTGCCGGGGAACGGTAGCTGTGCTAGTTTCGAACCAAGTCGCCCGTATATCCTTTTTCTTTTCCTTTTTTACCACACTCACCTTATCATTTTCACCGTACCACATGGATTTCACTCTAAGCATTAATGAGCATGGAATTTATTTTATAGCCACTTCATTTACTCCATGCTCATATGCAACATCTTCACAATCCATTGGTCTTTCCAACATCACCACATTCGAGATCTCCAACCCCCTCTTCCTTTCTATTCATAAAAACTTTAAAAGGGCGGTTGTCGATGCATATGTCTATAATAAATTTTGCAGATCTCGTTGAGTTGATCTTGATATAGGTCAGCGTTGGAGGGGAAACCACTTCACTGACATAAATTGATGGTTTCCCAAGGACAAGCTTAGTGTCCTAAAACAAGCACTGATTAGACCATAACATGAACTTCTAATTATTTGCAACATTACCTTGTGTATTGAGCATATAAGGATAATTGTAAAAAAAATTCCTTCGGGTATTCTTGTCACTAACCTTTCCAGGATTGGAGCAAGAAGATCGGATGAATGACAAGCACAAGGTATGTACAACCAATCATCATACAACATTGAATTAAATTCATCCAAACTTGAATTTTACAAAATTCAAGCTTGGGGGAGTACTTTACGTAAAAACATCCTTTGCCATGTTGCTACGTTGGTTATCCCTACCTTTGAGACATGCTCAATTTGTTAAATACTAATCACACTACTTCATCTCCACTTGAGTAGATCTCTATAAATGCTCTCATGCCACCTTTATTTGCTTTAGTATATGTCTAGGTTTGGAGTAGTTTCATTTATCTCTTATTTGAGCTTGGTGCTTAGTTTAGGAATGATGATCTTACTTCCAAGGGGTTTTAAATTAAGCATGGTGCTTAGGTTAAAAAAGCCCTCCTGAATCAAATTAGACATGGTGTCTAGGTTGATTTTTGAGCCAATAGTATGCTATAGCAGATATGGGATATTTTGTTGGACTAACCCCTGCAGGAAAACTTTCACTATCGACCTGGGAAGTCCTGAGATACACTCACATTTTTGACAAAGAGAGAGGCACATGAAGTTTAACAATTTACACAAGGAAGACATAGCTCATAAGATATGATCCATGGAGGGTGCCACAAACACGATGCACAACTGCTAAGAAATGAAAGCTTCCACAAGGTGATACTGTACCATCACTCTTCATGTAAGGTAACATCTTAAGGTACTTGACTATCACTTTTTATAAGCTTCTCCTTGGTTCTGGCGTTCACATGAATAAAAGAGACAAACATGTATGATTTACAACTCTAGATTAACCAACCCAATCGATTGAACATGTTTAGTCCTTGCACCTTTGTGATCCTACACTCCTAATCATATGAGCTAAAGTGTTGCACACACAATATTTGGAAGATATAAAAAAAAAGATAAGATAAGTATAGATTATCTTTTAATTAGGTTGAGCAATCTGATCTGACAAATGTTTTAAATGCTACACTCATGATCTTATTATACATCAACTTTGTCTTGCTCACTATGCTTAAGGTTAGAGAAGAAAAAAAATACACTTTTGGTTCTATTGGTGTTTTCCACCAACAGAGCCCACGCACTTGATCTCTGCCTTGTCTCTATGAGCAGGTACACTTCGAGCAGCATATGAAGGAGTTTTACAACTCCCAGACTCCACCAAGTGAAGAACCTAGATCTATGAGCACAAACACACTGGAGATACTGGACACTCAGGCAATTACTGCCCTGAGATGCTTGAAGACGTAACTACTGGAGTAACCCCGTAGTGGAAGTAATTACTGACCTTCTGCTGGTCAAGAGAGGCGATCTAGGACGCCCCGTTATCCCGATCTCCATCGGCATGGTGGACTTCCCAGAAGCACTCTGCGACTTTGGCTCCAGCGTCAACATTATGCCCAGGACTTCGTGGTGATAGAGACTGGTACAGATGAGAGGGCACCCATCATCCTAGAGAGGCCATTCCTGAACACCTCGGGAGCAGTCATCCACGCTAGTGCTGCTAAGATCAGTTTCTACATTAAGGAGACGAGGAGACATTTTCCTTCAAGAACAAAACTACACAAATCTCAGAGCAATCCCGACATGAACCAAGGAAGAGGACCAACAGGAGGAACAGGAACAAGCAAATGTGTACCGAGTCAGCTAAGATGGTCACTGCAGCTCAAGGAGATTAAGATCGTCAACTCAAGTCACCTTTCTTGATCAAGAAGGACGATCCTGGTGTTCCAAGCATTGAGTGCACAATCAACGAATATTCTTTCAGAAGACACTCTACGACACCGGATCTAACGTCAACATAATGGCCGCAGTCACTTATCAGCTTCTGCATGGAACCATGACCCTACAACCAACAAACATTCAGCTCCAGATGATTTTAAGGTTATTGACATGGGTGAAGACGAGTACAATCCACCCATCATCCTTGGAAGACCGTTCCTCAGCACCGTTAAAGCAATCATCTACATTGGAACCGGAGAAGTCCACATGCACTTCCCCTCTAAGAAGGTACGCCGCTATTTTACTCACTCTAACTATATAGTTGAAGACTCTAAGCAGGTCAGGACAAGAAGAAGACAACGCAACCGCAACCAGAGGAGGCAAATCATCAAGGACGGATGGGCGGACTACGAAGGAGAAGTGGTAATGTCTGAAGACATACAGCTTGAACAGAACTGTCCTGAGGAGACCGTAGCACCGAGTTAGGTGTGGAGAAAGAAGATAGTTATACATGAAGAGGAGGCACCGCCGGAACCACCGACTACGCCATCCAGCGAATCCCAGGACGACTGAGAAAACAGAGAGTCCCGTTCGGAGGACTTAAAAACACCGAACGCCTTGCCAAGAGGTAAACTTGGTAGTTATCCTTTTCCTTTCAATTATTTAAAATAGTTTGCTTAGTTAATCAGGTTCATGCTATCTTGAAAAGAAAATAAAAATGTTAAAAATAGTAAGCCCCATGTGAGTATGCTCATGGCATAAAACCCATAAGTACATTCACTGTGGTGGCGTAAAAATAAATATATATATTCCTGTCCTATAAAAATGAAAATATAAAAATAAATTTATGATCCTACTAAAGAGAGTAACATTTATTGAGGAGGCTCAACATGATAAAGGCTAAATATTTATGCTAACACTTAACTAGTTCCACAAAGCTTTGTTGTCTATTTGAGCTCCACAGAATTAAAGGATCAAAGAAGACTAGTAGACGGAGGACATCCTAATCAATGTCAGGGTGCTGCCGACATTCAAATACACCTCCGCCACCTGCTACATCAAAAGGAATTACGTCAAAATCCAGCTTGGGGGAGAGCACCTCCATTTATCCAGCTAAGTATTCTACTCACGTTTATATTTTACTCAAATAATAAAAAGATGCATAATCATAAAAACCCAAATAAAGATTTTGTGCTTATATATATATCTTTGCTTAGTTTGCTAAATAAATAAATAAATAAAAATTTGCTATGAACCCTCATGATAAGCTCTCACATGGAAAGATGAATAGTTGCTCTACCATGACTAGTTCTCAAAATTGAAATCTCTCTCAAGTTTAGGCATCACTGTTATTAATTAAGATTTGCTCTAAACCTGAACTTGTGGGAAGAGTACTTGATCTGAAGTCTAAGTCGTTAACGGATATGATATGGGAAGGTTGAGCTGCTGTTTATCTGTTCCTAGAGATGCTAGAATTCTGGAGAATTTTATCTTTGAAAATCTTTAAAATATCACATGATGAGTTCCTGTATGATGAGAGTTTAAATTCCTACCACAGCCATATATACATGCTTGCTAGACTTTGAGCCACACATTTACTTTTTGCTGCTTATGAGCATTGAGTGTGGTCAAGCTGTGTAGACCCTTAGGAGCTTGTCATGTGGTTAAGTCAAGATTCACTTGCACGTTCACTCATACATGCTACAAATACTTTGGAAGTACCATCCACATATACCCATTTCCATCTCCAGAACCACCCAAAAATATTCTACTCCTAATCCGGGAGAGAATAGCCAAAAATATTTCTATTTTTTTCCTGTGAAATAAATGCTCAAGTTATCTTGTTACTACCACTTGCTATATTATCTCATGAGATGAGTGCTCTAAAGATAAAAAGAGAAAAAAAAAGAAGAATACGAGGAAATAAAAAGGGGCAAGTGCCCGGAACCTCGAAAGAAAAAAAAAAGAAGAAAAAGTGAGACGAGAGGTAAAAATGGACAAGTGTCCGACAGTAGAATTAGGGGTACAAGATACCCACCTGAGAGAAAAGAAAAAAAAGAAAAAGAAAGAAAAAGAAAATACAGAGCATCTCATTCTCCCTGAAAGTTTCAAAAGAGCAAGAAAGGTATGTATCCCCTCAAAAGAGCACAAGTAGAATTAGACTTTCACCATTGTTATCACCATCATCACCATACACCATTCATTCGCCACACATGCACATCTTGATTTGACTTATTGACTTGTTCTTCTGGATCCATGGTTTGACTATGCAATAAATGTCTTGTAAGTATGTATTAGCTGTCTCCCACCTATGAGCTCCAGATATCAAAAGCCTTATTAGAGTAGGGTGAGAGAGAAGGCAATGTCACTATGCCTTATACCACAAATACCACATACTTTGAGAGAAGGCATATACCAATACTGCCTTGGTAAGGATCCAGAAATACCACAAAAGAGAGACTAGAGAGAGTCATACAAGGAATCTCTGAGTTTTATTTGAAAATCTACAAAAACTCCAGAGCTATAGTTAATCGAAGAACAAGAGACATGGTGCTTGACTAGACTGTTCTATCTTTTAACTACTCAAGACAGAAGTGACGGTTGCAAGTCCCATGGTGAAAGGTAAATGAGTAAGTTTTAAGTCTTAACAGTTTACTCTAACCAGAGATGAGATCTTGTTTAAACGCATGTGTATCTTTAAGTTATGAAACCACTGCAGAAACTCTTGAGTTCATCTTTGCTCAGGGACGAGCAAAGGTTAAGCTTGGGGGAGCTTGTTGACGGTCCTTAATGCTCACATTTAACCATCAACTAATCATAGAAAAGGATCCAAATGCAACCAACACCTAAACTTAGGGTTTTATCTGACAGAATTCCACGAGTTTTGGTGTTTGTCTATTTCTGCAGGGGGTTATCAGGAAATACGGAGGAAAGGCCTACACGTCGGGTTTACATAGAGATATTAACGTGCCGCGCAATTTTCTATCATCTAGAAGACTCCAGAAGCCACGGGACCGAAGCGGAGGCCGAGAGGACACAGGGACAGGGCGCCCGCCCACCTTTGCTGGGCGCCCGCCCTCAGCCAGAGTCCAATCAGGACTCTCTTTCGGGATATTGCTCCACCGACCTAAAGGATCAAGAAAAACCACACGATCAATGTCGGTTTGATCCAACGGCCCAAATTCACTTGAAGGGACTATAAAACCAGACCCCCTGGCCCCTGGAGATCATACCTCTTCTACAGAATCAAAGTTAGGGTTTCAATTCTTCATCCAAGTAGAGAGGATCCCTCTAGTTCTTCTAGTTCTACCTCTAGTTCATCTAGATCTAGTTCTAGTTCATCTAGTTCTAGTTCTAGTTCCTCTAGTTCTAGTTGTAGTTAGTTCTAGTTGTAATCTAGAAAATAGGGAGAGAGAAGAGGAGAGCGGAGGAGGAGCCGGATCTGTCGGATCTTCCTCAACATTGTACTTTTGCAGCAACTGGTTCATTCTTCATCGTTCTCCAGGTTCTTCAATTCATAATTCCTGAGTTCTTTAATTACTTTTATTTACATTCAAGTTATTTATTGGATTCCCGCTTGCATCAAGTGCTCTAGTCTTTATAACGCTAGTGTAGTAATTAATAGATTAGACGTGGTGTTTAGTCTTGCGATTACCTGGAATTGCACCCAATCCTACGGATTGTTGTGGTAGCCCTAGGGTAGTGACAGCCCTAACGGTCGACGTATTCCACCACGTTCGGATCGGTGTTTGTAGGACCGTAGTCAGACCTTCCTAGCCCCCTTCTCATCTCTTTCTGTGGTTAGTGCTCTGATGTCCCGATATAGATAATCTTGAAGTAATTCTTGATTCTTAGATCAACTAGAGAACTCTCAGGAAACTTCCTCTCTTCCCACCAAAAATAATTATATAGTTATCCTTGGGTGATCTTGGATCTTAATTAGTAAAGTGACGTTCTCTGTGGAAAATCGATACTCTGGAATACTCCCGGGTGAAGGCTACATCGGTATCCGTGCGCTTGCGGATTTTTCTGTTTGCGTTTAAAATACCTAACAAAACTCTCTCCCCCCGCTGGACGTAGGGCCTTCTCTTGCCCGAACCAGGATAAATCCTTGTGTCTTTTTGCATCACCATCTGGTAAAGGGAAGCATGCATACAAATTCACTCGTTGGTGTGACCCCCCGTGGGGAAAATACCGACAGCATCCGACCCTTTACCGGACATGATTCCTTCCTGGGGAAGGGTTGGGCGTCGAAAGACAGCACTGCAGCCACTCCGACGTATCAGCCGCCATGACGCAGAGGTGTGCGGCAGACAAACCAGTCCAAGACGGCGCATAGAGCAGGATACAAGGGCACGCGTAATCATCATCAAGCTACCAGGACAGGACGGCTCGAGACCACGCCAGTACGGAGGCCTCGAGTAGGTTCGCGCGCCATACCTCTATCGACCCCTACTCTGGCGCCTATACTTGTACCCTAGGCCTCTCCTTGGAACTATAAAAGGGGAGGCCCGGGAGCGATACAGAAGGGGGACAACACACATCCCGCAAGACAACCCTCATACGCAGTAGAACTTTTACACTCCACCTCATTCTATACCACACTTGTATTCACCCCTGTACAAGCACTTAGGTGCAAAATAATACAAACTCTCCCCCCCCCCCGCTGGACGTAGGGCCTTCTCTTGCCCGAACTAGGATAAATCTTTGTGTGTCTTTTTGCATCACCATCTGGGAAAGGGAGCACACATACAAATTCACTCATTGGTGTGACCCCCCGTGGGGAAAACACCGACAGTTGGCACGCCAAATAGGGGTCCTGCGTGTTTTTTACTGATTTCCCACTCCTTTCCAGATGGCCACTCTCGCTTCACCGATTCCGCGCTCCCTGGTGATTTGGTTTGGGAGTCTCGAGTTCATGTCTACCGGCTCCGGCTATGACATGATCTTGCTCTCGATCAAAGGACCGGGAGGAGTCCGCGTTGCGCCAGCACTGTCGAGGGCTCCGAGACGCCCTCACCACCATGCCTCCCCACCCAAGAAGAGGCGTGGACACCACCACTGCCGCCCTTCTGCCTCGTCGCGACTGACAGTTCATGCTAGGCAGGAGGGGACATAGGAGCCAACAGCGTCGCGTGCCATGATGACTCAGCACCGCGAGGATCACGCGATGACAGGAGGTGACGCACCCCGCGTGCTCTCCCCCGCCGCCAGGCTACTTCCACACGGGCTGTTCACCTCAAGAAGAGCGTTGCTGTTCGGCCTGGACAAAGCTGCAGCGTCGCTTGCCAGGACGATATGTCCGAACGCCCAGACGTACGTGGAGAGGCCAATGGTCCTCCCACGTGCCCCTAAAGCACAGCGGCAGACGTCCGAGTTACCAGACTTTTCGCAGGTAAGAGGACTCCGCCGCCTGGGCCCTGGACGGTGCACAATTACCTCCCTCAGGCAGCGGCTACTGGAGGAAGGACGCAGATGCTTCTACGCCGCCGAACCGGACTCCGGCTCGGAATCTGACAGCTACGACCCTACTAGGGAATGCTATCACATCGACGGGGCAGTAAAAACTATTGACGAAACACAAGACGCTGACACTGGCGGTTGAGCCCCTGCAGCAAGGGAAGACCCCAGGACGCCTGGGAACGATGGACAGATCGACCCCCCCTCCTCAGTAGGACAGAGCCACGCAACTTGCGCAGCTACTAGAGCTCAAGACGAAGCTTGATGAGGATCGTGAGCGACTTGTTCTGCTTGAGCAGATCCTCGAGCAGGACCTACCTTACCCACCCGGCGGAAGTGTCCGCAGACGAGCTCGAGAAGTACACCGGCAGATCGTTGGAGACGTAGAGCCTGAGCAGCCCGTCAGCCGTTTTCCACTGGCGGGCCAGAACGTTGTGGCAGCAACAATGCTGCTACGAAACATGCTGAAACCGTCGAACTCCCAAGCCCGACACATCCGAGATGAGGTACAGACTCTGCTCCAGGTGGCGGCAGTTCAGCAGGCTGAAAGCTCGACTTCTCGACGTCGAGGAGCGGCCACTGAAAAGCGTGATGAGCCTGCCCAAAACGAAAAGGAGGTGTCGGTCCATCAGCAGCCGCCCCCTCGAGGGAAAAAGACCATGCTCGTCCTCCCCGTCGACAACCAACATCGACACGACGCGCGACGCGACATCGAAGAGAATAGTCGACGTCGGTACGGGGACACGGAAGAGCGCGGTTACAGCGCCCATCGCGACGGGAGGTATGACAGCGACGAGGACCGGATGCCCTTAGAGCCACCAGGTCTACGGGTGTTCAGCAGGGCAATCCGCAGCACGCCGCTGCCCAGCCCGTTCCGACCCCCGACCAGCATCGCGAAGTACAACGTTGTAACAAAACCAGAGCTGTGGCTGTCAGACTTTAGGCTGGCCTGTCAGCTGGGAGGCGCTCGGGGAGACGATCGAGCCATCATCAGACAATTGCCACTCTTCCTCTCCGACACCGCCCACAGATGGCTCGAGGAGCTTCCAGCCGATCAGATCCACGACTTGGTCGACCTGGTTAGAGTATTCGAGGGTAACTTCAAAGGGACATACATACGGCCTGGAAACTTGTGGGACCTCAGCAAGTGCAAGCAGAAGTCAGGAGAAACTCTTTGAGAGTATGCTCGACGCTTCTGAAAGCAACGCACCGAGCTGCCGCACATCCCCGACCACGACGTCATCCTAGCCTTTGTCTCTGGTACCACCAGTCGAGACTTGGTACGGGAATTAGGCCGGAATCGCCCTCAGACCGTCGACGAGCTGATGGACGTAGTGGCAAACTACACGCAGGGGAAGAAGCGGTCGGCGCCTTTTTTAGCTGTGAAGGAAGGAAAGGCAAGCCGTCCGCCGATGACGACGAGGCCCCCAGTCGAGGGCCCAAGAAGAACAAGAAGAAGAAGAAAGCCCGACCATTCCAACGGGAAGACCTCGACGACGATCTCGTCGCCGCCATGGAACGCAAAAGGCCTCGAGGCCCTCCAGAGGCGGGCATCTTCGATAAGATGTCAGAAGAGCAGTGCCCTTACCACAAGGGAGGAGCCAACCACAAGCTCAAGGACTGTCGTATGCTGAAAGAGCATTTCAACGGTCTGGGGTTCAAGAAGGACGCACGCGATGACCCAAAGAAGGAGAAGGGCGGCGATAAGGAGGACAACAAGGACGACGACGGTTTCCCAGCCGTCCACGACTGCTACATGATCTATGGTGGACCCTCGACGCAGTTGACCGCAAGGCAGCGCAAGAGGGAACGCCGTGAGATCTTCGTGGCGAGAATGGCGGTGTCCCAGTACCTCAGCTGGTCGAGCACTCCCATCACCTTCGATCGAGAGGACCACCCCGACAAGGTAGTTGCCCCTGGCGTCTACCCGCTCGTCGTTGACCCTATCATCGTCAACACCTGGCTCTCAAAGGTGCTGATGGATGGCGGCAACAGCCTCAACATCATCTACCTCGAGACCCTTGACCTCCTAGGCATAGACAGGGCGCGGCTCCAGCCGAGCGCCGGTGGCTTCCACGGTGTCGTACTAGAAAAGAGGGCATTGCCGGTGGGCCGAATCGACCTACCGGTCTGTTTTGGCACGGCGGCCAATTTCTGAAAGGAGACCCTCACCTTCGAGGTGGTGGGGTTCCGGGGCACGTACCACGCCATCATCGGATGTCCAGGTTACGCCAAATTCATGGCAATCCCCAACTACACCTACCTAAAGCTGAAGATGCCTGGTCCCAAGGGCGTCATCACCGTCAGCTCCTCCTTCGAGCACACGTACGAGTGCGACGTCGAATGCGTCAAGTATGGGGAGGCGGTCGAGAGTTCTACTAAGCTTGTCTCGAAGCTCGAGGCCCTGGTCGCTGAGGCTCCGGAGCCCAAGCGCCACGCAGGCAACTTCGAGCCGGCGGAAGGGACCAAGAAGATCCCACTCGATCCCAACAACTCTTGACGGCAAGGCGCTGACGGTCAGCACCGACCTCGACCCCAAATAGGAAGCTGTGCTCGTCGACTTTCTCCGTGTTGTTGACGGTCCTTAAGTACTAAAATTAATAATCAAATAAACATGAAAAAGGATCAAAATGAAACAAACATCTAGAATTAGGGTTTTATCTGACAGAATTCCACGAGCTTTGGTGTTTATCTATTTCTACAGGGGTTTATCAAAAAATATGGAGAGAAGGCCCACATGTCATGTTTACAACGAGATAATTACGTGCCGCGCAATTTTCCTCAATCTAGAAGGATCCAGAAGCCACGGGAACGAACGGGATGCGAATCGAGCTCGGGAGCTGGGCGGCCGCCCACCCCCCTTGGGCGCCCGCCCTGGCTAGGAGGCCAATCAGGACTCTGCTTCGGGACTACGCTCCACCGACCTAAAGGATCAATCTAAACCATACAATCTATGTCGGTTTGATCCAATGGCTCACGTTCACTTGAGGGGACTATAAAACCAGACCCCCTGGCCCCTGGAGGAGAAGAGGAGAAATCATTATTAAGAGGTAGCCATCAAAGTTAGGGTTTAGAGCTTCTCTCCCACAGAGAATTAGAATTAGCTACTCCCTAATCCTTCAAGTTTAGAGGTTTGATTAGATAGCAATTAGAGAAGTAGAGCACTACGCTCTGGATTCGGATCTTCGGTAATAAAGATTGGTATTATTCATATCTTTCTCTAATTCTATTGTTCTAATTGCATTATGTCTCTAATTATTATGCTCTTAGTTTGCTCTAGTTCTATATTTGATATAGTTCTAATTGATAATGAGTTTATGTATAAGTTTGCAAAGCGCTTAGCTCTTGACGCGAGGGAGTTAGGTGATAGATCACATGTGAGCGTGGTGCTTAGATGTTATTTATCTGCAAATGTATCCTATTGGCCGAGTCGTGTGGTAGTTCGCGATAGTGACAGCTTCGTTGATTCTTATATAGTCCACCCTCCGTTGATAGGACAGGCAGAACCGGTATTGTGGAGTAAGTCATGCGATGTTCTGATTTACTTTATCAATGTTCCTTATACATGAATGAAGAGTCTTTATGCTATATATGATCTTGTAGATAACTAGAGTAGATTATGACTTAATAATTAGTAGATAACTTAGAATCCATTCTCTAGCTAATCCGACATCACCTACATATATGAGGAGTAGTCTATTTTCTAATCGCTGTGCTCTTTATCCCATGAACTTATACTTTATTATCATTATCTTTATGGTTTACCCCCTGCTAGAGTATGTGACTGTGTGACGAGTTTCTTATTAGTAATCATGTTCTTGCAAGTTTATCTCTAGTCTATGCCTTGATAGATTTTGCCCCTTTGATTTAATTCCATCTTCTTAAGATCCCCTAAGCAAAATTATAAATAACGATACCTGGAATACTTATCCTGGTGAAATGCTACAATGAGGTGTTTTATCTGTGCGCTTGCGGATAGAGTAGATTATTTTCTAGAGAGCCTTTACATTTATAAATACCTTTGTACACTCTGGCGCCATGCTAGGGATGACAACATAGTATATAAGTGGTGTTAGCTAGTGTCAACAAGCATTTCTGGCACCGTTGCCGGGGAGCTATAGGACTTATAGGATCTATAGGACATCTTATAGGAATTATATGAGTCTCAGGAATAAGTCATAAAAGGGAACAAAAGGGTAATATTAAGGAAAGCCAGAAAATCAATCAAGGTTATTCATATAAAATATTAGACTAGACTATAGAGAAATAATTGCATAAAATAGCTACTAAGTGAGAAATCATAACAAGGCACCGCTGCTTTGGCAGGTTCACCCTGTTGTTTTTCTATGTTTATATTTTTATACAGGGTATAACAGGATTGACTTTGGGTACATTCAACTCTACATCATCAGAACCAAAGCAATCAAGAAAAGAAGAAGCTAGCTACCAATTGCTGAAGCTATGGCAGAAAAGACCTTGCAAGAATTCTCTGCTCCAAGTCTTGACAACATTCCAACCGGTCCAAGATTTGCAGTAGAAGAAGGAATACCCGAGTTTGAGCTCAAGTCAAGCCTCATCAATTTGGTGCAAGCTACACAATTCAGTGGAAAGGCACATGAAGATGCCAGTGCACACTTGCAGAATTTCTTAGAAATTGGAAGCACAATCCACATCAACGGAGTTGACAAAGACGTCATACTACTTCGCCTTTTTCCATTCTCACTAGAAGGGAAAGCGAGGAAGTGGTTCTAAACTCATCAAGATAACATCAACAACTAGACGAACTTGTCAGATGCCTTTCTATCAAAGTTTTTCCCTATAGGCAAAACAACTGCCTTAAGAGGAAATATTGTCAGTTTCCAACAGCAGAAGACAGAAGCCATTTCAGAAGCATGGGAGCGTTTTCAAGGATACATATCAGATTGTCCTCACCATGGAATGGCCACATGGTTACTTATGCAGACCTTCTACCATGGATTAACCCAGAAGGCTCGTGAGTGCATAGATGCATCTGCTAAAGGATCATTCTTGGAGCTTACAACTGGAAAAGCAGAGATACTTTTGGATAAGATAGCAGAAAATCAAAGCTGGTTCCAAGATAAAGCTCAACAATGTCATCAAACTGAAGAAATACTAGGAGAAGTAAAAGCATTATCAACTAAGATGGAAAATTTGCTCCATTGGATTGACCAGAGGCCCAAGTTCAAAGAAGATCAAAGGGCCATTGAGACAGCATACAAATATCAACCAACTTCGAGTCAACCCAATAGCAAAGGTATGAATTCAGGTAATACTTTCAAGCAACTTTCATTAAAAGAGATAATTGCTCAACAAACCAAAATTAATGATGAAGTTAAACAAAGGCTAGATACAAATGAATTGTCTCTAAAAGATATATATAATAAAATGGAATTTCTACTAACTGCCTTTGATGAGCAAAACACTCTTAATAAAAGGGTAGAGCTTAAATTAATAAAGATAGCTGCTGCACTGCCTATTGCTACTAACCTTGAGCAGGTAAAGAATATAACTACTAGAGGAGGTAAAGCTACCAGAGATCCACCATACCCAAAAGAGAAACAAAGATCATCAGCACCAGTGCAACCAGCAGTGATAGAAGAAGAAAGCCCAGTTCATGCAGAAGATCTGCTCCAACCACCAAGAACTGGAGAAATGAGGAAAGATTTTTACGACACCAACTATTTGCCATTTCCCAGAAGAAACAGAGGACTGCAGTCGGATGAGCAGTTTGGTAAGTTTGTAGAGGTCATTCAAAAATTATATGTCAACATACCTCTGCTCGATGCCATACAGGTACCTACATATGCAAAGTACATCAGAGATATTCTTAACAAGAAGAGACCACTGCCCACCACTGAGGTTATCAAGCTGACAGAAGAATGTAGTGCGGCCAACCTCAACAAACCACCAAAGAAGAAGGAAGATCCCGGATGTCCCACTATCTATTGCTCGATCGGAAACCAACACTTCAACAATGCACTTTGTGATCTCGGAGCAAGTGTCAGTGTGATGCCAGCATCAGTCTACAAAAAGCTTGAGCATGCAACTTTAGAACCAACATCAATGTGTCTACAACTAGCGGATCAATCGGTTCGACACCCGTTGGGCATCGCCGAGAACATTCCAG
This sequence comes from Sorghum bicolor, assembly GCF_000003195.3. Classification (NCBI taxonomy): domain Eukaryota; kingdom Viridiplantae; phylum Streptophyta; class Magnoliopsida; order Poales; family Poaceae; genus Sorghum; species Sorghum bicolor. The sequence goes on along the minus strand of NC_012876.2, from coordinate 24,282,248 downwards.
TCAAGATCAGAGATTTCCTAGTGCTAGTAGACTTCGTAGTACTGGACATGAGTCCTGACTCGAAAGTGTCCATCATCCTTGGAAGGCCATTTCTGAGCACTGCCAATGCCCACATTGATGTCGGGAAGGGAGAAATCAAGTTCAACATAAACGGTCAAGAAGAACACTTCACATTCAAACCCAGACCAGAGAGAGACTCTACAGTAAAGGAAGTTCATGAAGAACCACTGGAGACACCATCTCCGGAGGAAGGAAACTCAGAAGATTAAAAGATTTGGAGGTCCAGCTTGGGGGACCTAAAAATCCCAAACCCTCACCGGGAGGTAAATCGGTATTTATCCGCATTATTAATTTTCTCATATTTAAATTCTTGCATAATTAATTCTTGCATTAGTCATATACATTCATAGCATAATTATAATAATAAAAAAGCCCCATATAAATAATATTCGTGGTGTGTAACAACCCATATTTATTAATTATTATGGAGGCACAAAAATATTTTCCAATATCATTTTCATTAAGATTCAATTCTCATAGATTTTCCTGCATTATATTTAATTATATTGATCTTCTAGAAGCATGACCCACACTCTTTGGGTCTCACATGTCATACACTTCACCTCACATACATCCCATCACATAATTTCATCCACCAATATGTTTCCACTCACTTGACATCTTTCCACCGTCCAACCACTATCAACACAATATTATTCTGCGTGAGATCAAAGCAAGGAAGCAAGTGGAGGAGGCACACCCAGGATGGACACTAGGGGTGGGCGCCCGCCCACCTACCTTGGGCGCCCGCCCTGTCCCCTGCTCAGCCTATAAAAGGCCACCTTCAGCTCCCTTCTCTTCACACAAACACTTCAGAAATCTCAGTTTCCTGAGAAGGAGTTCTTGTAGTGAAGAGAAGAGAGTAGAGAGAAAGAGGAGAGTGGAAGGGAAGGTTGGAGTTCTTTTGAGAAAGTGATTGTCACCTAGCAAATAGTGATCCCGCTGTCCAAGCGAAAGTAAAAGTTGTTTAGGGGGAGGCTCTACCAAAATAGAAACTTGTCTAGAACGATTAACCCCTGGACTACTGACACTCCGGACAGCTGACCACTAACATTTTATCTCATATTTTCCACAAGTTGTGTTTTTGCCAACTTTTGTTTGCAGGATGTTTAAGAAGGTGAAGAATGCAAGGAAGGCTCTCAAGAACATTGGTACAAGGAGTTCAACCCGACACTCCTCACAGCCATCAGAGATGAGCGTCGATCCTACACCCACACAAGCTCCATCATCTTCATCAGGCCAGCAAGTCAAGGTCCTTCTCAAGATAGGAGACCTAGGACTGAAGACCCGAAGAGAGAAGGAAGTTTATCAGCAATTAAAGAATAAAGATTTCATTCACACCCCTACTCTCGATCCAACCCTACTACAAGAAACAGGTATGGACACTGAATTTGACTTAATTTTTCAGAAGATGGGTTGGACAAATTTTTGGAATATAACTGAGCTGGGTTCTCGTCTTCTCACCCTCGAATTTCTTTGCACCTTACAATACTATGAGGGGGGAATTGTTTTTCGGATATTCAAACAAGAAATTATGTTGTCTTGGAGAGAGCTAAGCGACCATCTTGGTTTCTCTTCAAGATGCATCCTAAACATTTACTCCGATTTACCCAACTTTGAGAGACACCAGTTTTGGAGAGAAATATCTAGAGATAATTTTTACAGTCAAGCTCGAACCAGTGACATGGAACACCCCACTCTTAGGATGTTCCACAAATGGCTTGGGTACAATCTTTTCTATCGTGACGATATTAGGAAAGTAAGAGTAGGAGATTCACAACTTTTATATGCTGCTATTAGTAAAGTACCTACTTCACCTGTTACACTATTAGTTTCACATTGGCTTAGTATACCTAGTCTTCAGGGACCAGTAGGACGTACTTCACTTATCACTCGTCTAGCCACTAATCTTCACTTACTAGAAAACTCATAGTTGGACTTCATAGAAGAATTAAGAATTTATCATGGCTATGACACATTTAGACAAGCTCGGATGTTAAAGAAAGAGGGGAATATAATGTATATGCTGTATGATGATAAAGGCAAGATTCGGTTACCTAACCCGAACCTTGGCCTCTACACTGTGCAAAACTTTTTGATTGAGATTGCAACAACACCAGTGAACCAGAGAACTCCACAGCGAGTGGCATCTGAAAGGATAACCACTCACCGAGAACGCACCTGGTATGGAGCTGACACTGGACCAGAAGAAGCAGCGCACTCGCATTATTGCGATTACAATCCACGAGTCCTTCGAGACCCATGGGCTCGTCATGCGCAACCACAAGAGCCAACAGAGGAGACATGGCCGGAGAGCCAAGATCACCAGTGGACAAACCCACCTTTTCATACGGGCAGGTATTCCACTGATCCATATGGAGCTTCAGGATCCAGACCTCCACCCCAATTTGATGCAGGACGATACTCCGATGCCTCCTACGCCTTCACGAATGACTACTATCAAGAGGCCGGTGCTTTCTTCACTCGTACCGACAACACCCTCCTCGACATCCAGAACACGCAAGCAGAACATGGAAGACTCCTGGAAGAGCAACAAAAATGGAACCAGGACCATGCCGCTGCGGTACAAGAACTGAGACAAGATACAACAACAATGAACGATAACATCACAACCATGATGCGGTTCTGGAACATCGGGTAAGACCGACGTCAACATCCAGCTTGGGGGAGTTCCTCCCAAATTTATCAAGTAAGTTTTTATTTGCTCTTCTTATTTATTCTATTCTATCTTAGTATTTAATTTATCTTAAAAGGAAAAACTTAGAAAACCAAATAAATATTTTCTTGCTTTAATTTACTGCACTTTATAAACATGAAAACAAAATAAAAAGAGTGTGTAGATAAGTGTGCTTTATTTTTCTGCTAAGTTTAATCTCTAGAAAAAATAAAAAGACCAAAAAGATGCATGATGGAAATGATGAACAGTTGCTCTGTTTGCTTACTTACAAGTACCTAGCTTTTATATTAGAATTCTTCCAGAAATTACTAAAATTAAAATTACTATCTTAGGGAAGCATAAAACTAAAGTCTAGGTAAGAGAAAGACATGATATAAAGTTGAGCTACTGTTTATCTTGTTCCTACTACACTAAGTTCTGGAGATTTATTTTTGAAAACTTACAAATCACATGATGAGTTCCTAGCATACAAAACTACATACCACAGCCATACTTGCTATAACATCTTTTACTATATTTACATTGAGTTTGATCGAGCTGTGTAGACCCTTAGGAGCTTTTCATGTGGTTAAATTAAGATATTCACTTGCACGCATGTACCACAGCATTAATCATTAAAATTGCTAAAAAAATATATTATCACTCACTGTCCCAAGTATTGTTATTCTCTCTCTAAAAAGATTCAATGTAGAAGAGGCATGGGTTATGCAAAAACATACGAGGAAATAAAAAGGGGCAAGTGCCCGGAACCTCGGAAAAGAAAGAAAAAGAGTGAGACGAGAGGTAAAAATAGACAAGTGTCCGAAGTAGAATTAGGGGTACAAAGATGCCCACTTGAGCGGAAAAAAAATGGACAAGTGTCCGACAGTAGAATTAGGGGTATCTATTACCCACCTGAAAAAAAAAGAGATAGCCCATGTTCTCCCAAAGCAAAGATCGAAGAGGAGGAGAGATAGCAATATGAGGAGCAATGAGAACTAAGATTTATTAACACTATTGCATTTTCACCATCACTATCATTTACTCCATCACACATGCACATCTTGATTTAATTATATGCTGAGTTCCTTTGGATCCATGGCTCGATTAGACAACATATGTATGAGCTGTTTTTCACTCCTGTGAGCTCCACTTAAATATTTCATTAGCTATAGGTAAGTGACATTATGGTAAGGATCCACAAATACCACATATAGAGAGACTTGAGAGAATCATTGCTAGGAACTCTGAGTTTTATTTTGAAAACTTATGAAAAACTCTAGAACAAAGGTGAAGTATAGACAGGAGGGATAGTGCTTGACTTAACTATTTTGTCTTTCGATTACTTAAGACTTAAGTACTAAACTTCATAACACTTCACTCTAATCTGGAAGAATTTTTATGTAAAAGCATGTGTGCCTGTCAGGAAAGAAAACATCGAAGCAACTCCTGATCCGTCTGAGATTAGCTATTTGCTCAGGGACGAGCAAAGGTTAAGCTTGGGGGAGTTTGTTGACGGTCCTTAAGTACTAAAATTAATAATCAAATAAACATGAAAAAGGATCAAAATGAAACAAACATCTAGAATTAGGGTTTTATCTGACAGAATTCCACGAGCTTTGGTGTTTGTCTATTTCTGCAGGGGTTTATCAGAAAATATGGAGAGAAGGCCCACATGTCATGTTTACAACGAGATAATTACGTGCCGCGCAATTTTCCTCAATCTAGAAGGATCCGGAAGCCACGGGAACGAACGGGACGCGAATCGGGCTCGGGAGCTGGGCGGCCGCCCACCCCCTTGGGCGCCCGCCCTGGCCAGGAGGCCAATCAGGACTCTGCTTCGGGACTACGCTCCACCGACCTAAAGGATCAATCTAAACCATACAATCTATGTCGGTTTAATCCAATGGCTCACGTTCACTTGAGGGGACTATAAAACCAGACCCCCTGGCCCCTGGAGGAGAAGAGGAGAAATCATTATTCAAAGGTAGCCATCAAAGTTAGGGTTTAGAGCTTCTCTCCCACAGAGAATTAGAATTAGCTACTCCCTAATCCTTCAAGTTTAGAGGTTTGATTAGATAGCAATTAGAGAAGTAGAGCACTACGCTCTGGATTCGGATCTTCGGTAATAAAGATTGGTATTATTCATATCTTTCTCTAATTCTATTGTTCTAATTGCATTATGTCTCTAATTATTATGCTCTTAGTTTGCTCTAGTTCTATATTTGATATAGTTCTAATTGATAATGAGTTTATGTATAAGTTTGCAAAGCGCTTAGCTCTTGACGCGAGGGAGTTAGGTGATAGATCACATGTGAGCGTGGTGCTTAGATGTTATTTATCTGCAAATGTATCCTATTGGCCGAGTCGTGTGGTAGTTCGCGATAGTGACAACTTCATTGATTCTTATATAGTCCACCCTCCGTTGATAAGACAGGCAGAACCGGTATTGTGGAGTAAGTCATGCGATGTTCTGATTTACTTTATCAATGTTCCTTATACATGAATGAAGAGTCTTTATGCTATATATGATCTTGTAGATAACTAGAGTAGATTATGACTTAATAATTAGTAGATAACTTAGAATCCATTCTCTAGCTAAGCCGACATCACCTACATATATGAGGAGTAGTCTATTTTCTAATCGATGTGCTCTTTATCCCATGAACTTATACTTTATTATCATTATCTTTATGGTTTACCCCCTGCTAGAGTATGTGACTGTGTGACGAGTTTCTTATTAGTAATCATGTTCTTGCAAGTTTATCTCTAGTCTATGCCTTGATAGATTTTGCCTCTTTGATTTAATTCCATCTTCTTAAGATCCCCTAAGCAAAATTATAAATAACGATACCTGGAATACTTATCCTGGTGAAATGCTACAATGAGGTGTTTTATCTGTGCGCTTGCGGATAGAATAGATTATTTTCTAGAGAGCCTTTATATTTATAAATACCTTTGTACACTCTGGCACCATGCTAGGGATGACAACATAGTATCTAAGTGGTGTTAGCTAGTGTCAACACGTGTGAACGCCGACATGTTTGCATGGAGTCCCTCGGACATGCCAGGCATACCGAGGGAAGTCGCCGAGCACTCCTTGGAAATTCGAGCCGGTTCCAAGCCAGTGAAGCAACGGTTGCGCCGATTCGACGAGGAGAACCGCAAGATCATTGGCGAGGAGATCCACAAGCTGTTGATGGCCGGATTCATCAAGGAGGTTCACCATCCCGACTGGTTAGCAAACCCTGTACTAGTTAAGAAAAAGAATGGGAAACTGAGGATGTGTGTCGATTACACGAGTTTAAATAAAGCATGTCCGAAAGTTCCCTTTCCATTACCACATATTGATCAAATTGTTGATTCTACTGTGGGATGTGAAACCCTTTCTTTCCTTAATGCATATTCCGGTTACCATTAAATAAAAATGAAAGAGTCCGACCAGCTCGCGACATCTTTCATTACGCCTTTTGGGATGTATTGCTATGTAACCATGCTGTTCGGGCTTCGAAACGCGGGAGCCACGTACCAGCGTTGCATGCTCCACGTGTTTGGCAAGCACATAGGGTCGACGGTAGAGGCCTATGTCGACGACATCATCGTCAAGTCGAAGCAACGGGGAGACCTGATACAGGACCTCGAGATCGCTTTTAGTTGCTTACGCGCCAACCAGATCAAGCTCAACCTCGAGAAATGCGTTTTCGGCGTACCGCGAGGCATGCTCCTGGGTTACATTGTTTCCCAGCGCGACATTGAGGCCAACCCCGAGAAAGTCTCGGCCATTACAAGAATGGGGCCAATTCGAGACATCAAGGGCGTGCATAGAGTGACGGGATGCTTAGCGGCGCTGAGTCATTTTATCTCAAGATTGGGAGAAAAGGCATTGCTGTTGTATCGACTTCTGAAGAAAGTCGAGCGTTTCTCTTGGACTCCTGAGGCCGAGGAAGCCCTCAAAAACCTGAAGAAAACACTAACCTCAGCACCAGTCTTGGTCCCGCCTCAACCCGTAGAACCTCTGCTCGTATACGTCGCCTCGACGTCCTAGGTCGTCAGTGCGGCGGTGGTGGTCGAGAGGCAGGAGGAGGGGCATGCATTGCCGGTCCAGAGGCCGGTCTATTTCATCAGCGAGGTGCTCTCGGAGACGAAGACGCGTTACCCACAAATCCAGAAGCTAATCTACGCTGTAATCCTCGCTCGACGCAAGCTGCAGCACTACTTCCTCGGCCACCCTATCACGGTGGTCTCGTCCTTCCCCTTGGGCGAGATCATCCAAAGTCGAGAGGCCACGGGAAGAATCGCCAAGTGGTCGGTCGAGCTCATGAGTGAGACTCTCACTTATGCGCCCCGAAAAGCTATCAAATCACAAGCCCTGGTGGATTTCGTCGCAGAATGGACTAACTCCCAGCTCCCCCTGGCTCAAGTTCAAGTAGAGTTGTGGACGATGTATTTCGACGGGTCCCTCACGAAGATGGGGGCTGGGGCGGGCCTACTGTTCATTTCGCCCCTAGGCGTTCATAAGGTACATCATCAGGATACATTTTGCCGCGTCCAACAATGTTGCAGAGTATGAGGCCCTTGTCAACGGTCTGAAGATCACCATCGAGCTTGGAGTTCGATGCCTCGATGTTCGAGGCGACTCCTAGCTCGTCATCGACCAAGTAATGAAAGCCTCGAACTGCCACGACCCGAAAATGGAGGCGTACTGCAGGGAAGTCTGTCGACTCGAGGACAAGTTCCACGGCCTCGAACTCCTCCACGTCGCCCGACGCTACAACGAGGCGGCTGACGAATTCTCCAAGATCGTGTCGACTTGAGGCACGGTGCCACCCAACGCGTTCTCTAGAGATCTACACGAGCCATCCGTCGACTTGGGCTCGGGGGCTAGTGTCGAAGTCGCTCCCGCCCAGCAAACCGATACCGTCGAAGCACTACTAATGGAAGCTGAGGTAATGGAGATGGACCAGCGGCCCAGTCAACCGTTTGATTGGCGCACGCCGTTCCTCGACTGCCTAATCCGTTGTGAGCTACCAGATGATCGATCCGAGGCCCGCCGTATCGCTCGACGGGCCAAGTCATATGTAATGTATGGCAAAAACAATGAGCTATATCGACGAAGCCCGTCGGGGGTCTTGCAGCGTTGCATCACCATAGAGGAAGGCCGAAAACTCCTCGAGGATCTACACTCAGGGGCTTGTGGCCACCATGCAGCTCCACAGACCCTCGTAGGGAACGCCTTCCGTCAAGCTTTCTAGTGGCCAATGGCCATAGCTGATGCTATCGAGCTCGTGCGCTCATGCCATGGGTGCCAATTCTACGCCAAGCAAACGCACCTGCCCGCTCACGCTCTCCAAATGATCCCCATCACATGGCCGTTTGCGGTGTGGGGGCTCGACTTAGTAGGACCCCTACAGAAAGCGAAAGGGGGGTACACCCATTTGTTGGTAGCCATCGACAAGTTCTCCAAATGGATCGAGGCTCGACCCATCACCAACATCCATTCCGAGCAAGCCGTCCTTTTCTTCACCGACATCATCCACTGGTTTGGGATTCCCAACGTCATCATCACTGACAACGGCACTCAGTTCACCGGCAAGAAGTTCTTGGACTTCTGCGATCAGCATCACATCCGTGTGAACTGGTCTGCAGTGGCCCACCCTCGAACTAACCAACGGCATGATTTTGCAGGGGCTCAAACCAAGGATCTACAATTGCTTGAAGAAATTCGGCAAGAAATGGGTCGAGGAGCTTTCCTCGGTCCTATGGATCCTAAGCACGACGCCAAGCAGGGCCACAAAGTACACCCCGTTCTTCATGGTCTATGGCTCTGAGGCCGTGCTCCCAACGGACCTCGAGTATGGATGCCCTCGACTCAAAGCATACAACGAGCAATCAAATAAGGAGACTCAAGAGAATGCGGTCGACCAACTCGAGGAAGCTCGAGACATGGCCCTCCTCAACTCCGCCAGATACCAACAGAAGCTTCGATGCTTCCACGACAAGAACGTGCGCAAGAGGAACTTGAACGTGGGCGACCTCGTCCTATGACGGCGGCAAAATAATCAAGGACGCAACAAGCTGACTCCACCTTGGGAGGGCCCATATGTGGTGGCCGAGGTCCTAAAGCCGGCAACATACAAGCTCGCGGACGAAAAGGGGGCGATCTTCACCAACGCATGGAACATCGAACAGCTACGTCGATTCTACCCCTAGAATTTCAAAGCCTTATATTCCCATGTACATTTTGTACCAAGGCTTTGTAAATGAATGCATGAATAAACAAAGTCTTTCCCTCGAGCAATTTACCTTTTTACGAGTCAAAATCTCGACGTTAGAAGGGAGTACCAACCATGACCCATCATAGTCGATACCCCCTCGGGGGCTAGCAGGGGGGGTGACCCACCCAGGTGTCGAAAAAGCTTAGTAACCTTTTCTTTCCTAACAGTAATCTCATATGGTCGAGTAGTAGAGGCACTTCGAGCCCCTTAAGGGTCGAGAGACGACGAGCCTGAGAACTCCTACGCCCTCGGGCTACGGAAACTCTTCTCGCCTCCTCACCCTTGAGGCAACCGAGATCGCCTTAAACAAAAGATCAAACGAGGAATACAAATATAGGCGCAAAGGGAAATAAAAGAGCCTCGAGCAGAAAGACAGATAAACATTTGGCAACCACTTAAAAGATATTACTTAAATACTAGAGTACTATACAAGGGGCCCAGGCACCCAGAGTAGGCTCGCAGGCCTCAGTCCGCGTCTCGGCCCTCACAATCCTCACACGCGCCCGAGCTAGCCTCAGGAGGAAGTACTTCTAGCTCAAACAACTTAGCCAACCTCTCCCCAGGGACCTCCGCGTCATCGATCAAGGCGTGGAGCCTCTCCTCGTTCTCCGCGTCAGTCTGGAGATGTTGGAGACGAAGCCGTGGGATACTACCTCAATGTCGTTAGAGAAGCCAGAGATGACCACCGCCATCGCCCGCTTCACTACGACGTGGAGAGCGTCCCGCACCCGGTCTCTCAGTGTAGCTCCAAGATAGGATAGCTGGTCGACGAGTGCGTCGCCTCGAGCCTCCTCCCTCGACTCATCGACAGGCTCGAGCTCCCAGAAGGCCAAGAGATCACTTATCGCCGTCCGCAGCCGGCGGTTCAGAGCGACCTCCCCCTCGAGCTGATCCCTAGCGGAGCGAGCCTCGACTTGGGCGGCCAGCAGCTCGTGCTTAAGCCCTACAAAGTCCAACACGAAGAAATTAGACAACACCCAGTACACCTCGAAAAGAAAACTTGGTAGTAGAAACATACCGCAGATACTCTCCTCCAGAGCCGTGTTCTCGCCAACCAAGTTGGTGTTGGCCCTCTCGACCTCCCTGTTAGAGCGCACCAGCTCGGTGTTGGCAACACGAAGATCTTCGATCACCTTGCCGGCTTGCACGATGGCCCCATCTTTTTCCAGCAGTGCCCTCTTCAGACGATCGACGTCGTCAGAAAGGCTGCGAGATCGGGCCCGCTCCGCCTCGAGATCTTCGAGGGCCTTCCTCTTGGCCTCCTCAGCAGCGTTCCTGGTGATCTCGCCGTTCACGCACTCCACCTTCATCCTTTGGAAGGTTTCCCGGGCGGAGGCGAGTTCAGTCTGGAGGAGGCCCTTCTCCTTGTCCAAGTCAGCAACGGTGTTCTTATAGGACAGGGCTTCCTCCCGGGCTTTGGATACGACTTCCTCGACCGTCGAAGCCTGCTCCCTCAATAGCGCAGCCTCTTCCACAGCCTTCCTTGAGGCCTCTCGAGCCTCGACCAGGGCAGCCTCCCTCACCTTCTTCTCCACCTCGAGCGCCAAGAGCTCCTTAGAAGCCTTGAGGAGTTTCTCCTGTGACTCCAAGAGTTGGTCTTTGAGGAGGGGGAGCTGCTCCCAGCCGCCTCTCGTGGCGTGGACGAAGCTCGACTTAATGCGGGAGGTCTCCTTCAGGTCCTGCGAACTGGCGATCGAGCGATTAGAACACAGAACCAAACGTTCCATAAAGAATAAAGGATTGGGAAATACTTACAAAGTAGGCTGGCCCGAGTCCATTGTTTACAACGTCCGACAGGAGCCCCACCGTGTGCTTCATCCAAAGGCGGAGCTCCTCGACGTGCTCCCGCTTCTCCACTTCCTTCCGGTCGTCCAGAAAAATGTTGGGCTCAGACAGATCTCGACGTGCCCGGATGCGGATCCGATCGGGGCACCAGTTCTCCATCTCCAGGTCGGCCCGTGCCTTGACACTGCGGATGAGCTCCTCGACGGTCTCGAGGGACCCCCAATGGCGCAGGAACAAGTCGACAAGGGAGGGGAACCTCCCGTCGTTGTCCACCGTCTTCCAGGTGCCCGTTTCGCTGCCTCCGCCTCCGCCCGACGTCCCAGCCTCGTCCTCCTCAGCGGGAATACGGTCCTCCCATGACCGACGCTCCCAGAGGAATCCCGGGGCAATTCTGTCCATGCCGTAGATCGTCCTCCTGATCTCGGACTCGGGGTCGACGGGGGTGCGCATCATGCAAGCGAGCGCCACCACGCCGTCCGCCCGCCCCGACTCTGCTAGGATCGGGGCAGGCGCCCCCGGACGGAGCCACGCCGGGGTCGGAGTGCCGAAAACTGGCAGACCCTCCTCCTGGTTCTCGGGCTCTTACGGCGCCGGTAGTACCGGCTGGGGCGGACTGTGAGGAGGAGGCTCGAGCGGCTCCTCCAACGGCCGGCCCCTCTGCTGCCGCTGCTGGGGCTCCTGCGGCACCTCGAGCTGGGGACCTGCTGGCAGTTGCCCCACCACTTCCCTCATTGGCAGCGGCTGCTGTTCCTCCTGCAGTTGCTGCCGCGCCTCTTGCTCACGCTCCTCCTCCTCTTTCTTCCTCTGCTCCTCGATGGAGCGAAGCCCGGCGGGCCAAGACGTCCGTCTCACGATGTGAGAAGTCTGGGCCTCCTTGTCCGTAGGGCGGATGTCCCTCGAAGACCCGCTGCCGCCAGACCCGTCACTTATGGTGATCGGATCCACCTCGACCCCAGAACGAGGGTGCTCGGGGGCTCCCTCCTGCCCTTGAAGGTGAGGTGTCTCGACCCGCTTTGGCGACGAGGGGGCGGACTCACCCGCCAGGGGACGGGGCAGGGCGCTCTCGGCACCGGTCGACGGTCAAGGGTCGAAAGAGCCTATAAGACGCAAAACAAAGGTCAGTCATTATGGCGGTTGACGTAGGAGCAACACAACTCCCATAACAACAGGAATAAGCTACTGACCTGGCTCATTGGGGGCCACCCCCACCTTGAGCCTCTTCGCCATTGAAGGCTGGGCCTGCTCAAGCGTCCGCTTCAACCTGAGGAAAGAGAAATGGGCATAAGAGAGACCGTTATACGAGAAAACGCAAAGAAACGGGAGGATGAGAATCACAGCATCAAAAAACTTACCCCACAGGGAGAACGGCTCGCCTGCCGGCACCTCGACCGGTGGGCCTCGAGCCGCCCCGTGTCGAGGCACCAGGCGCCTCACAAGCAGGCACAGGTCTCGGTCCAGCATCTCCCGCCTGGCGAGCGCTGGGGCTAGCGCTCCTGCGGCCAGCATCACCCTTTTCGATGGCTGCGGCGCGACCGCGAGTCAGCGGCCCCATTGCCTGGGGCTTAGCCCGGCCACCCGCCTTGGGCGCAGGGGGAGGTTGATGATGCGGGACGGCCCGACTTGGCGCAGGCGCGGGAGGGGTGTCGGCGCGGGGGCGGTGAGATCCGCTTGGCCCCTCCTTTGGCGCTCCTATCCGCGGGGCGTCAACGTCGCCTCGAGGCGGACCCTCGAGGATCCGGTCAAGGCGAGACGCCATCCCCTTAGAGCTGTCGCTGTTGTCATCACCGTCTCCACCATCGTCCTGACTGAGGGATTCTTCCTCAGGCTCCCCCCTTGCCTGGACTTTGCTCGACGCGCCTCTAACGCTTGGCGGTCGAGATTCTTCTTCTTGCTCTCCTTCTTCTCTGAGTCCTTGGTGGCCTTCTGCTTCTCAGCGGACTGGCGCCGTTTGTCATGGTCGACTTCGTCCTCCTTTACTGGAGGCCTCGAGGATCGGACGTCGATCGATCCCTGCAAGAACAGAGACAAGCTTGAAAAGGGAAGCTAGGGAAATCCAGAATCAAAGCCATATACAAGAAGAAAACTTACCAGATCGATCGACCCCTCGTCAGGCCTCATAGGGAAGCCGCCGTTGATGGCCGCCCGGACCCGGGCCGCACACTCGTCGTCTGCCAGAGCCTCGTTGGACATCCGGCAGGCCTCGAGGTCCCGGGACGAAACGCCGGGTCCCATCTCATCCATCCTCAGCGGTCGAGACATCAGCGAAAGAACTCTCTGATGATGGACGGCCGAGAGGACGACAGCGGCGGACAGGCCCTCCAAGTGTAGCTTCTTCAGGGTGTCGAGGAGGGGGTCGAGCCGCGACTGATGGGCTTGGACGACACCGTATGTCCAGTCCACCGGACGCTCTGTGATCAGGCGACTGGTGTAGGCGGGTAGGAGATCATCATTGTTCCTCAGGTAGAACCACTAGGAGTCCCATCCGGCATGTTTCGTCGAAAATCCCACCGGGATGTACTCGCGCGGCCTCTTCGTCTTCCCCGTCTTCAGCACGAGGTTGAGGCATCCCGCCCGCACAGAGCCCTCACACACCGCGGCAAAGACCGCTGCGACGGTGATAGCGTTTGGGGAGAAGTGCTGAAGCTCCACCCCGTAATGGTAGCAGAGTGCCCGCATGAAGCGGCTCGAAGGAGCGCCCAGGCCATGGCGGTGGAGTTTGGTGAACGAGACCACATAGCCCTTGGGCGGCCTGGGCTCCCGGTGGTCCGCCGCCGGTGCGATCCACTCCGGCGATGACAGCGATGTGCGGTGGCGCAGGAGTCCCTCCCTCTCGAGCTCCAGCAACCGGTGCTCCGGCATCGACGACGGGCGCCAGTCGTCGGCGACGATGAGTCTCACAGGCATCTTGGGTGAATGGAAGGCGGATTCGCTGCTACTCGAGGGTGCGTGCGCGTGAGATGACGAGGGAGCTAAGGCGAGGGAGCAAAGGCAAGAATGGAGGCAGAAGGCGGAAGGGAGAATGCTGGCAAGGCCGTATGACATTTATAGGCAACAAGCCACCAATGGACAGATCCAATAAATGAAGTAACCCCCCCCCATAAATGGGCCGCCTAACGGTCTTTAACCTCCTCACAGACGGGGCACTCTGAATTCTGCGCCAACACAGTGCCGCAATGGCTCCCGCCTGAAAAGACATGCCCAACGGGCAGAAAGGCGAACAGCCATGGCCTCTTCCTTCCCTTGTAAGCCAAGGTACGCATCCAGAAAAGCCTTGAGAGGTCGCAGGCTGGCCCGCCGAAAGGGTTCAACAGCCGATCTCGAGCACTAGAGTCAGGGATGCCCAGCGAGTGATCGACAATTGAGGCCCGCCTCGAGAACTCGCTGGGGATGTCCGAGGTAGGGTCGAGACAGTCGAGAGGAATCCCCCCGACGGGAGGCATCGAGCCACTGGACTCTATCGAACGAGCCCAGCATCCTCGACCACGTCGACCCCGCTTTTTGAGAACGCCTCCGAGCTACAGCTGACCCCCTCGAAAGGGGCACAGGTTCTCACTTGGACTTCCCGTTAGGAGCTCAATCTAGGGTGGATGACGCTCACTCTACCGAGAGTACGTCGAAACCCGTGTGCAAAACGAGCCAATCAGGACCTTCCACCACTGGTGTCGACAGTGTTTCTGAGAATTTGGCAATATAACCCTCGAAGGAGTCAAAAACTCCTCTAAGGGCTCGGGGGCTACCCCCGCGGGGTCGCTCGCGCGCCCCCACGGAAACTCAACCGCGGAATAAAGCCTCCACTCGAGTGCCAGCGCTCAAATGGAGGCTCGGGGGCTACTGTCGAGGATAACAGTCAGGGGTATCCCAACTGATGTACATAACGAGACTGCCCGTACGCAGGTCGAGGCCCCCAACTCGACGCTCTAATCAGTCACACGCACTGTCATCGACGACCGCAGCCTCGAAGACGGAAAGGGCATCGAGCGAATCGATCAGGGCTCGAGCATCCACTACCGTCGAATACGGAAACAGGCTCGAGCGAACCGGAAGGCGTCGAGCGCAAGGACGCCGCCCGCCGCCTGACGCGCGCACGGGAACCAGGACATTTAATGCATCTATCGCGTTCTCACCTAACACGCCAGTCACGGGAAGCGTGATAGGGAACAAGCACCCATCACGTCATTCTTTTTGCAGCCTTCCCCACCAAACGACACAGAGCGTGTCAGGACGCAGGAAGCAGGGTCGGAACATCTAATCAAGACCCCCTCGAGACATCCAAGGTCAACGCTCTGGCTAGCAAGGCGCTACACGGCATCCGACCCTCGACCGGACATGATTCCTTCCTGGGGAAGGGTTGGGCGTCGAAAGACAGCACTGCAGCCACTCCGACGTATCAGCCGCCATGACGTACAGGCATGCGGCAGACAAACCAGTCGAAAACGGCGCACAGAGCAGGATATAGGGGCACGCGTAATCATCATCAAGCTACCAGGACGGGACGGCTCGAGACCACACCGGTATGGAGGCCTCGAGTAGGTCCGCGCGCCATACCTCTATTGACCCCTACTCTGGCGCCTATACTTGTACCCTAGGCCTCTCCTTGGAACTATAAAAGGGGAGGCCCGGGAGCGATACAGAAGGGGGACAACACACATCCCGCAAGACAACCCTCATACGCAGTAGAGCTTTTACACTCCACCTCATTCTATACCACGCTTGTATTCACCCCTGTACAAGAACTTAGGTGCCAAATAATACAAACTCTCCCCCCCCCCGCTGGACGTAGGGCCTTCTCTTGCCCAAACCAGGATAAATCTTTGTGTGTCTTTTTGCATCACCATCTGGGAAAGGGAGCATGCATACAAATTCACTCGTTGGTGTGACCCCCTGTGGGGAAAACACCGACACAAGGAAAGCGAATGGATAACATATGTAAGAAATTAGCATCTAATGATAAAATGCTAGAAAATATAAATAATAGAATGGATAATTTCTCTACTGCCATCAAGAATCAAATTAGCTTTAATAAAATGATTGAATCTCAGTTAAATCAAATAGTTGCTGCTGTTACTGCTACTAACCCCGGTATACCATCACAACCGGAAGGATTAGAATCTACAAATCTTGTAGACATGTTTGATGCAGGTAACTACTAGAGTAACCCCGTCACTGAAGTTACTACTGACCTTCTGCTGGTCAAGAGAGGCGATCCAGGACGCCCCGTCATCCCGATCTCCATCGGCATGGTGGACTTCCAGAAGGACTCTGCGACTTTGGCTCCAGCGTCAATATTATGCCCAGGTTACTCTATGAAAAATTCTTTACATATCCTTTATTAGAAACAACCATGTGTTTGCAGTTTGCAGATCAGACGATAAGTTTTCCAAATGGAATATTGAAGAACCTTTGCGTCCGAGTTGGTACCTTGTATGCCCCAGCAGACTTCGTGGTGATAGAGACTGGTAATGATGAAAGGGCACCCATCATCTTAGGGAGGCCACTCTTGAACACCTCGGGAGCTGTCATCTACGCTAGTGCTGCCAAGATCGGTTTCTACATCAAAGGGAGGAAGGAGACGTTTTCCCAAATCCCAGATCAATCTTGACATGAACCAAGGAAGAGGACCAACAGGAGGAACTGGAACAAGCAAGTGTGGACCGAGTCAGCTAAGATGGTCACTGCAGTTCATGGAGGTCAAGATCATCGACTTAAGTCACCGTTTTTGACCAAGAAGGACGACCCAGGAATGCCAAGCATCTATTGCTCCATTAATGGATACAACTTCTACAGGACGACTTGCTACACCGGATCGGGCGTCAACATAATGGCCGCAGTCACCTATCGGCTCTTGTTCGGAACCATGCCGCTAAAACCAACATACATTCAGCTCCAGATGGCAGATCAGACATTTCGAGAGGTCAAAAGAATAGTAACTGATGTCCCAGTCAAAATAAACGATCATTTTGTCTACACAGACTTTCAGGTTATTGACATGGGAGAAGACGAATACGGTCCACCCGTCATCCTTGGAAGACCGTTCCTCAGCACCGTTAAAGCAATCATCTACATTGTTACTGGAGAAGTCCATATGCACTTCCCCTCAGAGAAGGTACGCCGCTATTTTACTGACCCTAACTATATCGTTGAAGACTCTAAGCAGATCAGAAAACGACGCAACCGCAACTAGAGGAGGCAGATTATCAAGGACGGATGGGCAGACTATGAAGGAGAAGTGATCAGGTCAGAAGACATACAGTTTAACCAAAATTATCCAGAGGAGACCGTAGCACCGAGTTAGGTGTGGAAAGAGAAGATAACTATACATGAAGAGGAGGCACTGCCGGAAGTACCGACTACGCCACCCAACGAATCCCAGGACAACAAGAAAACGGAGAGTCCCGTTTGGAGGACTTAAAAACACCGAACGCCTAGCCAAGAGATAAACTTGGTAGTTATCTTTTTCTTTTCAATTATTTAAAATAGTTTGCTTAGTTAATCATGTTCATACTATCCTAAAAAGAAAATAAAAATGTTAAAAAAGAGTAAGCCCCATGTGAGTATACGAGTGGCATGAAACCCATAAGTACATTCATTGTGGTGGCATAAAAATAAAATAAATATTTCTTTTCTGCTTTATAAAATGAAAATATAAAAATAGAGAGTAACATTTATTGAGGAGGCTCAACATAATAAAGGCTAGATATTTATGCTAACACTTAATCAGTTCCACAAAGCTTTGTTGTCTATTTGAGCTCCACAAAATTTAAGAATCAAGAACACTAGCAGACGGAGGATATTCTAATCGCTGTCAGAATACTGCCGACTTTCAAATACACCTCTGCCACCTGCTAGCTACATCAAAAGAAATTACGTCAAAATTCAGCTTTGGGGGAGAGCACCCCCATTTATCCTGCTAAGTATTTCTATCTTTATACTTATACTATATTAAAATATAATATATATCTTTTGCTTAGTGTGTTTAATAAATAAATAAAGTAGCTATGCTAAACTGAATCTTAATAATAAAACTCTTACATGGATATGATGAATAGTTGCTCTGCCTAATTTTCAAATTTGAGTTTTCTCTCTAGTTTAGACATAACTGTTATAATTTAAAGCTTGCTCTAAACCTAAAACTTGTGGGAAGAAAACTTGATCTGAAGTCTAAGTTGTTAACAGATATGATATGGGAAGGTTGAGCTGCTATTTATCTATTCCTAGAGATGCTAGAATTCTGGAGAATTTTATCTTCAAAAATCTTTAAAATATTACATGATGAGTTCCTGTATGATAAGAGTTTAAATTCCTACCACAGCCATATATACATGCTTGCTAGACTTTGAGCCACACATTTACTTTTTACTGCTTATGAGCATTGAGTGTGGTCAAGCTGTGTAGACCCTTAGGAGCTTGTCATGTGGTCAAATCAAGATTCACTTGCACGTTCACTCACATATGCTGCTTCCACTCCGGAAGTACCATCCACATATATCCATCCATTTCCTTCTCCAGAACCACCCAAAAGCATTCTACTCCTAATTCGGGAGAGAATGGCCAAAAACATTTCTATTTTTCCCTTGTGAAATAAATGCTCAAGTTATCGTGTTACTACCACTTGCTATATTATCTCAAGAGATGAGTGCTCTAAAAAAAAGAAAAAAAAGAGATACAAGGAAGTAAAAAGGGGCAAGTGTCCGGAACCTCGAAAGAAAAGAAAAAGTGAGACGAGAGGTAAAAATGGACAAGTGTCCGACAGTAGAATTAGGGGTACAAGATACCCACCTGAGAGAAAAGAAAATACAGAGCATCTCATTCTCCTCACAAAGTTTCAAAAAAAAGCAAGAAAGGTATGTATCCCCTCAGAGAGCAAAAATAAAATTAGACTTTCACCATCATCACCATACACCATTCATTCACCACACATGCACATCATGATTTGACTTATTGATTTGTTTCTTTGGATCCATGGTTTGACTCTACAATAAATGTCTTGTAAGTATGTATACTTTATCTCCCACCTATGAGCTCCAGATATCAAAAGCCTTAATAGAGTAGGGTGAGAGAGAAGTCACTATGCCTTATACTACAAATACCACATATTTTGAGAGAAGGCATATACCATCACTGCCTTGGTAAGGATCCAGAAATACCACAAAAGAGAGATCTAAGAGAGTCATACAGGGAATCTCTAAGTTTTATTTGAAAATCTACAAAAACTCTACAGCTATAGCTGATCATGAATAAGAGACATGGCACTTGACTAGACTGTTCTATCTTTTAACTACTCAAGACAGAAGTGACGGTTACAAGTACCATGGTGAAAGGTAAAGTAAGTAAGTTTTAAGTCTTGAAAGTTTACTCTAACTCAGAGATGAGATCTCATCTAAAGCATGTGTACTGTCAATTTTTAAAGATATTGCAACAACTTATGATCCATCGCTAAGATTATCCTTGATCAGGGACGAGCAAGAGGTAAGCTTGAGGGAGTTTATTGACGGTCCTTAAGAATCAAATTAATTATCAAATAAACAAAGAAAATGATCCAAATGAAATCAACATCTATACATAGGGTTTTATCTGACAGAATTCCACGAATTTATATGTGGCTAGTTATGCTGATCAGATTAATTATCTTTGTCACTATTCATTACTTCATATATCTTTATGTGACACTTATCCCTGTATGAAAGAGATAGATAAATGTTCTCAATTATACATGCAATGATAGAGACTCAATCTTATATTCCATTCTATAATCAACATTGATGGTTACTAATCCCTTCCCAGTGGTAAAAATATAACGGGTAAAATGCTACATCGGTATTAATCTGTGCGCTTGCAGATCCCATTTATTATTTATTTAGATGAGCAATTGCATATTTCAATACCGCGTCTCTCATGTCATGCTGGGGATGACAACTTGGCTTAAGTGGTATGAGGGATAGGTTTGGCATTTTTGGCGCCGTTATCAAAATTAGAAAACTAAGTCTACTTTCGGTAATGACGTTAAGAATACCCAACAATCGTCTCCTACGACACAGACTTCAACAACATCCCCAACGATGACTCAAAGGCCCTCGTCCTCACGCTGCCCAAGCCTCTCGTTGTTGTGCTGCCAAAGCAAGGTTCTACGGTGCCCCAGCGTCATGAGCAAGCCTACTACATACAAGATCCATCTGCTCTTCCTCCACCTCCTACAAGGCTGCTGCTTAAAGGATGTGCCAAGGGGAAGCAGATTGCTATCCCGAAAGGTACTCCGCTTCTTCCACCTAAGGACAATGAATGGCTCTTGTCGGTCCAAACCAACAAGAAAGGAAAACTGTATGCGTCAAGTACACCACTACTCGTCCTGTTATCCAAGGAGTTCGAGCAAACCCTAATGAGGTATCCAACACTGAGCACATTGCACCTAAGCCCAAACCCAAGAGGAAGAGAGCAACACCAGCATCAGCACTGGAGAAAGTTCCCAAGCAGCCATCACCTACTTTATGCAGCCTCAATGAGAAGCTTGAAGGCCTTTCCGATATTGTCAAGTGAATGGAAACATCCAACAATCTGAGAGACAAGCTCATAGAAGGCATGGATAATCAGTTAGGGAACAGTCTCAAGTTAATCCGCAGCCTCAAGCGTGACAAAGTCAAGCTTGAAGCATAGGTTGTAGCCCTCCAAGAAGTAATTCAGGGCCTCAACAATGAAGGGCAGCCTTAGTTGCCTAGTTATCTAGTAATAAGGCACAATCCCACTAGGTTTGGTTAGTTAGTTGGGTCAGTCAAGTCATAAATTTTTCTTAGGACACAGCCTAATGAGCTAGGGCAGTCGTTAGCTCTGTCGTTAAAGCGTCTGTCAAATTATATATTATCACCGCCATTAATAAAGTGCTTTATCTTTTATACTCTATCTCTATTTTTTTGGTATGTGTTTGTCTCTACATATTGCGCAGAATAGTATACAGGAAAACAAGTGTGGGGGAGGCACATTGTAGTCACGAAACAAAAATTCAATCGGAAAATTAGCGTAATTAGGAACACAATCGAACCAAGACCATGCACGACAAAGCGGGCCCCACATTGCTCATAGGTGGGGCTGGCCGGTGCCTAAGTGGCGCCGGGCGGTGCCCCAGCTCACCCACCTTCGCTCTCACTTCGGTCACAGTCAGGTTTGAGTTAGTGATAGTATAGTTGCATATATCTCACTTTGAATTGTCATCCAAATCATAAATCTTCGAATTAAATACTGTTAAGAAAAAATAAACACCATTTAATCTATGACTTGAAAAATAAAGTATGTAACACTTTTCTAGAGTCATGATAATTGTGAAATTTATAGTACTTCATGATTGCTTAAATTATTGTGGAAAGAGAGATAGCAAAATAATGAGTACTCAATTCCTGATAATTGTCTTTGGATATTTTATTTCAAAAAGGTAAAAACAATTAGCTTCACCTCTCTTTGTATTAGAATCAAATAATAATCATATCATTCTATTATTATGGCTTTGGTTGAGAGATTTATCATATTCCCAGTATCATAAAATAAAATAAAAACATAATACACTCTCTTGAAGCATTATTATGAAGGAGGCATGAGCTATTCATAAAGAAATTTGAGGAAATAAAAAGGGACAAGTGTCCAAAACCTCAAAAAGATAGATCACGAGGAAATAAAAAGGGACAAGTGTTTGGAACCTCGATTTAATAAGAAAAGAGATATGAGCATGTGCTCATAAGTAGAATTAGAGAGCACATGGTCGCTCCAACATAATATGGTAACAAGTGGATGATTCTTCTGATCTAAGAATATGATATTTCCCTCCCTGGTTATGAACATCAAATTAATATCACAACCATTGATGACACTACAATTAAGAACAGGTCGAAGCTATGTGTTATTTGCAAACTCAACTTATTCTCCAATAGGCAAAATTTAAGGAAGAGAGTAATCTATTTTAAGCTATCTTACTCTACAATCACTACAGAATTCATGATAAACACTTTAAATTCACACAATGCATGGTAGCTAGACTGGTTTTATATAGTTTAGTTTCCAAGTTATGCATTAATTGTTTATTCTTTATGATAGAACCAACCTTTTCTTTGGGATGAGTAAAAGCCTAAGTGTGGGGGTAATCGTTGACAGCTGTTAACTCACAATATTTGTTAGCATTTATTTCTCCACCAGATATGAATATCTACTAGAATAGGGTTATCACTGACAACTTCCACGAGTTTTGCATATTCTGTGTTTTCCATGGTTTATTTCAGAAAAAGCTGAAAAGAGGGATTCAAGTGCAAAATAAACACAAAACTTATCCGCGATGCAACACCACCACCAACAGGGTCAGGAAGTCTCCAGAAGAGACCTGAAGCAGCGGGACTGGTAGAGGCGGTGGGGCTGGCCGGCCCCACCCCTGCGCTGGCCGGGCCCCCTTCTGGAAGCTTCTTCCACCGCCTTGGAGGAGTCATCTTGGCCCCTGGTTAAGTCAGTTTGATCCTACGGCGCATGTGTATCCCACCGGGCTATAAATAGAAGGCTAGACCCCCTAGAGTAGGGCCAAATCAAGAGATGAAGAGTCAAAGCATTAGATAGAGATCCACTAGATCTAGGCTAGCAATCAAGATAGAGAATATAGAGATAGAGTAGAGAAGTAGAGATTCAGAGGAGTCCTGGCTTGTCGAAGCTTCCTCAGGAGCTATATTCATCTGGATTTGGCTCCCTTGCCTAGAGCTACGTTCTGAGGTACTTTTGTATTTGCCATTTTGATTCAAGTAAGCAACTTGTTTTTATTTGCTCTTTGGTTTGCAACTTATATTATATTGAGTACTTTGATTTGGGTAGCTCCTAGGTCGGAGTAGTGATTCATAGCGTAGACGTGGTGTCTCGGCTATAGTTGCTTGTAAATGTCCCCTGATCAGCGGAACAGTGGTAGCTCGCTTAGGTTACTTTATAGCTATGTTGAATCCTTTGTAGTCCACTTCCCGTTGATAGGACCGATAGGCTTATAGGTGCCTAATAGGAGATTACTCTGTTTCTACTCCTAGTCGGGTTACTTGCCCGATAAGACGATATTATGCAAAGCTTACCGGTTATTAGAACTAGAGTACATTAGCTACTTCCTCATTCTCAATAGTTTTCTAAATTGATTGTACCCCCCTTAGATTAAGAGTTATAGACTAGGTCACAAATCACCTACTGTTCCTTTAGGTTCGATATTAAAACCAGGTCGATCTTGGTGAAGTGCCGATTAGTATATATCTATGCGCTTGCGGATAATCTGATCATAATCATTATTTATGGTGCAGTTAATTTATACCAACATTCATACCATCTAACTTTTCTTGCAGCTCTCCAAGCTTCCTTCTCTCATTTGCTTCTTCTATTTGCATGTCAAAAGTCAACAATCTTCCAAGCATGTCATTTGGTTTTTGAAGTGCTCAAACTTTTTCTTATCTCCAATCAAGGTGACTAAGGTCTCATTTCTTGGTGAGTATGCTTCCAACATGACTTTCACCACTTTGTGGTCATCAAGCTCACTACAACCAAAGCCTCTAATTTTGGCCACCAAAGTCATCAATCTATCAAACATTTTTGTGGCCCTTCTCCATCAACAATCACAAACCTATTTAGTTTGGCCATCAACAAATCAATTTTGCCCTTTCTTACTTTGTCTACACCCTCATGAGCAAGATGCAAATGTCCCAAATTTGTTTTGCCACATCAATATTCATCACTCTATTGTACTCGTTTCCATCTAGAGCGCTAAGAAGAATACTTGTGGCTTGATAATTAAGGTGGACAACAGCTAGCTCTTCATTTGCTGGCTCTTTGGGTTCTTCGATGGTTCAAATCCACTACACACAATTTCCCAAAGATTGGGGTGAAGATCGATAAGATTTAGCCCTCATCAAGTGCTTCCACTTGGCAAAATTTGTCCCATCAAAATGAGGCAACTTCCCGCCGGTACATTGATGAAAGACTTGCGGTCATAGTTAGGCAAGTAAGAATAATTAAAAGATATGGCTGCATATTTCTTCTTGGTGCTGTTGACTTTGTCCTTGTTGCGCTTCTTCTACATGTTCTTGTTCTTCTCGTTTCCCTTGGAGGCATGATATGATGCATCATAATCACCATCATCTGAGCTACTAGATCACTTGATGAAGCATCATATGCCTTCTTTTCTTCTTGCTTTATTTGTGCTGCTCTTCTCTTGGCTATTTCTTCATGAATAAACCTTCTTTCTTCTTTTCTTTGCATCTTTTCATCATGCTTTTGCTGCTCTTCTCTTACCTTTCTCTTTGCTTCTCTTCTAGCTTTTATTTCCTTCCTTTTTTCCACATCGGTGGTCTTGTCAATCTTGAGAGTGGTGTTGCTTGTTGTCGAGTGTGACATGTCACTGCTGCTACTGAT
The DNA here is from genome assembly GCF_000003195.3 of Sorghum bicolor. Classification (NCBI taxonomy): domain Eukaryota; kingdom Viridiplantae; phylum Streptophyta; class Magnoliopsida; order Poales; family Poaceae; genus Sorghum; species Sorghum bicolor. The sequence goes on along the minus strand of NC_012876.2, from coordinate 24,258,053 downwards.
GTCCTTGACATGTACACCACCCTCATTTGGGTCACGAGCTGTCCTTGAATCTCCTCTGACTTCCATACTTCACGCGGTGAAGCGTATTTGAAGCAACCTTGCTCTGATACCACTTGTAGGATCTTATTGAAGGTAAAGGAGGCATAGAGAGGGGTGAATAGGCCTATAAAAATGAAACTCAAAATACTATTAGCACAGAGGGTGGCACTATTGGCCTTCAAGTATACGTTAGATAGGAATGAAATTTTGCAGAAAGTAAGTTGAAATTATAAACTATACAATCCTACAAAATCAAGACAAAGTCTAGTTCCAAGACTGGATGCCATAGAAAACTCCCATGGAAATAGATTGAGCCTCCAAACCCTAGAAAGGGTTGAACATAAGAGAGAACGTGCAATAGCACACAAGACACAATGATTTATCTTGTGGTTGAGCTCATCACTAAGGTTTAAGTCCACACTGTTGAGTGTTGATGGTAGATAACTCCTAATTTTAACCATCAACTTAAAATGAAAAAGGACCTATTTGCAAGCATTCAGTAGAAATAGGGTTATCACTAATAGAATTCCACGAGATTTGGTGATTGTCTATTTTTGCAAGGGGTTACCGGAATAATAACAAAAGAAGGTCTACATGTCAGATTTACACAGAGAGAAGACCTCAACGTCAACTCATGAACATTGTAGAATACTCTAGGAGCCACCACATGAATGATGGGACCCACCTCCCATAGGACAGGGATGGGCGCCCCACCCTATCAGGGGCAACCGCCCGGGACTCTCCACCAATCGGAGAAAACCTCGCAGATCCTATGTCCATCGACTTTGAGGATTAATCTTAATCACATGTTTAAGTTGGTTTGATCCAAGGGCTGTGGTGATTCCTAGGGGGCTATAAATAAAGACCCTGACCCCCCTGAGATGTAACTCTGAAACCCTAATTCATATTTTCTAGAGAGAGTTAGACAGAGAGGGGTCCCTCAAATAGATCTATTTCTTTAGGGTGATAGCAACAAGAGAGATTGAGAGAGTATAGGGTGAGGATAGGAGTTGAGGAAGCCCGGCCTGTCGGTGCCTTCTTCTTTGTATCATCAGGGTCAAGTCTCCTAACCCGAGCCTTGGTTCTAGAATTGTTTGGCAATTCAACTTCTAATACTAGTAAGTTATTGTTCTTATTGTTCATTGGTTTACGAGTTTACTTTATTCGCTTAGCATAGGGAATATAGTAATTATTCGTAGTGTAAGTGCGGTGCTTGGGCTAGGAATACTCGTAGATATTTATTGCTTGCCTAGATTTGTGGTAGCCTTTTGGGGGAAGTGACAATCCTATTGGGTCTTAGTAATCCACGTCCTGTTAGGAGGTAACGTAGGGTATATGGTACTAGGGTTAAGCACTCTCTGAGGTGTCTCTTTTCTCTAGTTACACCCCTTAGAATGATATCTAGACACTTACCATAGGTAAGAAGAAGACTGAAGAAAGAGTTCTCTCTATATCGCTTAAAAGGTCAGTCTTTTGCACGCTTACCATAGGTAAGCAACTCGTGGGTAGTAGGTAGGATAAAAGGATAGTCTTTTGCACGCTTTCTCCTAGTGGTAAAAAATAAATATGATACTCTGGAATTATCTCCCAGGTGAAGTGCTCACCGATATCTGTGTGCTTGTGGATTATTTCTCTTTGATTCTTTTGTGTGCATAACTAATATCAACAAGCATTTCTGGCGCCGTTGCCGAGGAGAAAGATGATCTGCTTAGATAACCTTATCTTACTCTACCTTGTATCACACATTTATCTTTTTCTGTTATCTCACCTTTTCTTACATCTTACCTTTTATTTTATGGATACCTTAAATTCCATTCCTATCCTTCAGTTCTCTACACCCACAGAGACCAGCCTAGTGCCACATGAGTCATCACAACCTATCCAAACATGTAGCTATAGAACGAGTCTCCGGTTGATTGCATTCATCCAAAGCCTACCTTTTTAGGAGAAGGATATGAAAATCCTTACCTACACATTAGAGACTTTGAGCAAACATGTGACTATCTTCACATTGAAGGCATATCTAATGAAACTCTCTGGTGGAAGCTATTTCCCTTTTCATTAATGGGAAAAGCTAGACAATGGTATAACAGAGCCGTAGGTAAGCAACAAGGAGATTGGGGATCTTTACATTCCAACTTTTGCCTAGATTTCTATCCCATCTCCCAAATCATCGACCTTAGAGTCAAGGTTCTCACTATAAAGCAAATATCTAAAGAGTCTTTGTCTTCAGCCTGGAATCGATTTGCTACACTTTTAGCGTCTGGCCCGGACCTTAGTCTACCAGACCCTATTTTTTTACAACAATTTTATAAAGGTCTAAGTAGAGAACGTGAAAGGTCCAAATGGCTAGAGGGGGGTGAATAGCCTATTTAAATTTTATACAAACTTCAACTAGACAAGTTGATTAGTAAAATAAATGGCGAAGCTATTCTAGCACTAGCACAACTAAGCTATGCAAGCCACCTACACAAGTCTAGCAAGAAAGCTAAAAGCTAGTTACAACAAGAAAACACAACTAGAAGCTAGCTACACTCCCAAACAAGATAGCTAAGCTAAACAATCTACACCACTGGCAAGGTATGCACAAAACTAAAGGAGAGGGGAGTGATTGTTATACCAACGTTGTAGAGTAGAAATATAGCCAATCAATCAATCACAATTACAAGAGAATCCTCGGCAAGAGATGACACAAGATTTTTTACCGAGGTTCACATGCTTCCCGGCAAGCTAGTCCTCGTTGTGGCGATACACCCACTTGATGGATCACGAGCTAATTGGCAATCCAAAGCCAAACCCTCAGTGGGTGCCGCACATCCACTCACACGATGGGGATCCTCCAAGCCACGAGCAATCCACTAGAGTAGCCAATTGCGATCTCCCACGGGGAAGGCTCAAGAACCCCTCACAAATCACTTGGTGGGACTCAAAACAATCTCAAATCACGAGCTCAACACCACCGCTGCTCCAAGCCATCTAGGGCATCAGGAAACACCCAAGAGTAACAAGAAATACGCAGCAAACTCAAGAATCAAGTGCCACTAAATGCAACTCTCAAAGTAATGCACTTGAATCTCACTCAATCTCACTAGGATGAGCAATCAAGCAAGGAGATGAGTGGAGGGAGTGTTCTCTATCTCAAAGGATGCCTCAAGTAATCAAATGTGCAAGAGAGAACCTCCCAAAGCCGGCCACGCTCTATTTATAAGCCCCCTTAAAGAAACTAGCCGTTGGCTGTTTTCACTGGGCTGAAAACGGGGGCACCGGACGCTACCAAGTGATCATCGGACGCTCGACCCCCAGCGTCCAGTGCTCAGGGGTTGGCCACGTGTCTTTTTTGGATCTCGCGTGTCAGACACTAACGGTCACCTGTGGACCACCGGACGCTCTGCAGGTCCACACCGGACGCGTCCAGTGCACACCGGACTCATGCACAGAGAGTCCCACAAACTTGCCAAGTCAGCGGACGTGAGCCACCAGATTAAACACAGAGAGGGTTGCAAAACGCCCTCACACCGGACGCCAACCACTGGACGCTCTCAGAGCGTGTCCGGTGTTCAACCCTAGCAGGGTTAAGCACACCGGAATCTGAGGCCAGCGTCCGGTGCCTCCACACTCAGCGTCCGATGAGTGTTTCTCACTGAGAAAACACTCCCGCGACTTCTCCAAATTTCCCATCGGCGCAATAGAAAATATACACTTATTTTTCTCAAAAGCGCCGAATTCGACCCTAGGAACTCCACCTCCTTTGCAAATGTGTTAACACCAACAAGTGTACACCACCAAAGTGCATGTGTGTTAGCTTTTCACAAATAATTTCCCAAAGGAGTTAGGTTAGCATTTTACTAGATCCTAATGCATATGCTCAAGATATGGACCTAGTAGCACTTGATTCAAGAGATAACTGTGATTTCCCCTCTTGATAGTCGGCTATCTATCCTAAACCCGGTCAATCACTTCTCTACTGATCTTAGACCGGCAAAAGTAAAACCCTATGTTTATACCTTTGCCTTGATAACTTTGCTCCTCGTCTAGCACCATGATCTCCACTTCATGCTTCATCCCTTTGTGATCATGTGGCCACCTTTCCATGCCACCATGCACCTCATCACATTTGTTGCTATGCCTAACTCAAATCACTTAAACACAAGGCATTAGCAACTTGGTGTCATTAATTACCAAAACCAAACTTGGGCTTTGAATCTCCCCCTTTTTGGTAATTGATGACAACCATCACAAAGATATGAAATGAAATCATAAAGAACTTGAATTGCTTGTCCAAAGCATTTTAATCATGAGACAAAGTTGGACAAACATTTCAATTTCAGTTTTGGTAGTACTAGCTCCCCCTACATATGTGTTTCCATGAGTTTGGTTCAAGTTTACACATATGCATGAATTGGAATTTTGGTAGATTTATTACTACCAAAATGATGCTAAGGTATATAGAATGGACCTTTGAAGCGTGATACCAATCGGAGTTGCCAATATACCATCCTTAGCACCAATGTAGCTAGACATACATCAAAAACTCAATATACCTCGTGAGATCACAATATATGTCTAGATACCATATGAAAATAAAACTCTATGCTAGAATTCAAAGCATCATTCAAGTTCTGTTTCTAGCAAGCACCAATCAAACAAGAGTTGTGAATTTGAACTTGCAATGCAACACCTCATTATGTTACTGCACATTCAAATGCAACAAATGGTTCATAAGCTTGCTCCCCCTATTTGTGTGCTCAAGTTTAAAGGTGTTTTCTCTCCCTATCTTTGTTTCTCTTCCCTCTTTTTGACTTTATCTTTGTTTCTCTCCCCCTTTGTCATCAATGACCACAAAGGTTCAAATTTTAGTGAGAATTAAGTTAATCAATGTGAGGGTTAAATTATGGTTCAATCTAGATTACTTGCCTAGAATATGTAATTCGGTTTGATCCAAGGACAAGCTTTTTCACACCTCATGAAGTATAAGGGTTATCTTGACCATGTTGAATTACACATCATAAGCTCATATTCTAGATTCAACACTAGGCTTGCAAGCTCACCAACATGTCATATGCTACCACTAGATCAATCAGTCATAGAAACAATAGTGGTACCATACATACATCAAATTCTTTTGATTTTCATGAATGAGCCTATTGTCATGCAAATATGTCTATATGTTCTAATCATGTCCTTAGCAAAGTATGAATGCTATGTCAAACAACTTTACCTTGCTTTGTTGGAGGAGAGGCATGTCATATATAAATGTGGGGATGCACTCATCTCAAGTTGGAGAAGTCAAGCATGTTCAATTCATTTCTCAACTTGCAAAATCTCTTCTCATCAAGTGGCTTTGTGAAGATGTGGACTAGTTGATCTTCGGTGCCAATGCTTTCATATCACCCTTTTGTTGATGATCTCTTATGAAATGGTGCCTTATGTCAATGTGCTTGGTTCCTGAATGTTGAACCGGATTTTGTGTCATCTTGATTGCACTCTCATTGTCACATAGCAAAGGCACATTCTTGAATTTGATTCGAAAGTCATTCAAGGTAGCTTTCATCCAAAGCAATTGTGCACAACAACTACCGGCACTAATGTATTCAGCCTCGGCGGTTGGTAGTGCAACACTATTTTGTTTCTTTGATGACCATGAAACTAGAGACCTTCCTAGCAATTGACAAGTGCCACTTGTGCTCATTCTATCAATCTTGCATCCACCATAGTCAGAGTTCGAATATCCAATCAACTCAAAGTTAGACCCCTTGGGATACCATAATCCAACATCATGAGTGCCCTTGAGATACCTTAATATTCTTTTGGTTGCCTTCAAGTGACTTTCTCTAGGTGAAGCTTGGTATCTTGCACATTTGCACACACTAAACATTACATACGGCCTTGATGCGGTGACATAGAGCAAACTTCCAATCATGGACCGGCATAGCTTTTGATCTACCATGTTGCCACTTGCATCACTACCTAATTGATCATTTGTGCCCATAGGTGTGCTCATTGGTTTAGCTTCTTGCAACCCAAACTTCTTGATCATGTCCTTGATGTACTTTCCTTGACTTACAAAAGTGCCATTCTTCATTTGCTTGATTTGAAGACCAAGGAAGTAACTAAGCTCTCCAATCATGGACATCTCAAATTCATTTGCCATCATTTTTCCAAACTCTTCACAAAAGTCTTGATTGGTTGATCCAAAGATGATATCATCAACATAGATTTGCAACACAAACAAGTCATTGCCTAGCTTCTTGGTGAAGAGGGTAGTGTCAACCATTCCCATCTTGAACCCTTTAGAGAGAAGGAAATCTCTCAATCTCTCATACCATGCTCTAGGTGCTTGCTTCAAACCATACAATGCCTTCTTGAGCTTGTACACATGGTTGGGTTTCTTGTCATCTTCAAAACCGGGAGGTTGTTCAACATAAACCAACTCATTGATGTATCCATTGAGAAATGCACTCTTCACATCCATTTAATAGAGCTTGATGTTGTGGGCACAAGCATAGGCTAATAATATTCTAATTGCCTCCAATCTTGCAACTGGTGCATATGTTTCTCCAAAGTCAAGACCTTCAACTTGAGTGTAGCCTTGTGCTACTAATCTTGCTTTGTTTCTCACAACCACACCATCTTGATCTTGCTTGTTTCTAAAGACCCACTTGGTACCAATCACATTGTAGTTCTTTGGCCTCTCAACAATCTCCCATACTTGATTTCTTGTGAAGTTGTTTAATTCTTCATGCATGGCATTTACCTAATCGGAATCTTTCAATGCATCTTCTATCTTCTTAGGTTCCTCAAATGAGACAAATGGGTAGTGCTCACAAAAGGATGCTAGCCTTGATCTTGTTTGCACACCACTTTGAATACCACCGATGACTTGATCTAATGGATGATCTCTTGCTATGCTTGTAGGTTGGAGTATTGGGAGTTGATTGCTTCCACTTGTTTGATTTTGATTTTGATCATCATCATGAGAGCCACTAGTACTTGCTTGATTTACATCAATTTGCACTTCTTGATTGATCATGTGAATATCACTATCATCATCAACTTGCCTTGGCCTTATGTCACCTACATCCATGTTCTTCATTGCATTTGCCAATTGATCTCCTCTCACATCATCAAGATTTTGAGCTTCATTTTGAGATCCCTCGGTTTCATCAAACTCTACATCATGGACTTCTTCTAATGTGCCACTTGTCAAGTTCCAAACTCTATATGCCTTGCTTGTGGTGGAATAACCAAGTAGGAACCCTTCATCACATTTGTTCTCAAACTTGCTCAATTCTAGTGCCTTTCTTGAGAATGTAGCATTTGCAACCAAACACTCTAAAGTATGCAAGGTTGGGCTTTCTTCCATTCAATAGCTCATATGGTGTCTTCCCAAGCTTCCCATGGCAATAGAGACAGTTGCTACAGTAGCAAGCCGTGTTGATAGCTTCACTCCAAAATGAATGACTAACATTGTATTCACTAAGCATTGATATAGCCATATCAATCAAGGTTCTATTTTTCCTTTCAACACACCATTGGATTGAGGAGTGTATGTTGGAGAGAATTGATGTCCAATACCATGATCATCACACAATTACTCAATTCTTGTGTTCTTGAATTCACTACCATTGTCACTCCTAATCTTCTTGATAGTGGTTTCAAACTCATTTTGCACCCTCTTGACAAAAGACTTGAATAGATCACAAACATCACTCTTGTCATAGAGGAAGAACACCCAAGTGTATCTAGTGTAGTCATCTACTATCACAAATCCATACTTGTTGCCACCAATGCTAGTGTATGCTGTTGGCCCAAATAAATCCATGTGCAATAGCTCAAATGCCTTTGATGTGCTCATTTCACTTTTCTTAGGATGTGCATTTCCAACTTGCTTTCCGGCTTCACAAGCACTACATGGTTTATCCTTCTCAAAGGTGACATCCTTCAAGCCTCTAACTAAGTCATGCCTCAATAGTTTGTTCAATTGTTTCATTCCAACATGACCAAGCCTTCTATGCCACAATCAACCCAAACTTGATTTGCTAATTAGGCAAGATGTCAATTGAGTGTGACTATCATTGAAATCAACCAAGTATAAGCTACCATGCCTAAATCCTTTGAATATCAAGTTTGATCCATCAACACTAACAACCTCAACATCATCACTTCCAAAGATGCACTTGAAACCAAGGTCACAAAGTTGTGCAATTGACAAGAGATTGAAATCTAGGCTCTCAACTAGCAACACATTTGATATGCTCATGTCATTTGAGATAGCAATTTTACCAAGCCCTTTGACCTTGCCTTTCTTGTTGTTGCCGAAGGTGATTGAATCAAAGCCACCATTTTGACTAGTATCAATTGATTTGAACATACAAGACTCCCGGTCATGTGTTGAGTGCACCCACTATCAAGCACCTAATGCCTTCCTCTGGCTTTGTAATTGACCTACAAGACAAGATCAATTCTTTTTGGGTACCCAAACTTGATTGGGTCCTCCAAGGTTAGCAACTAAGCTCTTTGGTACCCAAATGACTTTCTTCTTTGAGCCCATCAATGGTGCACAAATGAACTTAGCATGAACACCTTTTGTACCCTTGGTAAGCACATAGAAGGAATTAAGCTTAATTGAGATACATAAGCTTTGGGTTTCTTGTTCATGCATTGTTGCTCTAGGTGACCAACTTGCTTGCAAGCTTTGCAATACCGGCCATTGTTCTTCACAAAGCTAGTCTTGTGAGGAGCAAAGGTGGCCTTGCCTTTCTTGGGGTTATAGCCCAATCCCTCTTTATAGAGAGAAGCTCTTTGGCTACCCAAGCACATAAGCAAGCGGTCCTCACCACCATAAGCCTTAGCTAAGGTGTGATTGAGCTCTTACACCTCCTTCTTGAGAATTTCATTCTCAACTTTTAGTGTGGTGTCACATGTGAAACCATCACTACTAGATGAGGATGATGTAGATGTGCTACATGAAGGGTTAGTAGAAGCAATAACAATAGGCTTACTTAAGATATCACATGTTAGGCCTATGTTGCAAGTTTGAGCTTTTTCAATTTTAGTTGGCTCATTTTTACATTTGTTAACTAGTGAGGAATGAGCTTCTTCAAGCTTAGTGTGAGCTTTTTGAAGCATCTTATGGTCTTCCTTTAGATTCTCATAAGATGCTCTAAGCTCATCAAGTTCTTGCTCAAGGGTTTTCTTATCCTTAAGCAAGGCCTTGCACTCCTTCCTAGTTTCTTTATAGTGATGAGTGCAATATTCTAGCATAGTGATTAGTTCATATTTAGTTGGTTCATCATCATCACTATCACTATCACTATCATGGTCACTCTCATCATCGGATGATACCTTAGTGGCCTTAGCCATGAAGCATGATGGAGTGTCAAAGATGGAGCTCTTTCCTTGAATTGCAATACTAGCATGCCCCTTCTTCTTGTTGCTCTCATCATCACTTGAGGAGTCATCACTATCCCAAGTTGCAACATGGGAATCACCCTTCTTCTTGTTTGAGCCTTCCTTCTTTTCTTGCTTCTTCTTTTGCTTCTTTCTTTCCTTCTTGATAGCATCTTCATCATCACTATCATAAGGACACTTAGCGATGAGATGATCCTTGCTATGGCATCTAAAGCACCTCATGGAATGATCATTCTTCTTGGAGGAGCTCTTCTTTCTTCTTGGCCGATAGCCCTTCTTCTTCATAACTTGCCAAATCTCTTGACAAGAAGAGCCATCTCCTCATCCTCATCACTATCACAAGAGCTTGCTTCTTCTTCACTTGATGATTCTTGCTTGGCTTTGCCCTTCGATGTGGAGGCCTTGAATGCCACACTTTTCTTCTTCTCATCATCTTTCTTATCACCATCCTTCTTCTTCTTTTTGATCAACTCATCCTTCTCATCATCTTCTCTATAAGCATCATCGGTCATCACTTCTTGGAAGACTTGTTGGGGAGTTGATTCACTAAGTGTTGTCTTGACTAGCACAGTGATCAATGTGTAAAATCTCTTGGGAATACTTCTCAAGAATTTCATGGAGAATTTGACTATATTTTACTTCTTCCCCAAGTGCCTTGAGTTCATTCACTATGACTTGCAACTGGTGAAACATCTCCGGACACACTTTCATCTTCTTGCATCTTGAAGCCTGAGAATTTTTCTTGAAGGATGTAAGCCTTGGCGGTCTTGGTTCCCTTAGTGCCCTCAAATGTTTCTTCTAGCTTTGCCCACGCATCATGAGCAACCTCAATGTTCTTGATTTGCTCAAAGGTCTTGTCATCAAGAGCTTCGTGAAGAGCACTAATGGCAATATCATTGCATTGTATCTTCTTCTCTTCAACCGGCGTTGGTGCATTTTCATTTGCCACCTCAAACTTTGTTTCGGTTACCTTCCAAACCTCTCTATTGATTGACTTGAGATGGGCGGTCATCTTGACCTTCCAATATGCATAATTTGTGCCATCAAAGTAAGGTGCCTTCTTAGTGTTGTTGATATGCAAACTAAGAGCCATTTCTTCACCGAAGGTTGTTAAGCCTCAAATAAACGGTGCCTCGGCTCTGATACCACTTGAAAGGTCCAAATGGGTAGAGGGGGGGGGGGTGAATAGCCTATTTAAATTTTCTACAAACTTCAACTAGACAAGTTGATTAGTAAAATAAAAGGCGAAGCTATTCTAGCACTAGCACAACTAAGCTATGCAAGCCACCTACACAAGTCTAGCAAGAAAGCTAAAAGCTAGTTACATCAAGAAAACACAACTAGAAGCTAGCTACACTCCCAAACAAGATAGCTAAGCTAAACAAGCTACACCACTAGCATAGAGGGTGGCACTATTGGCCTTCAAGTATAGGTTAGATAGGAATGAGATTTTGCAGAAAGTAAGTTGAAACTATAAACTATACAATCCTACAAAATCAAGACAAAGTCTAGTTCCAAGACTGGATGCCATAGAAAACTCCTATGGAAATAGATTGAGCCTCCAAACCCTAGAAAGGGTTGAACATAAGAGAGAACGTGCAACAGCACACAAGACACAATGATTTATCTTGTGGTTGAGGTCACCACTAAGGTTTAAGTTCACATTGTTGAGTGTTGATGGTAGATAACTCCTAATTTTAACCATCAACTTAAAATGAAAAGGACCTATTTGCTAGCCCTCAGTAGAAATAGGGTTATCACTAATAGAATTCCACGAGTTTTGGTGATTGTCTATTTTTGCAAGGGGTTACCGGAATAATAACAAAAGAAGGTCCACATGTCAGATTTACATAGAGGTAACAGAACCGTCCAAATTATAAGAGATTAAGCCTAATAGCGACCATTTGCGTAGTCAAACCATCGAGCTTAAGCCCATATAATCCCAGTAGTCCGTGAAATCTCGAAGGATTCCAAACCACATATCGTACATACAGCCAAGATCATAATAAGTTCAGCGGTCACCATCCACAATTACATCCAGTTCGAAACCATCCATCGAAAACATCAGAGTGTTTAAAGTTATTACAAACCAAGTTCACAAGTAGCGGAAGCTTCATGGTTCGAAAGTAACACACATACTTAGTCTGATACAGTGCCATAGTTTTGGTCATTTCCACAAAAGCAAAAGAGAAGATAGAGTGACCATTGCCCTTGGTCTAGTCATCACCCATAGCTGGGTACAAGCAGAGGATGCAATAACCATAGTACATTTGACCATCTGCAAAACAACATGGGAATAGAACCCTGAGTACGAGAATGTACTCAGCTAGACTTACCCGTCATAAATTGAAAATAATGACTCTTCAAGGTTCATGAAGACTGTATAGTGGGGGTAGCTGATGACTTTTTGCATAAAAGCCCAATTCTATTAACCATATCCTACAGAGATCCTTCTTCTTTTAATTAGCTCAAGTTGAAGTATCATTACCTATTATCTAGGTTTGCACCTGCACTATGGCAAACAAAGGTAATAATATGATGGTACCTCACCATAACATTCATGAAACCATTTATCATTATAACCCAAGTGTTCCATAGTCCTTACTACGAGGACAGGGCTCATGTCAAGTGCTCACTGTCCAGGAGCGATGGCGATTCGAAACGATTTCTAACCAGCTAGCAAGTTATTCCCCAAACAAACCACACTCAGTGATCAAGTGAGCTACAAATCACCGTGTTGCACTATTCAGGACCAATTCGCGGGTTCGACAGGCACCGCCCGTACCCGAGGACCGTTCCGGCGACCGAGGTATCCAAGTTATACCAAGGTTGCTCGCCCTCGTCGTTCTCCTCAACCATCACCAATACAGCGCGTACATCGGGCCGACTCCCAGCCCGGATAGTGGTCAGGCTTCGCGGTCGGAACGACTTATCCTTCCAGCAAAATGTGGGGCATGCGTTCAACATGACAAGAGGGCCGTCAACGATCGGTCCTTAATCGACACAGGCAGGGGCACTATAGTCAACCCACCATAAGACCCTGCCCGGTCTCAAATTCCATTCCACACTTGGTTATTCTTCCCCAAAGAAATCACCGCTAAACAACCAGGTATCCACCTATATCTCGCAGGTGACAGAAGATCACCGGACTTCTGCTGGACTAAGCAAGCTAAGCATAGACTCCGTACCTATCTACATAGGACAAGGTAGATAAACGAGTAGTGATAACAAGGAATATATATGCATCAACGGTATCAAGCAATTCCTACTACTTAAATGCAGCATAGTAGAACAAGCATAATATAATATTTAAGTCAGCAAGAATAGGGAGACTTAGAATGCTCCGGGGCTTGCCTTTCTCGAACGTGCTCGGTTTATGATCCGGCACTCTTGCAGCTCCTCTCCGGGTTCTGACACTCCCAGAGGTTCCTGCTCCTGTGCTTCCTCCTGCTCCTCGGGTCCCACCTCGTTCTCCTGCGAGCCTGTATGATGCATGGGTGCTCATGAGTGGAGTGCGAGATGCCCGGGGTGTAATGCTCATGCGAGAGAATTCCAGATGACTATGACATGGTGCATAGATGATTTATGTGGTCATTTTACAAGGTAGTCAACATCATCCACTAATCATCTATTTCCCTCTCTTCTACAATTTATCCTCAAGTGTAACCAGCAAACTCACAAGATGCTTCAAAGATACATCAAACCCCTTTTATTCTATTTACACCATATATAACAATTCATAATTTCTTTATTCATTTTTAGGCCCATCAATATAGCATGCAGTTCTGTTTATCAATAAATTCCACAAAAATTACGGGAGACTACCAGCCAAACATAAAGTGTACCGTAAATTTTTCATAATTTTTTTGGACACTTATTTTGAGCTACAAAAACCACAAGATTAATTCACACAAGCAAGTATAAATACTCTATTGTGATATAAGTGTCAAAGAGCAGATTTCATATTTTTATAATTTGCTTATTATCATAAGAAACACCCACAAAAATTTCCATGACCCAAATATTTATTAAAAATCATAAACCACTGCCATGCAAGCATTTAAATCACCATAAATTCATTTATTCAGCAAATAATGTGTAGCAAAATTTTCCCAGTGACTAATCATACATGCAGAGCCAGCAAAACAAGTTTCATATTTTTCTGAGTTATACTTTGATTACTATGCATTTTCCAATTCCAGCAAAAATATGGATTAAATATAATTGCACAGAAAAGTTACTCAAACATGACATGCAATCTATCCAAACTGCAGATCTGAGATTCTAGAACACATCAAAATTTATTTCATGAATTTTGGAGCTGTGGATCTCAAGATATGGATTTTTGAACATTTAAACCATTTTCTGGAAATCATTTTTCAGAAAAACAATTCGAATCCACCCCGGGACCAGCTAGGTGCACCCAGTGCAGTGCACCGGCGATCGCTGACGAGCGGACCCGTCTGCCAGCCGGGCCCGCTGGCCAGAGCGCAGAGAGGGGAGAGCTCCAGCTCGAACGGACCGGAGCAAGCTCGCCACCGGCCATGGCGGAGCGACGGCGCTGCTCACTGTCGTCCCGAGACGTTGGCCCGGTAGAGCGCGGTTGGAGTGCTCGCGAGCATCGTGGTGCCAAGGCGAGCACGACGCGCTAACTAAGCAGCACCGGAAGGCACGGAGGCATGCAGACCACGTGCGCGGCGGCGGCGCTCTCGCCGGAGAAGAAACGAGGGCGAGCGAGGCTCACCGTGCCTCACCGAACGCTCGGACGGGTGTTCCGCAACGGCGGAGCGAGGGCGGAGCTCGGGGTAGAACGAATCGAAGAATGGCGCACGCACTGGAGGAGAACGGTCGAGGTGGAGCTCGGGCTCCAATAGCGACGGCGGCGCTCTGCGCGCGCGGAGCGAGGGCGAGAGAGCGAGAGAGGGAGAGCTGACGGGCGCAAATGGCAGCGAGGGCGGAGGCGGGCACGGCCGGGCGCTCCTGGTGGCCGACCAGGGCGCGTCCAGGTGATCGCATGCTCGCCACGCGGCAGCCGAGTTCTGCCGGCTCGCCACGGCGGCGCGGCGCGGCCGTCCGCGCGTGGACACGGCGCGGGCGCGGGGAAGGGGAGAGCGCGGGCAGGCTGGGCCGTCTTCGGCCAACGGGCCAGAAGTGAGGCCGCGGCCTGCTAGCGCCCCCTTTTCCCTTTTCTATTTTTTTTGAATTTCTTTTCTCAGACTCTTTCTAAATTCCTTTGGACCACATTAAAATCATTTTCACATTTTTCTCCCAAAATGAAAATTGTTCCAAAACAAAAACCCTACAACTTTGTTTTAAGTCGAATTCACAAATTTCAAATAGATTTTGAAATACAACTCAAACTAGTTATAGGTTTTTAAATAAATCTATTTTGGGGAATTTAGTACAAAAATCAATCTCTCAATTTCTATGGCTCCAAAAATATCACAAAATTACTCTTAAATATTCTAACATTCAGTTCCACCTAATTTGAATATTTCACAATTTTTGAAACAAGCATAATATTTTTAGCATATCTAATTCACCTGAAATAAAGCACATAAAATCACACTTTGAATGGATGACATGCTCATGTGATGCTATGCTTGATGAGGATGCTTATGAATGGTTTGATGAGACTAAGTGCGTGCTTAACACCTAGGGTGTTACAGCCCTTCGCCCCTTAGTGAAATCTCATCCCGAGATTTGGGTTACTAACCATTTGTTATGAAATTTTGGGTAAACTGTTTTTACGTAATCCTCGGTTTCCCAGGTAGCATCCCTATCATCATGATGACTCCACACCACCTTGTATGTTTTGACAACTCTGTTCCGAGTTACTCGCTCCTTGGTATCTACGATACCCACTGGCTGCATTTTATATTCTAAGTCTACCTTTATTTTGATTCCTCGGGGTTCAATCCTCTGCTCGGGTACTTTTAAACATTTTCGTAGTTGGGACACATGGAAAACTGGAAAGATCGAACTCAACTCTTCAGGTAACTGAATCTTGTAGGCCACAGGGCCTTTCCTCTCTAGTACCTGATACGGTCCCACATATCTGGGTGCAAGCTTGCTTCGAACTCGAAAACGCTGAACTTTCTTCATTTCTTCATTGGCGTAACTTTGAGGTAAACATAGTCACCTACATTGAATTCAAGTGGTCTCCTTCGCTTATCGGCATAACTCTTTTGTCGCGTTGTGCCGCCTGCATATGCTGCTGTATGATTTGCACTTTTTCTTCGGCCTCGTTCATGAAGTCGATGCCATAGTATCTCCTTTCCCCAGGTTCGACCCAGTTTAACGGAGTTCTACATTTACGACCGTACAACGCTTCGAACGGAGCCATCTTAATACTCTCTTGATAGCTATTGTTGTATGAGAATTCAGCCAATGGTAACCACGATTCCCATGATCCCTTGGACGATAGTACACAGGCCCTCAGCATATCTTCTAGGACTTCGTTAAGTCTTTCCGTTTGTCCCGAGGTTTGGGGATGATACGCGGTGCTTTTTATTAGACTAGTCCCCAAACTCTTATGCATTCACTCCCAGAAATGAGCGGTGAACTGCAGCCCTCTATCTGATATGATGGTCTTGGGAATGCCATGTAACTTGACAATCTCAGCTATATATATATCCTTATACTCATGAGGTCGGTAATGAGTTTTCACAAGAATGAAATGAGCCGACTTGGTCAATCGATCTATGATTACCCAAATCAAGTCATTCCCCTTTCGTGTTGTCGGTTACCCTTTGATAAAGTCCATACTGACCTCTTCCCACTTCCACTCTGGCACTGACAACGGTTGTAACAAACCTGCAGGTTTCATATATATAGCCTTGACTCTGCAACACGTGTCACAACGGGCCACATATGCGGCTATTTCTTTCTTCATTTTGGTCCACCAAAAGTGAGATCTTAGGTCTTGGTACATCTTACTACTGCTAGTATGAATAGAAAGCTTGGAGAGATGGGCTTCATCCATGATGCGATTCTTCAATTCTTGATTCTTCAGAACTACCAGCCGGTGCTGAAACCACAATATCCCTTTTTCATCAACTCTGAATTGAGTCTTTGGGTCGTTTTTGATCTTTTCTTTGATGTGGAAAATACCCTTGTCTGTTTTCTGACCTTCGATGACTTGGCTTTCAAGTGAACAACTAAGCTGTATGTGACATAAAACTTCAGGATGCATTAGATTGAAACCATCTTCAAACAGAGGTTGAACCACTTGATAGTGCTGTTTGCGACTCAAAGCGTCTGCTACTACATTAGCCTTGCCTGGATGATAGTGGACTTCCAAATCGTAATCCTTGATCAGTTCCAACCATCTTTGTTGCCTCATATTAAGCTCGGACTGGGTGAAGATGTATTTCAGACTTTTAAGATCGGTGTAGATATGACACTTATTTCCTAGAAAATAGTGTCTCCAGATCTTCAAAGCATGCACTACTGCTGCTAACTCGAGGTCGTGAGTTGGGTAGTTGACTTCGTGCTTTCTCAACTGTCGTGAAGCGTAAGCTATCACTTTGCCATCTTGCATCAACACACATCCCAAGCCACTTTTCGATGCGTCGCAAAACACATCAAAAGGCTTCTCGATATTGGGTTGCGCCAGAACGGGAGCGGTGGTTAGCAACTTTCGCAAGGTGCGGAAGGCTAGCTCACATCCCTCCGTCCAGACAAACTTATGATCCTTTTGTAGCAAACTAGTCATCGGCTTAGCAATCTTGGAGAAGTCGGGTATGAAACGACGATAATACCCGGCCAGACCAAGAAAACTTATAAATTCCGAGACAGAAGTTGGTGCCTTCCAGTCCATGACTTCCTGCACTTTTGACGGATCCACAACAATCCCTTCTTCAGACAGAATGTGCCCTAGGAAAGGAACCTTCTTCAACCAGAATTCACACTTGCTGAACTTTGCATATAACTGATGCTCTCGTAATCGCGTTAGCATGAATCTCAGATGCTCGGCGTGATCTAGCTCATTTTCTGAATAAACTAGAATATCATCAATAAACACTACAACAAACTTATCTAACTCTGGCATAAAGACCGAATTCATCAGATACATAAAGTACGTAGGAGCATTCGTCAACCCAAAGGACATGACCAAATACTCATACAACCCGTATCTGGTGAAAAAAGCAGTCTTCGGGATATCTTGCGGGCGAATCTTGATCTGGTGATACCCAGACCACAAGTCTATCTTGGAAAACACTTTTGCCTTGGACAACTGATCAAACAAAATATCAATCCTGGGCAAAGGATACTTATTCTTGATGGTCACTGCATTGAGTGGACGATAGTCCACGCACATGCGCAGCGATTGATCCTTCTTTTCCACAAACAACGCCGGACAACCCCATTCCGACGAACTAGGCCGGATAAACCCTTTATCTAGCAATTCTTTTAGTTGATTCTTCAACTCAGTGAGTTCATTTGGCAGCATCCGGTATGGCATTCTAGATATCGGTGCAGTACCTGGTATCAACTCTATTGCAAACTCTACTTCCCTATCTGGAGGAAGTCCGGGTAATTCCTTAAGAAAAACATCAGGGAACTCACATAACACTGGTATGCGTTCTAGTGAAACTACTTGTACTGCACACGAAAGACTAGCGAAGTCTAGCCGTCGAGGTAGCTTGACCTGAAGCACAACTTCTCCCTGCGGGTTCTTGAGGGAAAGAGTTCTATTTCCAGCATCTATAACTGCACCCCAGTCGGTCATCTTATTCATTCCAATGATAACATACAAAACCAACCCTGGCATGACTACAAGGTTTAAACAAAACATTCAGCCACTGATATCCAAGGTAACCCCTGTTACTGTTCTGTTAGTCAACACATCACCCCTGGCTGAGCTGATGCGATAGCCATAACCCAACTCAGTAACTGGCTGGTCATGCTTTTGTGTAAATGCTTGGCTCATGAATGAATGCGATGATCCAGAATCAAACAAAACGACTGCAAGATGTTGGTTGACAAGAAACATACCAGCTGTTACTGGTTCTCCTTCCGGGATCTCCTCGATCGAGGTATGGTGCACACGGGCTAGGTAGGTCGTTTGTTGCCTCTTGGGGTAGGGACATTCCTTAGCAAAGTGCCCCATCTTGTGGTAGTTGTAGCACGGACCCTTGGTCGCATTGTTGGCGGCAGGTGCCGCAGCTTGAATTGCCTTTGGCTTGGCAGGAGCTATCGCCACCTTGTACGGCTTCTGCTGCGTTGGATGCCCGGTGTTCCTTCTCTGCAGCGGTCGGAACCTAGCACCTGGGGTAGGAGGACGATATTGCTGTCGCCCTGCCACTGGTGCCCTGGACTGAGAGGACCCAGCTTCAAAAGCCCTTTTACGTGACTTGGATGCACTATAGTTGTTGTTATTGTTCTCCTGGGTCAGACAGTCGCTGATATAAGCATTTAAGGTAGCCCGGGTTCCTATACCCATGGTTTTCAGCATCTTTGGGCTCAGACCTCTCTGGAAACTAGCGATCTTCTTGGCCTCCGTGTTTACAAACTCGGGGGCATAGCAAGCGAGATTGTTAAAAGCATGGAGATACTCCTTCACAGACTTCGTCCCCTGAGACAGCCTCATGGACTCCCCAACCTTCATTTCCACCACACCCGGAGGAATATAATTTCCCCGAAACGCGGTGGTGAAGCGGTTCCACGTGATCGGGGTCCCCTCTGGGTAGGTGGTATGATGATGGGACCACCAAATCCCAGCAGGTCCCTGCAGCTGATGTGCCGCATACTCAGCCTTGAGTTCTTCAGTCATCCGAAGAAGACGGAACTTTTGCTCCATGGTGTTGATCCACTCATCCGCCTCGAGTGGTTCCAACGCCTTCTTGAAGACTGGTGGCTTGGTATCCATGAAGTCCTTGAAAGAGCTGTATGGATTGGCTTCACGGCCGCCCTGGTTATCCCCACGGCGGGTGTTGTCGGCTATGTTGCGCAGGGCTTCTTCCATATTGCGCTACATCTGTTCCATGTTGCGTTGACTCCCAGAAACTGTGCGAAAAATATGTCCGCAGTGTACGGAGGAGGTGGGGGGGGTGGCGGTGATGGTGCTCTGTCCTCATTCCGTTGAGCCCCACCTCCGGATGTACCTGCTCCAAGACCCGGGTTGCTGTTACCCCCGCCACGTGTTTGCACCATCTACATGCGTCATCGATAAGCAATCGTTAGGAGTTGCCATCAACGGTAGACATGCGTAGAATTATGTCATACTGAATTTACTGAGGAAATAAATTCACGCAATAAACATAGGCACAACAATTCATCATCCACGCACAACATCACTAACAGATTACTTAATATTCCAGCATAAGGTTCGCATACATCCAAAATTGCCAGCATACATACACTGGACTTTCAGCGCCATCACATAAAGTTTTACATAACCCAGATCCAAAAGTACAAGACATGGCATGCAACATCAACAACAAAAGAAGAAGGACTAGCTCTAGAGCTCTAGTGTCTACTCGCTATGATCACTGTCCATGCCGGAGCTCTCCTCGTCCTCGTCTCCACTAGCAGCTTCCCCTATCTATGGATCCTCATCCATCTCGTCCTTAGAGCCTAACTCCGCTGCTCCAGGCAGGTGGTGAGGGTGAAGCTGGTTATGCAATTGGTGGATCTCCTCATGCAAGTTCTCATTGTACTCCTCAGCATTAGCTAGCTACTGCTCAAGCTCTAGCTGTCGTGCCCTCAGGGTGTCCTCCTCGTGCCAGGCTTCATTCCTCTGACCAAGCACATGAACTAGCATGTGCTCGCAGTTCCTATGAGCAGTAGTCACCCTGTCTCGCTGCTCTCTCACTGCAAGCAGGTCCTGGCTCAGCTCACTGTTCTTCTGGACCGCCTGATCCCTCTCTCGGGTCACGCAGGCCAACTCTGCCTGCAGCCTCTCAACCTCAGTGTCGAACTCACGCTGCAACCGACACTTCTCATCCTGGACTATGAGAAGAGACCCGGACAAGCGCCCCAAACATCGCTCCAGGCCCCCGTAGGTCTTCATCAAGGCGTACATAGCACTCATAGCTACACTGTCACTGTGCTGGTCCTCATCTGCACTCCTCTCTAGAGCGCTCACATCGGACTGATCCCACACCGAAGTGTAGGGGTCACCCCAGGGAAACACCCTAGCGAAGGCGTAGGCCAGCTGAAAGGTCCTAATATGGCTAGAGGGGGGGTGAATAGCCTATTAAAAAATTCTACAAACTCACTAGAGCAAGAGGTTAGTAAACAACAAAGCGAAGCTTTTTGCTCTAGCTCTAAAGAGGTGTTTGCAAGCCACCTATCCAACAATTCTAGTTGCTATGATCACTATGCACACAAGAGCTATGTCACTACTTACACTAGAAAGCTACCTAAAGTTTCTATACAAGCAAGTAAGCTACTTCTAGTTTGCGGAAATGTAAGAGAGATGGATTGATCTTTATACCGCCGCGTAGAGGGGATGAACCAATCAATAATGTGAAGTCCAATCACTGGGAGAAATCCAATGAACAAACACAATGGAGACAAGCAATTTTTCTCCCGAGGTTCACGTGCTTGCCGGCACGCTACGTCCCCGTTGTGTCGACCAACACTTGGTGGTTCGGTGGCTAAGAGGTGTAGCATGAACCTCGTCCTCACTAGGACACCACAAGAACCTACCCACAAGTGAGGTAGCTCAATGACACGAGCAATCTACTAATGTTGCCTTTGGCTCTCCGCCGAGGTAGGCACAAACCTCTCACAATCACCGGGAGATGGCCACGAACAATCACCAACTCGTGCCAAAGCTCCTCCGCAGCTCCAAGCCATCTAGGTGGCGGCAACCACCAAGAGTAACAAGCAAACCCGCTGCTCAACGATCACTAGTGCCACTAGATGCTCAAACTCTAAGCAAATGCAACTAGGATCTCTCCCAATCTCACTTTGGATGAACAGATCTTGAACAAGGTGAGTGGGAAGTGTGGGAGTATGCTCACAAGGTGTATCATCAAGTTAGAGAGTCAAGAGAGTGAGCAAGAACCAGCCAAGGCATATAAAAAGAAGTCCCAAGCTTCAACTAGCCGTAGGCAGGAAATCCCACTGTCTGCGTTCACACTGGACGCGTCCTAGTTCACATCGGACGCGCCCGGTATGAGCGAGACCAGCGTCCGGTGCTCCTGACTGTTAGAAAAGTAGCCGTTGCCTCTGACACTGACAAGGCACCGGACGCTCACTTTTGAAATACCGGATGCGTCCAGTGTCACACCGGACGCGTCCGGTATGCACCGGACCCAAACTCAGGGAGCATCGCAAACTTGAGCCAACACCGGTTGCCACACCGGACGCACACACCGGACGCGTCCGGTGTGCACCGGACTCACACCCAGAGAGCTCTGCAGGAGGAGTTTGCACCGGACGCCAACTCGGACGTGTCCTAGTTCACACCGGACGCGTCTGGTGTGCACCGGACGCAAACTCAGAGAGTTTCACCGAGAAACAAACTCACCGAACGAGGCACACCGGACTGTACGCGAAAACTATTTCCGCGTCCGGTGCCTCAACTCGGACGCGTCCGACCTCATACCAGACGCGTCTGGCTTGAAAAATCAGCGCGAAATGATTCTCAACTTCTTCCCTTGCTTCCATGTGCCAACACCAAAGTGTCTCCACACTTGTGCACGTGTGTTAGCATATTTCAAAACATTTTTCAAGGGTTACTTAGTTAGCTCACTAGGTCCTAATGCACATGCAAGGAATTTAATCACCTAGTGGCACTTAGACAACCGTTTTCACAACGAGATTACCCCTCTTAATAGTACGGCTATCTATCCTAAATGTGATCACACCCTCTATGGTGTCTTGATCACCGAAACCAAAACCCTAAGCAATACCTTTGCCTTGATCTCCATAGGGTTTTGTTTTTCTCTTTCTTCTTTTCCAAGTTGAGCACTTGATCACCTTGTGGTCATCACCATCATCACCATGATCATCACTTGCTCCATCACTTGGCATGTACCAACCTCATTAAGTCTACACACACTTAGCATAGAGGTTAGTACTAGGGTTTCATCAATTATCCAAAACCAAACTAGGGCTTTCACTAGCTCCCGGGGGAACCTCTCCATGAGGTCCCTCAGAACTGCGAAAGCTGCCCTGCTGGCACCGTGGAAAGGCGTGGCACCTCGGGGACTCGTACACCCAGCCACCCTAGGCGGGGTCACCTCCACTAGTGGGGACTACTGCCTCGATCCCCACCAGGGTGCGGTCACCAAGCTGCTCCTTGTCCCAGTAGTAGCGAGGTTCCCTTCCTTCAGGATACCCCATCGAACTGAGCACCCTCCATGGCAAGGTGGGCATCCCAAACTCCTCCAGGAACTTGCTCTTATGACACGAGCTCCTGGCTGCCAACGGGTGGCGAGGGGCCGGCCCACCAGTGGACTTGCGAGCGGTGAGCCTAGTGCATGCCATCTGCTGCAAATGGAATACCTTGGGTAAGATTGCGGATTATCTTTAATTATTTTATTTAGAATTGGGACAGATTGAATTAAGGGGGGAAAGTAAGCAATGATATGAAATGAACATGATGCATGCACGGACATACGATCTCACAAACTTAGAAACAAAATTTAACACTAAGCGGTATATGCGGTGGCACACAGCATTCTCTCATAACGTAACTAGCGTTCTAAGCGAGAACGTGGTTAGTGTACCTGCAGAAAACTCATTTCAGCCCAACCACAGTATGAACATGCAGAACACTAATTTAAAGCTATACACCCCACATACACAGACACCCGTCCATGCATATTACGTGTTGCTACCCACATCTTCGCCCTACTGACGGCATCGCCTCTCAGGACGGAATCTCCCAACATGCGGTACTGTTCCCAAGCACACCAAACATGTGTGCATGACACAGCACCTAACAACATTCCCCTAGATCGGCAGTGTATCCGATCATGATCTCATAACTCCCACTTACCGAGGCGTAGAGGAAAAACTGATCCATACATTACCACTCAAATGAATGGTACTCATACTATTGCACGCCGTATGAGCGACGAAATAGAAATATGATGCATTAACACCCAAGTCAGTACTTTTACTAGCCACCTTAGAGTCCTTAACTGGGCATAAAGGATATGACCATGGCACACTAGATAGTTTTCCAAAAACTTAGTTTGACAACTTGATTATCATTAATTAAGAATAATCTTTTATTTAACCGGTTCAAATTTAGTTTAGAACGTACTTATGAACAGTAACTCGCTAAACCTTGCTCCGATGCCAGCTGTAATAGAACTGTCCAAATTATAAGAGATTAAGCCTAATAGCGACCATTTGCGTAGTCAAACCATCGAGCTTAAGCCCATATAATCCCGGTAGTCCGTGAAATCTCGAAGGATTCCAAACCACATATCGTACATACAGCCAAGATCATAATAAGTTCAGCGGTCACCATCCACAATTACATCGAGTTCGAAACCATCCATCGAAAACATCGGAGTGTCTAAAGTTATTACAAACCAAGTTCACATGTAGAGGAAGCTTCATGGTTCGAAAGTAACACACACATACTTAGTCTGATATAGTGCCATAGTTTTGGTCATTTCCACAAAAGCAAAAGAGAAGATAGAGTGACCATCGCCCTTGGTCTAGTCATCGCCCATAGCTAGGTACAAGCAGAGGAGGCAATAACCATAGTACATTTGACCATCTACAAAACAACAAGGGAATAGAACCCTGAGTACGAGAATGTACTCAGCTAGACTTACCCATCATAAACTGAAAATAACGACTCTTCAAGGATCATGAAGGCTGTATAGTGGGGGTAGCTGATGACTTTTTGCATAAAAGCTCTATTCTATTAAGCATATCCTACAGAGATCCTTCTTCTTTTAATTAGCTCAAGTTGAAGTATCATTACCTATTATCTAGGTTTGCACCTGCACTATGGCAAACAAAGGTAATAATATGATGGTACCTCACCATAACATTCATGAAACTATTTATCATTATAACCCAAGTGTTCCATAGTCCTTACTACGAGGACAGGGCTCATGTCAAGTGCTCACTGTCCAGGAGCGATGGCGATTCGAAACGATTTCTAACCAGCTGGCAAGTTATTCCCCAAACAAACCACACTCAGTGATCAAGTGAGCTACAGATCACCGTGTTGCACTATCCAGGACCAATTCGCGGGTTCGACAGGCACCGCCCGTACCCGAGGACCGTTCCGGCGACCGAGGTATCCAAGTTATACCAAGGTTGCACGCCCTCGTTGTTCTCCTGAACCACCACCAATACAGCGCGTACATCGGGCCGACTCCCGGCCCGGATAGTGCTCAGGCTTCGCGGTCGGAACGACTTATCCTTCTAGCTAAATGTGGGGCATGCGTTCAACATGACAAGAGGGCCGTCAATGATCGGTCTTTAATCGACACAGGCAGGGGCACTATAGTCAACCCACCATAAGACCCTGCCCGGTCTCAAATTCCATTCCACACTTGGTTATTCTTCCCCAAAGAAGTCACCGCTAAATAACCAGGTATCCACCTATATCTCGCAGGTGACAGAAGATCACCGGACTTCTGCCGGACTAAGCAAGCTAAGCATAGACTCCGTAGCTATCTACATAGGACAAGGTAGATAAACGAGTAGTGATAACAAGGAGTATATATGCATCAACGGTATCAAGCAATTCCTACTACTTAAATGCAGCATAGTAGAACAAGCGTAATATAATATTTAAGTCAGCGAGAATTGGGAGACTTAGAATGCTCCGGGGCTTGCCTTTCTCGAACGTGCTCGGTTTATGATCCGGCACTCTTGCAGCTCCTCTTCGGGTTCTGACACTCCCAGAGGTTCCTGCTCCTGTGCTTCCTCCTGCTCCTCGGGTCCCACCTCATTCTCCTGCGAGCTTGTATGATGCATGGGTGCTCATGAGTGGAGTGCGAGATGCCCGGGGTGTAATGCTCATGCGATAGAATTCCAGATGACTATGACATGGTGCGTAGATGATTTATGTGGTCATTTTACAAGGTAGTCAACATCATCCACTAATCATCTATTTCCCTCTCTTCTACAATTTATCCTCAAGTGTAACCAGCAAACTCACAAGATGCTTCAAAGATACACCAACCCCCTTTTATTCTATTTACACCATATATAACAATTCATAATTTCTTTATTCATTTTTAGGCCCATCTATATAGCATGCAGTTCTGTTTATCAATAAATTCCACAAAAATTACAGGAGACTACCAGCCAAACATAAAGCCTACCATAAATTTTTCATAATTTTTTTGGACACTTATTTTGAGCTACAAAAATCACAAGATTAATTCACACAAGCAAGTATAAATACTCTATTGTGATATAAGTGTCAAACAACAGATTTCATATTTTTATAATTTGCTTATTATCATAAGAAACACCCACAAAAATTTCCAAATTAATTGCATGATCCAAATATTTATTAAAAATCATAAACCACTGCCATGCAAGCATTTCAATCACCATAAATTTATTTATTCAGCAAATGATGTGTAGCAAAATTTTTCCAGTAACTAATCATACATGCAGAGCCAGCAAAAAAAGTTTCATATTTTTCTGAGTTATACTTTGATTACTATGCATTTTCCAATTCCAGCAAAAATATGGATTAAATATAATTGCACAGAAAAGTTACTCAAACATGACATGCAATCTAACCAAACTGCAGAACTGAGATTCTAGAACACATTAAAATTTATTTCATGAATTTTGGAGCTATGGATCTCAAGATATGGATTTTTGAACATTTAAACCATTTTCTGGAAATGATTTTTCTGAAAAACAATTCAAATCCACCCCGGGACCAGCTAGGTGCACCCGGTGCAGTGCACCCGCGGTCGCTGACGAGCGGACCCGCTGGCCAGAGCGCAGAGAGGGGAGAGCTCCGGCGAGCCGGAGCTCACCTTCGGCAATCTCTTTCGGCGAATCAAGTTGCCCTACACGCTCTACGGCTCAAGGTGAACCTAGCGCACCCTTTTGCGCGGCCTGAAACGGACCGGAGCAGGCTCGCCACCGGCCATGGCAGAGCGGCGGTGCTGCTCACCGTCGTCCCGAGACGTTGGCCCGGTAGAGCACGGTTGGAGTGGCTCGCGAGCATCGTGGTGCCAAGGCGAGCACGACGCGCTAACTAAGCGGCACCGGAAGGCACGGAGGCATGCAGACCACGTGCGCGGCGGCGGCGCTCTCGCTGGAGAAGAAACGAGGGCGAGCGAGGCTCACCGTGCCTGACCGAACGCTCAGACGTGTGTTCCGCAACGGCGGAGCGAGGGCGGAGCTCGGGGGAGAATGAATCGAAGAATGGCGCACGCGCTGGGGGAGAACGGTGGAGGCGGAGCTCGGGCTCCAATGGCGACGGCGGCGCTCTGCGCGCGAGGAGCGAGGGCGAGAGTGCGAGAGAGCGAGAGCTGACGGGCGCAAACGGCAGCGAGGGCGGAGGCGGGCGCGGCCGGGCGCTCCTGGTGGCCGACCAGGGCGCGTCCAGGCGATCGCATGCTCGCCACGCGGCAGCCGAGTTCTGCCGGCTCGCCACGGCGGCGCGGCGCGGCCGTCCGCGCGTGGACACGACGCGGGCGCGACCGCGGGCGCGGGGAATGGGAGAGTGCGGGCGGGCTGGACCGGCTTCGGCGAGCGGGCCAGAAGTGAGGCCGCGGCCTGCTAGCGCCCCCTTTTCCCTTTTCTATTTTTTCTTTTTGAATTTCTTTTCTCAAACTCTTTCTAAATTCCTTTGGACCACTTTAAATTCATTTTCACCTTTTTCTCCCAAAATGAAAATTGTTCCAAAACAAAAACCCTACAACTTTGTTTTAAGTCGAATTCACAAATTCCAAATAGATTTTGAAATACAACTCAAACTAGTTATAGGTTTTTAAATAAATCTATTTTTTTGGGAATTTAGTACAAAAATCAATTTCTCAATTTCTATGGCTCCAAAAATATCACAAAATTACTCTTAAATATTCTAACACTCAGTTCCACCTAATTTGAATATTTCACAATTTTTGAAACAAGCATAATATTTTTAGCATATTTAATTCACCTGAAATAAAGCACATAAAATCACACTTTGAATGGATGACATGCTTATGTGATGCTATGCTTGATGAGGATGCTTATGAATGGTTTGATGAGACTAAGTGCATGCTTAACACCTAGTGTGTTACAGAAGACCGCAACGTCAACTTATGAACAATGTAGAATACTCTAGGAGCCACCACATGAAAGATGGGACCCACCTGCCATAGGACAGGGATGGGCGCCCCACCCTATCAGGGGCAACCGCCCGGGGCTCTCCACCAATCGGAGCAAACCTCGCAGATCCTATGTCCACCGACTTTGAGGATTAATCTTAAGCACATGTTTAAGTTGGTTTGATCCAAGGGCTGTGGTGATTCCTAGGGGGCTATAAATAAAGACCCTGACCCCCTGAAATGTAACTCTGAAACCCTAATTCATATTTTCTAGAGAGAGTTAGACAGAGAGGGGTCCCTCAAATAGATCTATTTCTTTAGGGTGATAGCAACAAGAGAGATTGAGAAAGTATAGGGTGAGGATAGGAGTTGAGGAAGCCCGGCCTGTCGGTGCCTTCTTCTTTGTATCTTCAGGGTCAAGTCTCCTAACCCGAGCCTTGGTTCTAGAATTGTTTGGCAATTCAACTTCTAATACTAGTAAGTTGTTGTTCTTATTGTTCATTGGTTTACGAGTTTACTTTATTTGCTTAGCATAGGGAATATAGTAATTATTCGTAGCGTAAGTGCGGTGCTTGGGCTAGGAATACTCGTAGATACTCCTTGCTTGCCTATATTTGTGGAAGCCTTTTGGGGGAAGTGACAATCCTATTGGGTCTTAGTAATCCACGTCCTGTCAGGAGGTAACGTAGGGTATATGGTACTACGGTTAAGCACTCTCTGAGGTGTCTCTTTTCTCTAGTTACACCCCTTAGAACGAAATCTACACACTTACCATAGGTAAGAAGAAGACTGAAGAAAGAGTTCTCTCTATATCGCTTAAAAGGTTAGTCTTTTGCACGCTTACCATAGGTAAGCAACTTGTGGGTAGTAGGTAGGATAAAAGGTTAGTCTTTTGGATGCTTTCTCGTAGTGGTAAAAAATAAATATGATACTCTAGACTTATCTCCCAGGTGAAGTGCTCACCGATATCTGTGTGCTTGTGGATTATTTCTCTTTGATTCTTTTGTGTGCGTAACTAATATCAACAATCATTTCTGGCGCCGTTGCCAGGGAGAAAGACGATCTCCTTAGATAACCTTATCTTACTCTACCTTGTATCACACATTTATGTTTTTCTGTTATCTCACTTTTTCTTACTTCTTACCTTTTATTTTATGGATACCTTAAATTCCATTCCTATCCTTCAGTTCTCTACACCCACAGAGACCAGCCTAATGCCACATGAGTCATCACAACCTATCCAAACATGTAGCTATAGGAAGAGTCTGCGGTTGATTGCATTGGTCCAAAGCCTATCTTTTTAGGAGAAGGAGATGAAAATCCTTACCTACACATTAGAGACTTTGAGCAAACATGTGACTTTCTTCACATTGAAGGCATATCTAATGAAACTCTCTGGTGGAAGCTATTTCCCTTTTCATTAATGGGAAAAGCTAGACAATGGTATAACAGAGCCGTAGGTAAGCAACAAGGAGATTGGGGATCTTTACATTCCAACTTTTGCCTAGATTTCTATCCCATCTCCCAAATCATCGACCTTGGAGTCAAGGTTCTCACTATAAAGCAAAAATCTAAAGATTCTTTGGCTTCAGCCTGGAATCGATTTACTACACTTTTAGCATCTGGCCCGGACCTTAGTCTACCAGAACCTATTCTTTTACAATAATTTTATAAAGGTCTAAGTAGAGAACGTGAAAGGTCCAAATGGCTAGAGGGGGGTGAATAGCCTATTTAAATTTTCTACAAACTTCAACTAGACAAGTTGATTAGTAAAATAAAAGGCGAAGCTATTCTAGCACTAGCACAACTAAGCTATGCAAGCCACCTACACAAGTCTAGCAAGAAAGCTAAAAGCTAGCTACAACAAGAAAACACAACTAGAAGCTAGCTACACTCCCAAATAAGATAGCTAAGCTAAACAAGCTACACCACTAGCAAGGTATGCACAAAAGTAAAGGAGAGGGGAGTGATTGTTATACCAACATTGTAGAGTAGAATTATAGCCAATCAATCAATCACAATTACAAGAGAATCCTCGGCAAGAGATGAAACAAGATTTTTTACCGAGGATCACTTGCTTCCCGGCAAGCTAGTCCTCGTTGTGGCGATACACCCAGTTGATGGATCACGAGCTAATTGGCAATCCAAAGCCAAACCCTCAGCGGGTGCCGCACATCCACTCACAAGATGAGGATCCTCCAAGCCACGAGCAATCCACTAGGGTAGCCAATTGCGATCTTCCGCGAGGAAGGCTCAAGAACCCCTCACAAATCACTTGGTGAGGCTCGAAATAATCTCCAATCACGAGCTCAACGCCACCGCTTCTCCAAGCTGTCTAGGGTATCGGGAAACACCCAAGAGTAACAAGAAATCCATAGCAAACTCAAGAATCAAGTGCCACTAAATGCAACTCTCAAAGTAATGCACTTGAATCTCACTCAATCTCACTAGGATGAGGAATCAAGCAAGGAAATGAGTGGAGGGAGTGTTCTCTAGCTCAAAGTATGCCTCAAGTAATCAAATGTGCAAGAGAGAACCTCCCAAAGCCAGACACCCTCTATTTATAAGCCCCCTCAAAGAAACTAGCCGTTGGCTGTTTTCACTGGGCTGAAAACGGGGGCACCGGACGCTACCAAGTGATCACCGGACGCTCGACCCCCAGCGTCCGGTGCTCAGGGGTTGGCCACATGTCTTTTATGGATCTCGCGTGTCAGATTCTAACGGTCACCTGCGGACCATCGGACGCTCTGCAGGTCCACACCGGATGCGTCCGGTGCACACCGGACTCATGCGCAGAGAGTTCCGCAAACTTGCTGAGTCACCGGACGTGAGCCACCAGACTAAAACACAGAGAGGGTTGCAAAACGCCTCCACACCGGACGCTAACCACTGGATGCTCTCAGAGCGCGTCTGGTGTTCAACCCTAGCAGGGTTAAGCACACCGGACTCTGAGGCCAGCGTCCGGTGCCTCCGCACTCAGCGTCCGGTGAGTGTTTCTCAGTGAGAAAACACTCCCACGACTTCTCCAAATTTCCCATCGGCGCAATAGAAAATATACACTTATTTTTCTCTCCTTTGCAAATGTGCTAACACCAACAAGTGTCCACCACCAAAGTGCATGTGTGTTAGCTTTTCACAAACAATTTCCCAAAGGAGTTAGGTTAGCATTTTACTAGATCCTAATGCATATGCTCAAGATATGGACCTGGTAGCACTTGATTCGAGAGATAACCGTGATTTCCCCTCTTGATAGTCAGCTATCTATCCTAAACCCGGTCAATCACTTCTCTACTCATCTTAGACCGGCAAAAGTAAAACCCTATGTTTATAGCTTTGCCTTGATAACTTTGCTCCTCGTCTATCACGATGATCTCCACTTCATGCTTCTTCCCTATGTGATCATGTGGCCACCTTTCCATGCCACCATGCACCTTCATCACATGTGTTGCTATGCCTAACTCAAATCACTTAAACACAAGGCATTAGCAACTTGGTGTCATTAATTACCAAAACCAAACTTGGGCTTTTAGAGCGTAGGTATCTACTCGACACTACATCAAGAGGATCTTTCTTGCATGTCTCTTCTGAGAAAGCAAGATTAATCCTAGACCAAATCTTATCCACTGAATTAGATTACCTCCTCAATGTAGAGCCTCAACCCCAATTAGCTGAAACCAACCCTTTGCCAAACACACCATCTACTTCAGCTAACACATGTCTAGAGCAAGAAAAAGAAGAAATTCCGTTTCCAATTTTATGCTAGACATAGAACCTGATCTCTTTTTTGAATTTGGAAATGTTTTGAATTATCACTCTATGAAGAGGCCATAGAGAAACTCTAGAGAGTCTTTTGATTTCCCTAAGGATATTACTTCTCGAAGAATGTCAGGAGAATTAGTATCTGTTATAATTAATGGATGGTTAGAAAAATCAGAGCTTTCCACTAAAATAATCCGTTTAGATTCATCTTCTATTCCAATTAATTGCATAATTAATATAGATCAAATAAAAGCTCTCTATAATACAGTTGTAGGGATAAATATCATGTCTATGTCAATTGCAGAACACTTAATACAAGACATGTCATTAATCCCAACAATAATATTCATGAGAAGTCTCTCAGGATATATTATCTCTAGTTTAGGAATCCTACACATCCTACCCAGCCAGGTAGAAGGAACCACTATGCATTTAAGCTTTTATATCTTTGACATATGGGACTTCGACCTGTTGATATGACAACCTTTTAGGCGGCTTCTCTATGAAGGACAATCTGCGAAGCTAAAAATTCGCTTAGGCAAGAAACTTCAATTCCCATTGTCCATCTCACATTCTTTAAAGTCTAGGACCGAACCTTATCCACAAGAAGACCCGCTGGAGGAATTTAGAGCTGCATCCTTAGACTTTTTAGCCAAACCAGGATTAGAAGATGAAGCTAGATTCTTCATTTAAGAAGAAGCTGACCCTTCTGATGAAGAACGTTTAGATGAGTTTGCAGTACCACCTAAACCTCCTATTGTGCTTAAACCTTTATCGTCTTGGATATGCTTTTCTAGGTGACGATCTAGAGTCTCCTCTATTTATAAGTGATAAACCCACTCAGGAGCAGATTCTTCATCTAATGCCAGTCCTAGAAAAACATCACTCAATATTTGGCTACTCACTCCAGGACCTCAAAGGAATTTTTCTTGCTCTTTGCACCCATCGCATTCCTATAGATCCTAATATCCCACCATCTAGAGAACCTCAACGTAGACTCAACAATGCGATGAGAGAGGTTGTAAAGAAGGAAGTTTTAAAACTATTGCATGCAGACATCATTTATGCTGTGTCGCATAGTGAGTGGGTAAGCCCTGTTCAAGTTGTACCAAAAAAGGGAGGTATGACTATTGTCCAAAATAAGAGGAATGAGTTAATCCCTCAACGCACTATCACAAGATGGAGGCAACTAAGAAAACTTAACAAGGCAACTAAGAAAGATCACTTTCCATTGCCTTCCATTGATGAGATGCTAGAGCGGTTAGCCAAGCATTCCATCTTTTGTTTCTTAGATGGATATTCAGGGTATCCCCAAATCCCTATCTATCCTAATTTCCAAAGCAAAACCACTTTTACATGTCCCTATGGAACCAATGCTTATCGTAGAATGTCTTCTGGGTTATGTAATGCACCTGCTTCTTTTCAAAGATGTACGATGTCTATATTTTTTGATATGATTGAAAAGATTTTTGAAGTTTTCATGGATGATTTTTATGTTTACGGGAAAAACTTTGATGATTGTCTAGAAAACTTAGATAAGGTTTTGCAAAGGTGTGAAGAAAAGCACTTAGTCCTTAATTGGGAAAAATGTCATTTTATGGTTAGAGAAGGAATAGTGCTAGGACACTTAGTGTCTAAAAGAGGCATTGATGTTCCTTTTGAATTTGATGATGCATGTTTACAAGCTTTTGAATTTCTTAAAAAAAACACTCATCTCAGCATCAATCATTCAACCCCTTGATTGGTCTTTACCTTTTGAAATTATGTATGATGTTAGTGATTATGCTGTGGGGGCAGTATTAGGACAAATTAAAGATAAAAAGCATCATGCAATTGGTTATGCTAGCAAAACTTTGATAGGACCTCATCTTTATTACGCTACTACTGAAAAGAGCTCCTAGTTGTTGTTTTTGCTATTGATAAGTTAGATATTACTTAGTGGGAGCTAAAGTAATTATTTATTCTAATCATGTTGCTTTAAAATACTTGCTCACTGTTGATGCAAAGAGTGGATCTGCAAACACAAAGGGCTAATACCCGATTCAAACGTTAAGGCGTGCCAGCCGATTTGACCTTACTATCGGCAAAGGTGATAACTCGAATACTTTGGTCCCGACAACAGCGATGCGCCTGGATGCCACGGCCAAGAGGTATTCACACAGAACTCGAGAATACGCCGAGCTTAAGTCGACGAACTCCTAAGAACTCATAATGAAAAAGAAAATATGACGAATTTGTTGAAAAAAGTAGATGTTAGAATATGAGTAAAAACTTGTGTTTGATTGATTGATCGATCTCTCATTACAAGGCCCTAGGGTCTACATTTATACCCTGCTCAAAGAGTTACAATCAGACACGACTAGGACTCGTATTCCATACTAAACAGAATCCGTATACAAAACGAACTTAAATAACTAAGGAAAACATAAAACTATCCCCTTGTAACCGACCAGTACACCGCCACGGGTCAATCGACAACTCCCACGGAGTCATCGACAATCTTCCTGCCATCACCATCGGCAAACCTTGATATTGGTTCTCGGTCAGGAACGCGCCACCACTCCTGGACTTAGTCATACTCAATCGTCCCTTCATCAGCAACCTTCCTCATCGGCAACTCTTCCACAGTCTAGTTACCGTTGCTCCACCTGCCGATCTTGTACTCTACTGGTCCTTGTGCACGTGTCCAAAAACGGTGTCAACACATGCCCCCCAGTTTCGGAGTATGAAATCCTTAATGCTCCGAAATTCTCTACATTAATGATGCCTTTCTGCAATTAATCCTCCCAATTTGGTAACCGACCGACTCTGGCCCGATTCTTCTACAGATTCCTCGAATTCCTCAACCTCCCAAACTGGACATCTCCACTTTATTCGCCCATCGGCAATATTACCGTTGGGGGAAGCTGCCGATGGACCGACCAGGAAATCCCGCATAGTGAAATATCTCCACATCATGACCGCTTCCTGTCAAATCACCTGCACAATCCCTTGATTACCGTGCGAACAGTTACCATATCTACATGAGCACCCTCGGGTTTCACGGATGCAGCAAAGAGATAAGTCAGATCTGCCCCTGCCCGTTTTGTCCTATAAATACTTCCTTCTCGGGTACTCCTTCTCCATCGCATCATTCTACAACCCCATCTCTAATTTTCTAGTGGCGGCACTGTTCGATAGCTCCAAGAACTCCAACAAGAACTCCCTCCAACAATCTTCGAGTCTCCAATCTTGTTCCCTACGAGAAAATGGCTGTCAACTTCATCGTGCCTGAGGTCAGTTCTACTTCTCTCCTGTATTTTTATGGCACTCCTGTTCATCCGCAGTTCATCTTACTGAATGCTTTTTTCCTTCCTTTTGCTCTTCTTTTCTTTCTCCTTTTTTACCCAAAAACTTCTAGGATCTGTCCAATAGAATCGTCATCCCTACCGATCAACCACACCTCCAATGTCTCGGTCCGCTAGGGAACCCAGATCCTACCGATCTGATCAACGCAGAGACCAACAGAATCCCCTTTAGGGCCGAGAATTTTTCTTTAGATCTATGGAAGGATGCTTTCCATTCCTGGCCCAGTCCTACCAAGGGATGGAAGGATTGGTTTCTGAGAGTCCGTAACACAAATGAGGTTCAGTGGGGTGAGCGAAAACTGGATAAATGCATCAGGTTGTCCCTTGCCGATATGGATAGGAATGAATCATTGTTGATTGCTGCATCGTATTTCCGGTCAGACACACTCAATGCTTTTATGTTCGGCCATGATCCTGCTTCCCCCACACTTGCCGATGTGCTTATGCTCACTGGTTTAGATGTATCTTCTACCGATAGCACCCACTTTTTTGCCACCAAACCTAGTGCTAAGGTAGAAACTCGTTCTATCGGTGGTTGGTCAGGGTACATAAAAAAATACCAACGAACATGCCCTGTTAACATAAAGGAACAGACCACCTTCCTGAACATGTGGTTGGATAAATTTGTGTTTTGTGGCCGATCGACACGACCAACTTCTGTCTACTTAGCAGCAGCAGAAAGATTAGCTAATGGTGGCCGATACTTGCTCGGTTCAGCTTACCACCTCCTTCACCAAGTAACCAGGAAACTCCTGCTCGGCCAATCCATCGGCAACTTAGGGGGTCCCTGGTGGTTCATCAATATGTGGCTTAGCCTCCACATGCATAAGCGCCTTGGGTTTGACCTCATCGCACAGCGCTTCCCATGGGATATAGTTGAGGATTATGAACTAGATGAAGAAGAATCGGCAACTCGTCCTCCTCTGAACTTTGGTGAGGCTGCCATAGTTTTGCCTGGCACAGGTGGTAACGCAGACCAGGTGAGCCGATTCTTTCAGACTCTGTACGAGGGTCTGACCAGAGATCAGTGAGCATGGATGCCTTATGAAGATCCGGACACCAGATTTCCTTTGGTCTTCCATCCGTTCAATGATGCTCTCAACAAGGATCACGATGTGATGATGGCAATCATCACCCCAAGAGCCATACCAGTTAACTTCTTTGGTGGTGGAAAAGCTTCTGTCCAGACCTATGAATTCTACAACCCATCGGCACTAGCTCGTCAACTAGCTTTTGGCCAAATGTCGATTGCACTCTGCTACGCCGATGTGATAAAGCCAAGGGAGACCATCACCAACTGTCTTGAGTGGATTAGAGTAGCCCAACTCCCACCGAATGCCGATACAAACGTTGATCTATCGGCTTGGGTTCCAGCTCTCTTCATCACTCAGGCATATAAACAATGGTGGGAAGAATGGAAGGAACATCTGTTTTGCAGATCGGCTCTCACATACCGTGGCATGATTGATCCCGAGTACAAAGTCCCTGATAATGCTGTAAGTATCTCAATACCGATGTTTTAATTTCTTCACTGTCGTTTTCAATCGGTAAACCCCTTTCTTTGTCACATGCAGGTTGACGATACACCACCATCGGTCAGCAGTAGTGGCAAGCCGATTGAGCTTTTTCCATCAGGTTCGATCTCCTCGATCGGCAACAATGCTCCCACCTTGGCTGCTATAATGCATCGAGGTGTGTGCCTCAAGAAAGTTACCACCAAGCGGACGAAAACGTCCCCGTCGGTAGCAGCCTCTACTTTGGCACAAGCCTTCAAGGTGAACCTTCGATTTCTCTTATTCACACCGATTTCATTCTTATACTTATCATACTTGTACTCACAAACTTCTTACTGCTGTACCAGCACACTAGTACATCGGCAAAGACCAGAAGTATGATTGCAGATGCCCCCTAGTCCAGTCAACCGAAGAGGAAAGGCTCTAAGAGCACCAGATCACAAGGAAAGCGCCAGAGGACAGCAACACCTTCCCCTCCTCCAAAGTCACCGATCCCGGTGGAATCTTCTCCCTCTTCTCCAGAAACCCAGACACAGCAGGTACCATCTCCTTCTCAGCCACAAGAAGCACCCCAAGTGGAAGAACTCCAACCAGAAGAACCCCAGCCAGAAGTACCTCAGCCGGAAGAAACATTGGCTGATGTGCGCGAGCAGACTACCGATCCAGCAAGCTTAATCATAGCATCGGTAGTTTCCTCGATCCAGACAAGCACTGCACCCCCTCAAGGTAACATATTCTCCATGAAATCATCGCCGATGAACCTACTTTTCCAACTTATAATTACTTCTGTGATTCTTGACATAGTCTCATCGGCAATTTCAACTGATCAGCCCGTAGTTCCATCGGCCTCCACTAGTCAGAGGCAAGAAATAG
This sequence comes from Sorghum bicolor, assembly GCF_000003195.3. Lineage (NCBI taxonomy): Eukaryota > Viridiplantae > Streptophyta > Magnoliopsida > Poales > Poaceae > Sorghum > Sorghum bicolor. Next base: position 24,220,889 of record NC_012876.2, on the reverse strand, counting down.
CTCTGAAGCAAGTAAGTTACCCAAACTCCATTCTTATCACTGCTCGTGCTTGATCACAAATAACCCATTTTATCTTTTCTCTTCCAGGAACAGGATTGTCCCGATAGCCTGTTCTCCTTCGCCATTGAGATCTCTGAGGATGAAGGCGAGGAAGCAAGTTCATCTCGAGCAGTTGGAATCTCATCGGCAGAGATCAAAGCAAAGCTGACAGATCTATCAGCTCTTCTCCATCAAGACACAACACAATTGGTCGATGACTCTGACTCAGCCAAGGCTCTGTTCAAGACTCTTAGAGGACAAATTCCGGCCGATGCCGAGGAGATCCTTTTTCGGGCTGCACACCTAGAGAGTTGTCAGCTGCAGTATCAAAAGGCTGCTCAGCGTCTTGCTGATAGAGCTACCCATGCTCAGCTTTCAGAGGAAATGATGAAAGTGAAACTCCTTGCCGATGAGAAGCATAAGAGCATCGGCATTCTAAAATCCTCAGGAGATGTGCTGAAGCAAAAGGTCTCTGATCTATCGGCAAAGAGAGATGCCTTGCTAGCAGAACTCAAACAAGTAGAAGAAGCTCTATCTCAAGCTCAACAGGAAGAAAGCCAGCTGCCCGAGATGATCAAGACCCTTGAGCAAGAACGAAATATCCAAGCTCGCAAAGCAATGCAAATGAAGAAGAAGCTGAAGCCGGTGGAAGGCTCTGCCGATGAAGACATCAAAGAGATAGAAGAAGCCAACCAAATCTGTCTGCGCGCCATATCAACCATCCAGGCTCTGTTAGACATGTGAACTCTTCATCGGCGGCGTGCTTTATTTCTTTCTTCTAGTCATTTTGGTGCAGCCGATAGGACTGTTATCGGCATCCTTTTAGAACATTAAGTCCGTCCCCAGATACATTTTGATCCAACCGATAGGAATGTTATCGGCACTTAAACTTTTATGCGCCGACCCATATGCTTAGGTAATACTTCTTTAGATATTTTCCATTTAATGCTCTGGGAAATTCAAGTCCTTCGAGAGTTTCTAAAATATAGGCGTTACCAGGAGCCGATCGACTTATCCGATAGGGACCCTCCCAATTGGGAGACCACTTCACAAATTTTGAACTTTTAGTCCCGATCGGTAAGATTAGCTTCCATACTAAGTCTCCATCATCAAGCTCCTTGGCTTTTACCTTCTTATCATACCATCTGGCAACTCTCTTTTTATTCTCTTCTATACTCATCAAAGCCCTTAGTCGATGCCCTACTAGATCATCCAACTCATCTGTCATCAAAGTAGTATAATCATCGGCAGCCAATTGATCTTGAAAAGACAGTCGTCTAGACCCAGTCTTAATTTCCCAAGGTAACACTGCATCATGTCTATACACCAACTGATAAGGTGAAACTTTGGTCGACCCATGACAAGCCATCCGATATGACCATAAAGCTTCATTTAACAATGTATGCCACCTCCTAGGATTTTCTTCAATCTTCCATCTAATAAGCTTGATAATTCCTTTGTTAGATGCCTTGGCCTGCCCATTAGCTTGAGCATAATAAGGAGAAGAATTTAATACTTTAATTCTCATACCGATTGGAAATTCATCAAACTCCCCTGATGTAGACATAGTACCCTGATCGGTAGTAATTCTTTGAGGAATTCCAAATCGGTAAATAATATGTTCTTTCATGAAATCAATCATATCGGCCGATGTAACTTTTTTCAAAGGAATAGCTTCAACCCACTTAGTAAAATAATCAGTGGCAACCAAGATGAATTTATGTCCTTTGCTGGATGGCGGATAAATCTGGCCGATCAAGTCAATAGCCCATCCCCGGAACGGCCAAGGCTTAATAATGGGATTCATGGCCGATGCGAGTGCTCTTTGAACATTGCCAAACTTCTGACATCCTTGACACCCCTTGAAATATTTAAAGCAATCTTCAAGTATGGTTGGCCAATAATATCCGTTCCCCCTAATCATCCATTTCATCTTAAATGCGGACTGATGTGCTCCACATACTCCTTCATGGATTTCTCCCATTAAACTTTTAGCCTCATCATCACCTAAGCATTTGAGAAGAACCCCATCAATAGTTTGATAATATAATTCATCTTCAAGGAGCACATACTTGGTGGCCTGAAACCGAATATGTCTTTCAACTTTTTTGGACGGATCCTTTAAATAATCGATGATTTCTTTCCTCCAATCAATGGCACTGATTGCCGATATTACGTTTAACATAGGTTAATATCCCGAGGCATGCTGAGCTAACCGATTAGCCTCTTCATTATGCAACCGAGGAACATGCTCCAACCGGAAATCTTTGAATTCCTTTAATAATTGCATACTCCTTTCGTGATAAGTTATCAGGACTCTGCTTCGGCACTCATAGCTTCTAGCCAATTGATTTATAACCAGCATAGAATCTCCGAAGACTTCAACAGCATCAGCATGAACCTCCCTTAATAATTCCAACCCTTTTATCAAAGTTTGATATTCGGCTTGATTATTCGTTGATGTGGCAACAATCGGCAAGGAGAACTCATATTTCCTTCCCCGAGGGGAAATTAGTACTATGCCGATTCCTGCCCCCGGTCACACGTGGATCCATCAAAGAAGAGCGTCCAAGGTACAATTTCCAAAGTCTCCACTGCACCACAATGTTGAGTCACAAAATCGGCCATAATCTGTCCTTTAACCGCTTTAGCCGTTTCGTAACGCAGATCGAATTCTGACAGTGCCAAAATCCACTTACTGATTCTGCCACTCATGATTGACATAGATAGCATGTATCGGACCACATCATCTTTGCAAATAACAATGCATTCGGCCGATAGCAAATAATGTCTTAACTTAATACAGGAAAAGTACAAACATAAGCAGAGTTTCTCAATATCCAAATACCTGGTCTCAGCATCAATCAGCCTTCTGCTTAAATAGTAAATTACACGCTCCTTCCCTTCAAATTCTTGAATCAAAGCGGAACCGATGACCATCCCATCGGTAGATAAATACATTCTGAAGGGCTTTCCTTGCTGAGGTGGAATCAGAACCGGAGGATTTACCAAATAATTCTTGATTTCATCTAAGGCCAATTGTTGCTCTTTCCTCTAGACGAACTCTTGATCGGCTTTCAATTTAAGTAAAGGACTGAAAGCACGAATTTTACCAGACAAATTAGAAATAAACCTCCTGATAAAATTTACCTGGCCGATCAAGGATTGGAGCTCAGTCTTGTTGGTAGGAGCAACTATTTTATTGATAGCTTCAATAGATCTCCTACTAATTTCAATCCCTCTTTGATGCACCATGAAACAAAGAATTGTCCTGCCGACACACCAAATGCACACTTATTGGGATTCATCTTTAAACCATGTTTCCTTGTGCATGATAACACCTTTCGCAAATCGGCAAGATGCTTTGTGAAATCTCCAGATTTAACCACCACATCATCAATATAAATTTCCACCAGCTTGCCGATGAACTCATGAAAGATAAAATTCATGGCCCGCTGATAAGTAGCACCAGCATTTTTCAAACCAAAGGTCATGACTATCCATTCAAACAACCCAACATGACCAGGACACCTAAATGCTGTCTTCGGAATATCTTCTTCAGCCATGAATATTTGATTGTATCCTACATTACCATCCATAAAGCTAATAATCCGATGCCCAGCCGCAGCATCAACTAGCAGATCGGCAACTGGCATTGGGTAGCCATCCATCGGTGTAGCTTTATTAAGATTCCTGAAATCAATGCAAACCGAAGCTTCCCATTTTTCTTGTAGACTGAAACAACATTGGAAATCCACTCGGCATATCGACACTGCCGAATAAATTTAGATTCAATAAGCTTGGTTATTTCGGCCTTGATATCAGGAAGATTATTAGGATTGCATCGGCGAGCTGGCTGCTGATGTGGCCGAAATCCAGACTTGATAGACAACCGATGTTCAACAATTGATCGGTCTAAACCAGGCATCTCAGTATAATCCCAAGCAAAGCAATCTTTATATTCCTTTAACAAATTGGTTAACTGCTGTTTACACTCAGAATTTAACTTAGCACTAATAAAAGTAGGTCTAGGCTTATCACCACTACCTATATCTAATTCTATCAAATCATCGGCCGATGTGAATCCCTGGCCCAATTTTCCATCATCAGCGAACCTATCCATTAAAACTCTTCATCAGAACCGACTGCTTGGATCGGTGGAATTTCATAATCGGCGACTTTGAGGAAATCTTTTTCCCACACTTATCCTGAAATACACCTAGTTCTTTCATAGGTGTCTGCCTCTGCCGATGCAATAACATAGGAAGAATCTCCCGGGACAATTTCGATCTTGTCACCTACCCACTGGACCAAGCATTGGTGCATTGTTGATGGAATGCAACAATTGGCGTGAATTCAATCTCTCCCTAGCACTAAATTATAAGCACCTTTTCCGCTGATCACGAAGAAAGTTGTCGGCAAGGTTTTGCTGCCGATGGTCAACCCAACACAGATGGCTCCCTTAACCGGAGATACGTTCCCTTCGAAGTCCTTCAGCATCATATCGGTCTTGGTCAAATCTTGATCTCCTTTTCCAAGCTTCCGATAGACTGCATATGGCATAATGTTGATAGCAACTCCACCATCAATCAATATCTTGGTCATTGGCTAACCATCAACTCTCAATTTGACGAACAGGGCTTTAAGATGGTGCCTCTCATTATCGGCAGGCTTTTCAAAGATAGCCGTCATCGGATCTAGAGCCAACTGAGCTATCAGGTCGAAAAACTCCAACTCCTCATCATCGCTGGACGGCGCAAGGAATTGCATCGGCAACATAAATACCATGTTAACATCTGCCGATGGCCCTTTCCCCTTAGGATCTGATTGTTGTTGATCCCCAGATTGGCCAGAGTTCTCGCCCTTACTTATCTCTTCTCGTCTTTCTTGTTGCAATCTCCTCTTCAGTGTTTTAGTCAACCCCTCTTGACACCACGGGGGAAGTGGTGACCGCCTTGCCGATGGACGATGATATTCCCTTGACTCCATCCGATGTGTATTGGCGTCCCTGCAAAATATGAACTCATCGGGAACTCGTGCATTAGCCATTTCTTCAAGCTCTTCCCGATTCCTAGGAAAATATCCAACACGATCACCAAACCTGTCAAGCACACTGAGCCTGCCCCCCAGCCGATCATGAACTGACGTCCTCTCCCTAATCGGCCCATTGAATCGCCGATTATCATCGTGATAGCGCCGATCGGATCTGTCATACTGATCATAACCATTACATTCAGGGCAATCTCTAACAGTAGGCAATTTAATATTTTGTTCCCAGCAATGGATGAAAAACGGGCAATTCCAATGATCTCTGTGTCGATTCCACTCTTGTCAGTGTCTTTCTACTTCCCGATGATAGTCTTCTTGCTGGCGTCGATACCGATCCTCACGTTGCAGCCAAGTCTCCCGAGGCCTTCTATGAGTTATCACAATGCCAGATTGGGGAGGCCTTCCTGAGCAATTTCCTTCTGGATTAAGCCTTTTCCTTTGGCATCGGCGGCAGTAATTTGATGCTGAGGTTCTACAGATGCACTTCTTTTAGCTGCTTCCGATGCCAACACCTTAGTTTTCCCTTTGGCATCCAACATATTCGACGGAAAAGGGTGTTGATCTATCTTCATTGGCTTCTGGGGTTTGGAACTATCAAATTTGATCCTCCCAAATTCAATAGCCGATTGAAGCTGTTGCCTGAAAACTTTGCACTCATTGGTGCTGTGAGAACTTGCATTGTGCCACTTGCAGTACTTCATATTCTTCAACTCTTCAACCGATGGAATCACATGATTGGGTGACAACTTGATTTGCCCTTCTTGAAGTAGAAAGTCAAATATCCTATCGGCTTTAGTGATGTCAAACACAAACTTCTCTGGCTCTTTATGCCCAAAAGGGCAAGACATCGGCTTCTTATTCTTTACCCATTCTGCCACGCCGATGACTGGTTCCTCATCCGAGTCCGAGCTTGCTGCTTTATCCACAAATGATACCTTTTTGTTCCATGCTCTCTTGGGCTCAAAAGGCCTGATATCTTGATCAGAAATTCTCTGCACCAAATGACTTAAGCTCTCGAACTCTTGAGATGCATACTTGTCTCTGATGTGTGGCAACAAACACTGGAAAGCCAAATCGACGAGCTGCCGATCGTCCAAAACCAGACTATAGCATTTGTTCTTGACCTCCCGTATCCTCTACACAAAACTCTCAACCGATTCATCATTGCGTTGCTTCCATTTGACCAAATCGGTGATCTTCTTCTCATGGACTCCAGAAAAGAAGTATTTGTGGAATTGCTTCTCTAGATCGGCCCAAGTATTCACTGAGTTGGGAGGTAATGATATAAACCAAGTGAAAGCCGATCCAGATAATGATGACGAGAACAAGCGAACCCTTAACTCGTCCCTGCTAGCAGCTTGTCCACATTGGATGACGAACCTGTTGACATGCTCCATGGTTGATGTATCATCCTGTCTAGAAAACTTGGTGAAATCTGGTACCTTGTACCAATTTGGTAGTGGGATTAAATCATACGCAGGAGGATACGGTGTCCGATAAGAATAAGTGTTCGCTTTGGGTTTTATCCCAAATTGGTCTCTCATTACTTCGGCAATCTTATCGGTCCAATGAGCATTGGCATCTTGCCGATGAGGTGGTTGCAGATCTGGGACCTGCTGATATGCTTCCACTTGTCTATGTGGTGCGTTATCTGCATGGAACATTGGGTTAATCATCTGGCCACCAATTTGCTCACCACCGATCTGTTGACCACCAAACTGCTGAGCACCGAGATTCATCGGCTGGTTGACCAACCCCTGATTCTGGAATCAAGGGTAGATATGGCCTTGTTGGAACCCTGTAGCCTGATGATTCTGTTGGGGCATTTGTGGGAAGACTTGCTGCTCAGGCCATCCACTATTAGCATTCATCGGCATAGACCCTGCCGATGTCTGGTAATTGGGGATCATCATTGAATTGACATATCCTGATTGAGCCATAAATCTCTGCTGCGTCGGCATTGAATCTACCGATGCATTAGGCATCTGGAACATTGGAGCTTGAGAATTCCCAGTGTAAGGCCTCGCAGTAGTGGTTGTAGTATACTGGGGACTCTGATTCATCGGCAAATTTGGAGCTGCCGATGCCATAAGAGCCTTGCCTCCCACATGAGCCATCTGAGATGTACTAGGTGTCTTCAATGTCAGCTCTGGGGGCATACCATAACCCCACCAGTTAGGAGGAGGGATCGATCCCGACATCGCCGATGCCAATAGATCTGTAGCAAGCTTGATCTACCAATCTAAAGTCGATGGATTGGTCGTCATCGGCGTCGATTGCGCGTTAGTGACTCCTAGCGTGCTTGGAGGGACAGTGGTTTCTGTGCCCGCAGTGGCCGCTCCAGCCGATGGAGCTGTGACCACCGGTGATCCTTGCTGATGATAGACAGGGCCCACATAGTTCGGTGGCAATTGTCCTTCTTTGAAAGTTCTAGCCACGGCATTGAAAACCGTATTGGACAGCACACCAGCTTGGTTGATCAAAGCACAGTTGATAGCATTATCGACCATGTCTTGGAGTTTACCAGGATTGGCTTCAAAAGTAACCTGCCGAGGGGTCGGCAGTGCTTCTTTCTGGATCACCTCACCACTCCTATTGATGCTGAAGGATCTCAAACATTGCTGCTTGTAATCCTCCATGGCTTTTGCAATAGCTTGCTTCTGCTCATCGTTGAGATTGGCTTCCGTCATAGGGATGACGTTCTCCTGATCGAACTCAGTAGTCGACATGTCGATCTTGATCTTGAATAGTGTCCCACCGGGCGTGCCAAAAGATGTGTTGATGCAAAGAGTGGATCTGCAAACACAAAGGGCTAATACGTGATTGAAACGTTAAGGCATGCCAGCCGATTTGACCTAACTATCGGCAAAGGTGATAACTCGAATACTTTGGTCCCGACAACAGCAATGCGCCCGAATGCCACGGCCAAGAGGTATTCACATGGAACTCGAGAATAAGCCGAGCTTAAGTCGACGAACTCCTAAGAACTCGTAATGAAAAAGAAAATATGACGAAATCGTCAAAAAAAGTAGATGCTAGAATATGAGTAAAAACTTGTGTTTGATTGATTGATCAATCTCTCATTACAAGGCCCTAGGGTCATTTATACCCTACTCAAAGAGTTACAATCAGACACGACTAGGACTCATATTCCATACTAAACAGAATCCGTATACAAAACGAACTTAAATAACTAAGGAAAACATAAAACTATCCCCTTGTAACCGACCAGTACACCGCCATGGGTCAATCGGCAACTCCCGTGGAGTCATCGGCAATCTTCCTGCCATGACCATCGGCAAACCTTGATATTGGTTCTCGGTCAGGAACGCGCCACCACTCCTGGATTTAGTCATACTGAATCGTCCCTTCATCGGCAACCTTTCTCATCGGCAACTCTTCCACAGTCTAGTTACCGTTGCTCCACCTGCCGATCTTGTACTCTGGTCCTTGTGCACGTGTCCAAAAACGGTGTCAACACTCACTAAGAAAGGTGCTAAACCCTATTTGATAAGATGGATTTTATTACTCCAAGAATTTGACTTAGGCCTTGTTTAGTTCCGAAAAAATTTTGGATTTCGGTACTGTAGCACTTTCGTTTGTTTGTGGCAAATATTGTTCAATTATAGACTAACTAGTATCAAAAGATTCGTCTCGCGATTTACAGTCAAACTGTGTAATTAGTTTTTCTTTTCGTCTATATATAAAGTTTCATGCATGTGCCGCAAGATTCGATGTGACAGGGAATCTTGAAAACTTTTTGGTTTTTGGGGTGAACTAAACAAGGCCTTAGAAATAAAAGATAAAAAGGAAGTAGAAAATTCTTTTGTCGATCATTTGTCTAGAATGCAATTTGAGAATCCACAGGAAGTACCCATCGACAACTCACTCCGGGACAACATGCTCTATGAAATCAATAGATCTGACCCATGGTATGTAGATATTGTTAATTTTATGGTTACAGGTTATGTACCACCAGGATGCAACAAAAGGAAGCTAATCCAAGAGAGTCGTTCACATATATGGGATGAACCATATCTCTTCTGAGTATGCTCTGATGACTTACTCAGAAGATGTGTGCTAGTAGAAGAAGGAATCAAAATAATTCAGCGATGTCATTCATCACCATATGGAGGCCATGATAGGGTGTTCCGAACACACGCCAAGATATGGCAGTGTGGATTCTTCTGGCCAGCAATGTATGAAGACACGAGATAGTTTATTTAGAGATGTGGGCCATGCCAAAGACATGGTAATATCAATTCAAAGGATGCCATGCCACTCATCAACAATCTCCAGATAGAGCTCTTTGTTGTCTGGGGGATTGACTACATGGGGCCGTTTCCGCCATCAAAGAAGTATGAGTATATACTGGTGGCAGTGGATTATGTCTCTAAGTGGGTTGAAGCCATGCCATGCAAGAATGCTGATAGTATGCATTCAAAGAAGATGTTCGAAGAAATAATATTTCCAAGATTTGGAGTTCCAAGGATAGTGATAAGTGACAGAGGTTCTCACTTCATCAACAAGCACTTTGAGCAATACTTGTCGAAGCATGGGATACGTCACAACGTTGCTACTCCTTACCATCCTCAGACAAGTGGTCAGGCAGAGACATCAAACAAGCAAATTAAGAATATTCTACAGAAGACAGTAAATGATATTGGGACAGCTTGGAAGGACAAGCTTCATGATGCACTCTAGGCATACCGGACAACATACAAGACACCCATCGAGATGTCACCCTATCAACTTGTATATGGAAAAACTTGTCACTTACCAGTGGAGATAAAATTCAAAGCTCACTGGGCTATCAAAAGATGGAACATGGACTTGGAAGCAGCTGGAGACAAGATGAAGATGCAACTCTCCAAGCTAGAAGAATGAAGGGAAAAAGCATATCACAATTGTTGATGCAAAAGCTAGATCTGCAAATACAAAGGGCTAATACCCGATTCAAACGTTAAGGCGTGCCAGCCGATTGGACCTTACTATCGGCAAAGGTGATAACTCGAATACTTTGGTCCCGATAACAGCGATGCGCCCGGATGCCACTGCCAAGAGGTATTCACGCGGAACTTGACAATACGCCGAGCTTAAGTCGACGAACTCTGAAGTACTCATAATGAAAAAAGGAAAAATATGATGAAGTTGTCGAGAAAGTAGATGCTGAAATACGAGTAAAACTTGTGTTTGATTGATTGATTGATTGATTTTTATTACAAGGCCCTAGGGTCTACTTTTATACCCTGCTCAAAGTGCTACAACCAGACACGACTAGAACTCAAATTCCAAATTAAACAGAATCCGTATACAAAACGATTTAAATAACTAAGAAAAATAATAGAACTATCCTTCCGTGTCAAACCACCACAAGCCAATCGGCAACCTTCAGCTTCTTCTTCTGGATCGTCGGCAACCCCTTCATCATAGCCATCGGCACAGGCTAATGCTAACCATCGGCATAAACACATCACCATCCATGGACTTAGTCACATTCAGCTATCCCTTCATCGGCAACCACCCCCATCGGCAACTCTCCTGCAGACCAATTACCGTTGCCCTATTTTGCCGATCTACACTCTACCGATCCTGGGTACGTGTCCAAAAACGGTGTCAACACATGCCCCCAATTTCGGAGTATGAAACCATTAATGCTCCGAAATTCTCTGCAGTAATAATGCCTTTTCGCAATCAATGCTTCCAATTTGACAACTGACAGCCTAAATCTGAACAACCTTGGCCTGATTCTTCCGTAGATTCCTCGAATTCCTCAACCTCCCAAACGGACATCTCCACCTTAATCGCCCATCGGCAATATTACCGTTACAAGGAACTGCCGATGGACTGACCAGGAAATCCCGCATATTGAAATATCTCAACCTCCCCAACGGACATCTCCACTTTATTCGCTCATCGGCAATATTACCGTTACAAGGCGCTGAAGATGGACTGATCAGGAAATCCCGCACAGTGAAATATCTCCGGATTATGACCGCTTCCTGTCAAATTATCTGCACAATTCCTTGATTACCGTGCGAACAGTTACCATATCCACCTGAGTACCCTCCGATTTCACGGATACGGCGAAGAGATAAGTCGGTTTTACCCTTGCCCATTTTGTCCTATAAATAGTTCCTTCTCGGGTACTCCTTCTCCATGACATCATTCCACAGCCTCAACTCTACTTTTCTAGCGGCGGCGCTGTTTGAGAGCCCCAAGAACTCCGACGAAGGCCTTTCTTCACCAACCTCAAAGTCTTCGAACATCTTCTTTACAAGGAGATGGCCATCAACTTCGCTGTCCACGAGGTCAGTTCATCACCCCACCTCTTGTACTTTTACCATATCCTTGTTCATCCGCAATTTATTTTACTGAACATTCCACTTTTTCCTTTTGTTCTCCCCAAAAACCATTAGGATCTGTCCAATAAAATCGTCATCCCTACCGATCAGCCGCACCTTCAATGTCTCGGCCCACTAGGGAATCCAGATCACATCGATCTGATTAATGCAGAAACAAATAGAATCCCCTTTAGAGCCGAGAATTTTTCTCTAGATCTGTGGAAGGATACTTTCCGTTCCTGGCCGAGTCCTACTGTAGGATGGAAGGATTGGTTCTTGAGAGTCAGCCACTCAAATGAGGTTCAGTGGGGTGAGCGAAAACTAGATCAGTGCATCAGGTTATCCATTGCCGATATGCATAGGAATGAGTCACTACTGATAGCTACATCATATTTCTGGTCAGACACACTCAATACCTTCGTCTTTGGTCACGGCCCTGCTTCTCCCACTCTTGCCGATGTGCTTATGCTCACCGGCTTAGATGTATCCACTGCCGATAGCAGTCACCTGTTTGACACCACGCCTAGTGCCAAAGTAGAAACCCGCGCTATCGGTGGCTGGTCAGGATACATTTAGAGGTACCGCAGAATGGGGCCAGTCAACATAAAGGAACAAACCACCTTCCTGAACATGTGGCTGGATAAATTTGTATTCTGTGGTCGATCAGCAGGACCAACCTCTGTCTACCTATCGGCAGCAGAGAGATTGGCTAACGGTGGCCGATTTCCCCTCGGCCGATACCTGCAAGGCTCAGCTTACCATCTCCTCCATCAAGTGGCCAGAAAACTCCTGCTCGGCCATCCCATCAGCAACCTAGGGGGCCCCTAGTGGTTTATCAATATGTGGCTTAACCTCCATATGCACAAGCATCTTGAGTTCAACCTCTTCACTCAACGTTTCCCTAGAGACATAGCCGAGAACTACGAATTGGATGAAGAAGAATCGGCAACTTGTCCTCCTCTAAACTTTGGCGAGGCTATTATAGTTTTGCCCCGCACAGGTGGCAACGCAGACCAGGTCAGCCGATTCTTCCAGACCCTATACGAAGGCCTGACCAGAGAACAGTGAGCATGGATGCCTTATGAAGATCCCGACACCATGTTTCCTTTGGTTTTCCATCCGTTCAATGACGCTCTCAACAAGGATCAAGAGGTAATGATGGCACTGATTTTTCCCAGAGCTATACCAGTAAACTTCTTTGGCAGTGGGAAAACCTCCAACCAAACCTATGAGTTTTACAACCCATCGACACTAGCCCGTCAACTAGCTTTCGGCCAGCTGCCGATTGCACTCTGTTATGCCGATGTAATAAAACCCAGGGAAACCATCACCAGCCTCCTCGAGTGGACCAGGGTAGCTAAACTGCCTCTGAATGCCGATACCGATGCAGATTTATCAGAGTGGGTTCCGGCCCTCTTCATTACTCAGGCGTACAAGCAGTGGTGGAAAGAATGGAAGGAGCATTTGTTCTACAAATCGGCTCTTACGTAGCGCGGCATGATCGATCCCCAATATAAAATACCTGACAACACTGTAAGTATTTCTAAACCGACGTTCCAACCCTTTTATTCTCATTTTCATCGGTAACTTACTTTCTGTGTTGTATTACAGGTTGACGATACACCACCATCTGTTAGCAGGAGTGGCAAGCCGATTGATCTTTTTCCATCAGGTCCAATCTCCTCAATCAGCAACAATGCTCCCACCCTGGCCGCCATAATGCACCGAGGTGTATGCCTCAAGAAAGTCACCACCAAGCGGACAAAGACATCTCCATCGGTAGCTGCCTCCACTTTGGCACAAGCCTTCAAGGTAACCCTCAAATTCTTTTACCGATTCCATTCTCATACTGATTACACTTGTACTCACAACCTCTTATTGCTGTACCAGCACACCATCGCATCGGCAAGGACCAAAAGCATAAGTGTCGATGCCCCCAGTCTAGCCAAGCAAAGAGGAAAGGCTCTAAGAGCACCAGATCACAAGCACAGCGCCAGAAGACAGCAACACCTCCTCTTCCCCCAGTGTCTCTAATTCTAGTAGAATCTTCCCCCTCCTCTCCAGAAGTCCAAATGCAATAGGCACCATCTCCTCAGCCGCAGGAAGAAGCTCACGTAGAAGAATTCCAACCAGAGGGACCTCAGCCAGAAGATACATCGGCTGACATACATGAGCAAACTACCGATACAGCAGGTTCAATCATAGCATCGGTAGTTTCCTCCATCCAAACAAGTGTTGCTTCTCCTCAAGGTAACATACTTTTTATGAAATTATTGCCGATGAACTCATTTTTTCCTGTCTCATAATTACTTCTGTTATTCTTTCAGCCGACATAGTCCCATCGGCAACCCCAGCCAATCAACCTGTAGTTCCATCGGCATCTTCTAGCCAGAGGCAAGAGATTGCCTTGAAACAAGTAAGCCATCCGATCTCCATCGGTATTCATCAATACTTAACCATGGAATGACTCACTTTGTCTTCTTTCAGGAACAGGATTCTCCCGATAGTCTGTTCTCCTTCGCCATTGACATCTCTGAAGACGAAGGTGAGGAAGCAAGCTCTTCTCGGGCAGTTGGGATGACATCGGCAGAAATCAGGGCGAAATTGGAAGAATTATCAGCCCTCCTTCACCAAGACACAGCCTAACTGGTTGATGACTCTGACCCAGCCAAGGCTCTATTCAAGACCCTCAGAGGCCAAATTCCTGCCGATGCTGAGGAAATCCTCTTTCAAGCTGCACATCTGGAAAGCCGTCAGATGTAGTACCAGAGAGCTGCCCAACGTCTTGCCGATAGAGCTGCTCATGCCCAGCTTTCTGAAGAGGTGATGAAGGTGAAGCTCCTTGCCGATGAGAAGCACAAGAACATCGGCATGTTAAAGTCCTCAGGGGATGCATTGAAGCAAAAGATTTCCGATCTATCGGTGAGAAGAGAAACCCTATTGGCAGAACTTAAGCAAGTAGAGGAAGCCCTATCTCAAGCTCAACAAGAGGAAGGCAAGCTGCCTCAAGCGATCAAACTCCTTGAACAAGAGCGAAATGTCCATGGCCGTAGAGCGCTGCAGATGAAGAAGAAGTTGAAGCCAGTGGAAGGCTCTGCCGATGAAGACACCAAAGAGATAGAAGCAGCCAACCAAATCCGCCTGCGCGCTATATCGGTGATCCAGGCGCTGTTGAACATGTGAATCCCTCATCGGTGGCACATCTGGCCTTTCCTTCTGGACAACCCTAGTATTTGGTCTAATCCGATAGGACTGTTATTGGCACCTTTTAAAACATTAAGTCCGGCCCCAGATACATTTTGATCTAGCCGATAGGAATGTTATCGACATTTAAACTTTCATGCATCGACCCATATGCTTGGGTAATACTTCTTTAGATATTTGCCATTTAATGCTCTGGGAAATTCAACTCCTTTAAGAGTTTCTAAAATAAAAGCGTTACTAGGAGCCGATCGACTTATCCGATAGGGACCCTCCCTATTGGGAGACCACTTCCCGAATTTTGAACTTTTAGTCCCGATCGGTAAGATTAGTTTCCATAATAATTCTCCATCGGCAAACTCCTTAGCTTTTACCTTCTTATCATACCATCTGGCAACTCTTTTCTTATTCTCTTCTATACTCATCAGAGCCCTTAGCCGATGTCCTGCTAGATCATCCAACTCATCTGTCATCAAAGTAGCATAATCATCGGCAGCCAATTGATCTTGAAACGATAGTCGCCTAGACCCAGTCTTCATTTCCCAAGGTAACAATGCATCATGCCCATATACCAATTGATAGGGTGAAACTTTGGTTGATCCATGACAAGCCATCCGATATGACCATAAAGCTTCATTTAACAATGTATGCCACCTCCTAGGATTTTCTTCAATCTTCCGTTTAATAAGCTTGATAATCCCTTTATTAGATGCCTCGGTCTGCCCATTAGCTTGAGCGTAATAAGGAGAAGAATTTAATACTTTAATCCCCATGCCGATTGCAAATTCATCAAACTCTCCTGATGTGAACATAGTACCCTGATCGGTAGTGATTGTTTGAGGAATTCCAAATTGGTAAATAATATGTTCCTTCATGAAATCGATCATATTGGCCGATGTAACTTTCTTCAAAGGAATAGCTTCAACCCATTTGGTGAAATAATCGGTGGCAACCAAGATAAACTTATGCCCTTTGCTGGATGGTGGATAAATCTGGCCGATCAAGTCAATAGCCCACCCTCAGAATGGCCAAGGTTTAATAATGGGATTCATGGCCGATGCAGGTGCTCTTTGAATATTGCCAAATTTCTAACATCCTTGACACCCCTTGAAATATTTAAAGCAATCCTCAAGTTTGGTTGCCCAATAATACCCATTCCTCCTAATCATCCACTTCATCTTAAAAGCTGACTGATGTGCTCCACACACTCCCTCATGGATCTCTCCTATCAAATTCCTAGCCTCATCATTACCTAAGCATCTGAGAAGAATCCCATCAATAGTTCGGTAATACAACTCATCTTCAAGGAACACATACTTGGTGGCTTGAAACCGAACACCCTCTCAGCTTTCTTAGATGGATCCCTCGAATAATCAATAATTTCTTTTCTCCAATCATCGGCACCGATTGCCAATATTGCATTAATCATGGGCTCATATCCCGAGGAATGCTGAGCCAACTGATTGGCCTCTTCGTTATGCAATCGAGGAACATGCTCTAATCGGAAATCCTTGAATTCCTTCAACAATTGCATACTCCTATCGTGATAAGTTATCAAAACCTCGCTTCGGCATTCATAGCTTCCAGCCAATTGATTTATAACCAGCATAGAATCTCCAAAGATCTCAACAGCATCAGCACGAACTTCTCTTAGCAATTCCAACCCCTTTTATCAAAGCTTGATACTCAGCTTGATTATTTGTTGACGTGGCAACAATCAGCAAGGAGAATTCATACTTCCTTCCCTGAGGGGAAATTAACACGATGCCGATTCCGGCCCCCGGTCACACGTGGATCCATCAAAGAAGAGCGTCCAAGGTACAATTTCCAAAGTTTCCACTGTACCGCAATGTTGAGTCACAAAATCGGCCATAATCTGTCCCTTATCTGCTTTAACCGATTCGTAACGCAAATCGAACTCCGACAGAGCCAAAATCGATTTACCAATTCTGCCACTCATAATCGGCATAGACAGCATATATCGGACCACATCATCCTTGCATATGACAGTGCATTCGGCCGATAACAAATAGTGTCTCAACTTAGTACATGAGAAATAGAGACATAAACATAACTTTTCAATGGCCGAATACCTGGTCTCAGCATCAACCAATCTTCTGCTTAAATAGTAGATCGCACGTTCCTTCCCTTCAAATTCTTGAATTAAAGCTGAACCGATGACCACCCCATCGGTAGACAAATACAATCTAAAGAGCTTCCCTTGCTGAGGTGGAATCAGAACCGGAGGATTTACTAAGTAATTCTTGATTTCATCCAAGGCCAATTGTTGCTCCTTCCCCCAGACAAACTCTTGATCGGCTTTCAACTTAAGCAAAGGACTAAAAGCACGAATTTTACCAGATAAATTAGATATAAACCTCCTGATAAAGTTTACCTTGCCGATCAAGGACTGGAGCTTAGTCTTGTTGGTGGGAGCAACTATTCTGTTGATAGCATCAATGGACCTCTGACTAATCTCAATCCCTCTCTCATGCACCATGAAACCAAGGAATTGTCCTGCCGATACACAAAACACACACTTTTTGGGATTCATCTTTAAACCATGCTTCCTTGTGCATTCCAACACTTTTCGCAAATCGGCAAGATGCTTTGTGAAGTCCCCAGATTTAACCACCACATCGTCAATATAAATCTCCACCAGCTTGCCGATGAACTCATGAAAAATAAATTTCATAGCCCTATGATAAGTAGCACCAGCATTTTTCAAGCCAAAGGTCATGACTATCCATTCAAATAACCCAACATGACCAGGGCATCTAAATGCAGTCTTGGAATATCTTCTTCAGCCATGAATATTTGATTATATCCTGCATTACCATCCATAAAGCTGATGATCCGATGCCCAGCCGCAGCATCAACTAGCAGATCGGCAACTGGCATTGGGTAGCCATCCATCGGCGTAGCTTTATTGAGATTCCTGAAATCAATGCAAACCCGAAGCTTCCCGTTTTTCTTGTAAACTGGCACCACATTGGAAATCCACTCGGCATAACGACACTGCCGAATAAATTTGGCTTCAATAAGTTTGGTTATTTCGGCCTAAATATCAGGAAGAATGTTAGGATTACATCGGCGAGCTGGCTGTTGATGTGGCCGAAATCTGGACTTGATAGGTAACCGATGTTCAACGATCGATCGGTCTAAACCAGGCATCTCAGTATAATCCCAAGCAAAGCAATCTTTATATTCCTTTAACAAATCAGTCAACTGCTGCTTACACTCAGAATTTAACTTAGCACTAATAAAAGTAGGTCTAGGCTTATCACCACTACCTATATCTACTTCTACTAAATCATCGGCCGATGTGAATCCCTGGCCTAATTTTCCATCATCGGCGAACCTATCCATTAAAAACCCTCGTCACAACCGACTCCTTGGATCGGTGAAATTTCATAATCGGCAACTTTGAGAAAATCCTTCTCCCAAACTTCTCCTGAAATACACCTAGTCCTTTCATAGGTATCTGCCTCTGCCGGTGCAATGATGTAAGAAGAATCTCCGGGGACAATCTCAATCTTGTTGCCTACCCACTGAACCAAGCATTGGTGCATTGTAGACAGGATGCAACAGTTGGCATGAATCCAATGTCTTCCCAATAGTAAGTTATAAGCACCCTTTCCACTGATCACGAAGAATGTTGTCGGCAAGGTTTTACTGCCGATGGTCAACTCAACACAAATCGCTCCTTTGACCGGAGACACGTTCCCTTCAAAGTCTTTGAGCATCGTATCGGTCTTGGTCAAATCCTGATCCCCTTTTCCAAGCTTCCGATACACTGCATATGGCATGATATTGATAGAGGCTCCACCATCAATTAAAATCTTGGTCATTGGCTGACCGTCAACTCTCCCCTTGACAAACAGAGCTTTAAGATGTTGCCTCTCATCATCGGCAGGCTTTTCAAAGATGGCGGTCATCGGATCCAGAGCCAACTGAGCTATTTGGTCGGAAAACTCCAACTCATCATCACTGGATGGTGCAAGGAACTCCATCGGCAACATAAATACCATGTTGACATCTGCCGATAGACCTCTCCCCTTAGGATCAGATTGTTGCTGATCCCTAGACTGGCCAGAGTTCTCGCCCTTGCTTAACTCTTCTCGTCTTTCGCGCTGCAGCCTCCTTTTCTATGTCCTAGTCAACCCTTCTGGACACCATGGAGGGAGTTGTTGCTGCCTTGGCGATGGACGATGGTGTTCCCTTGACTCCATCCGATAAGTATTAGCATCCCTGCAGAATATGAACTCATCGGGAACCCGTGCATTAGCCACCTCTTCAAGCTCTTCCTAGTTCCCGGAAAAGTATTCAACACGGTTGCCGAGCCTGTCGTGCACACTGAGCCTGCCCCCCAGCCGGTCATGAATGGACGCTCTCCCCCTAATCAGCCCACTAAACCGCCGATCGTCATTGTGATAGCGCCGATCGGATCTGTCATACCGATCATAACCATTGCATTCAAGACAATCTCTGACAGTAGGAAGCTTGATATTTTCCTCCCAACAATGGATGAAGAACGGACAATTCCAGTGATCCCTATGCCGATTCCACTCTTGTCGGCGCCGTTCTTCTTCCCGATGATAATCTTCTTGCTGGCGCCAATACCGATCCTCACGTTGCTGCCAAGTTTCCCGAGGCCTTCTGTGAGTTATTATGATACCAGATCGGGAAGGCCTTCCTGAGTTAGTCCCCTCCTAGATCAAACCTTTTCCTTTTGCATTGGCAGTAGTGATCTGATGCTGAGGATCCACCGATGCACTTCTTTCAACTGTTTCCGATGTTAAGACCTTGGCCTTTCCCTTAGCATCCAGCATGTTTGATGGGAAAGGATGTTGATCAATCTTCATCAGCTTCTGAGTTTTGGGGCTGTCAAATTTGATCCTTCCAGACTCTATAGCCGATTGCAGCTGTTGTCTTAAAACTTTGCACTCATTGGTGCTGTGAGAAGTTGCATTGTGCCATTTACAGTACTTCATCCTTTTTAACTCTTCGGCCGATGGGATTACATGATTAGGTGACAATTTGATTTGACCTTCCTGAAGTAGAAAGTCAAATATCCTATCGGCCTTAGTGATGTCAAACGCGAACTTTTCTGGCTCCTTGTGCCCAAAAGGACAAGACATCGGCTTCTTATTTTTTACCCATTCTGCCAAGCCGATGACTGGTTCCTCATTAGAATCCGAGCTTGTTGCTTCATCAACGAATGATACCTTTTTGTTCCATGCTCTCTTGGGCTCAAAAGGCTTGATATCTTGATCAAAAATTCTCTGCACCAAATGACTTAAGCTTTCAAACTCCTGAGATGCATACTTGTCCCTGATATGTGGCAACAAGCCCTAGAAAGCCAAATCGGCTAGCTGCCGATCATCCAGAACCAGGCTATAGCATTTGTTCTTGACTTCCCGTATCCTCTGCACAAAACTTTCAACCGATTCATCATTGCGTTGCTTCAATTTGACCAAATCGGTGATCTTCTTCTCATGGACTCCAGAAAAGAAGTATTTGTGTAACTGCTTCTCTAGATCAGCCCACGTAATCACTGAGTTGGGAGGTAACGATATAAACCATGTGAAAGCCGATCCAGACAATGATGACGAGAACAAGCGAACCCTTAACTCGTCCCTGTTAGCAGCTTCTCCGCATTGGATGATGAACCTGTTGACATGCTCCATGGTTGATGTATCATCCTGCCCAGAAAACTTAGTAAAATCTGGCACTTTGTACCGATTTGGAAGCAGAATTAAATCATATGCAGGAGGATACGGTGTCCGATAAGATCAAGTATTGACTTTGGGTTTTATCCCAAATTGGTCCCTCATTACTTCAGCAATCTTATCGGCCCAATAAGCATCGGCATATTGCCGATGAGGTGGTTGCGGATCTGGGATCTGTTGATACGCTTCCACGTGTCTGTGCGGTGCACGATCTGCATGGAACATTGGGTTAATCATCTGGACACCAATGTGTTGACCACCAAACTGCTGACCACCGATCTGCGGACCACCAATCTGCTGGCTGAGATTCATCGGCTGATTGACCAACCCTTGGTGCTGGAATCCGGGGTAGATCTGGCCTTGTTGAAACCCTGTAGCATGATGATTCTGTTAGGGCATTTGTGGAAAAACTTGCTGCTCAGGCCATCCACTATTAGCAATCATCGGCATAGGACCTACCGATGACTGGTAATTAGGCATTATCATTGAATTGACATACCCTGGCTGAGTCATAAACCTCTGTTGCATCAGCATTGAGTCTGCCGATGCGTTAGGCATCTGGAACGTTGGAGCTTGAGAATTCCCGGTGTAAGGCCTTGTAGTAGTGGTTGTAGTATACTGGGGACTTTGATTCATCAGCATATTTGGAGGTGCTGATGCCATAGGAGCTTTGCCTCTCATATCAGCCGCCAGATATGTGCCTGGTGTCAAGTATTCCGAAGGCATACCGAAACACCACCAGTTAGGAGGAGGGGCTGACCCTGACATTGCCGATGCCAACAGATCTGTAGTAAGCTTAATCTGCTCATCTGAAGTCAGTGGATTAGTCGTCATCGGCGTAGATTGTGCATTAGTGACTCCTAACGTTCTTGGAGGTACCGCAGTTTGTGTGCCCACAGCGGCTATAGCAGCCGATGGAGCTGTGACCACCGGTGATCCTGGCTGATGATGAGAAGGGCCCACATAATTTGGTGGCAACTGCCCTTCCTTAAAAGTTCTAGCCACGGCATTGAAAACCGTATTGGACAGCACACCAGCTTGATTGATGAAAGCACGGTTAATAGCATTATGAACCATATCTTGAAGTTTACCAGGATTGGCATCAATGGTCACATGCCGAGGCATGGGCAGTGCTTCCTTCTGGATCACTTCGCCGCTCCTGTTGATACTGAAGGATCTCAAACATTGCTGCTTATAATCCTCCATGGCTTTCGCAATAGCTTGCTTCTGCTCATCCTTGAGATTGGCTTCTGTCACGGGGATGACGTTTTCTTGATCAAACTCTATAGTCGACATGTTGATCTTGATCTTGAAAAGGTCCCACTGGGCGTGCCAAAAGATGTGTTGGTGCAAAAGTTAGATCTGCAAACACAAAGGGCTAATACCCGATTCAAACGTTAAGGCGTGCCAGCCGATTTGACCTTACTATCGGCAAAGGTGATAACTCGAATACTTTGGTCCCGACAACAGCGATGCGCCCAGATGCCACGGCCAAGAGGTATTCACGCAGAACTTGAGATTACGCCAAGCTTAAGTCGACGAACTCCGAAGAACTCATAATGAAAAAAGGAAAAATATAACGAAGTCGTCGAAAAAGTAGATGCTGAAATACGAGTAAAAGCTTGTGTTTGATTGATTGATTGATTGATTGATTGATTTTTATTACAAGGCCCTAGGGTCTACTTTTATACCCTGCTCAAAGAGCTACAACCAGACATGACTAGAACTTGAATTCTAAATTAAACAGAATCCGTATACAAAACAATTTAAATAACTAAGGAAAATATTAGAACTATCCTTCCGTATCAAACCACCACAAGCCAATCGGCAACCTTTAGCTTCTTCTTCTGGATCGTCGGCAACCCCTTCATCATAGCCATCGGCACAGGCTAGTGCTAACCATCAGCATAAACACATCACCATCCATGGACTTAGTCACATTCAGCTATCCCTTGATCGGCAACCACCCCCATCGGCAACTCTCCTGCAGACCAATTACCGTTGCCCTATTTTGCCGATCTACACTCTACCGATCCTGAGTACGTGTCCAAAAATGGTGTCAACAACAATACTAAGATTTATAAAGAAAGAGTAAAAAGATGGCATGACAAAAGGATAAACAAGAAGGAGTTCACCCCAGGTGATAAGGTATTACTTTTTAATTCCAGGGTGAAGCTCTTTGGGCATGGAAAACTTTGAAGCAAATGGGAAGGACCGTTCGAGGTGGTGAGCTCATCGTCACATGGAGCCGTCATGCTTCGCAATAATGAAGGTATGTGTTGACGGTCCTTAAGTATCAAATTTAATTATCAAATAAATAAAGAAATGGATCCAAATGAAATCAACATCTAGACTTAAGGTTTTATCTGACAGAATTCCATGAGTTTTGGTGTTTGTCTATTTCTGCAGGGGGTTATCAGGAAATACGGAAGAAAGACCCACACATCGGGATTACATAGAGATATCAATGTGCCGCGCAATTATCTTACATCTAAAAGACTCCAGAAGCCATGGGAAGGAAGCGGAGGCCGAACGAGGCCTGGCCCTGGGCGCCCGCCCCCCTTCTGAGTCCAATCAGGACTCTCTTTCGAGATCAATCTCCACTGACCTAAACGATCAAGGATAATCGTTCAATCAATCTTGGTTTGATCCAACGGCCCATATTCACTTGGAGGGACTATAAAACCAGACCCCCTGGCCCCTGGAGGAGAGGAGCCTCTCAACCCTAATTCATTATTCTTAAGGGAGAAGAAGCCTTTGATCAAGCCTAGAGCCACCACATCAATTAGACATCTAGATTAGCATAGCTACATAGGATTAGAACTAGAAGGAGTCAATCTTCGATTGGTTTCCAGATCTGTCAAGAGGATTCTTGGTAATTCTCTAATTGTTCTTCTAATTGTTCATGTTGTTCTTCAATATTATGAATATGACTTTATTCTACTTCAATATGTTGCTTATGACTTTGCTCTACTTGTTTATATTCTTGATTATATTGTTCTTAGTCTATCATAGTTATATACTTGGCTTAGTTAGATTGGAATTATATACATGTTTAGGATCATATAGCATTTATCCTTTGGATCCATGGGTAAATGATAGATATTGTGTAGGCGTGGTGCTTATACCTTATTTATGTGCGATTGTACCCAATATGCCAGATCGTGGGGTAGTTCGTGATAGTGACAGCTTCATTGATTCTTATATAGTCCCCCTCTCATGTATTGGGCTGGCAGAGCAACATTATTACAGGGGAGTGATTGCTATGTTTCTCATATTCCTTGCTAATATCACTATGCATGGGCGTAGTCATGTCTCACAATGATTGCTAAGTATGCTTGCACTAACTATGATAATGCTAGACTATATAGTTGAGAATAACTTAGGAAATATTCTTGTAGTTCATTCTAATTCCATGCTAATGACTTGCTAGAATATCTAATTGTGGTGCTTATCATATTTATTATGTGGCCAAGTTATGCTGATCAGATTACTTATCTTTATCACTATTCATTGCTTTATATATCCTTTATGTGACACTTATCCCTGTATGAAAGGGTTAGATAAATGTTCTCAATTATACATGCAATGATAGATACTCAATCTCATATTCCATTCTATAATCAACATTGATGGTTACTAATCCCTTCCCAGTGGTAAAAATATAAATAACGATACGTGGAATACTTCCCGGTTAAAATGCTACATCGGTATTAATCTGTGTGCTTGCAGATCCCATTTGTTATTTATTTAGATGACCAATTGCATATTTCAATACCGCGTCTCTCATGTCATGCTGGGGATGACAACTTGGCTTATGTGGTATGAGGGATAGGTTTGACATTTTTGGCACCGTTATCAGAATTATAAAACTAAGTCTGCTTTTGGTAATGATGTTAAGAATACCCAATAAGCATTTTTGGCGCCGTTGCCGGGGAAGGTTGATTGCTAATCAGGAATGAATATAGGATTTTGAGTTATCATTCGCATCACTAATGTGATTGAGCTTATCAATTCTCTCATACAGTTTTACCCCAATATTTTCCTATTTTATCTTATGTAGGGTAATGTATGAATAGAAGACATATTCTAGGAAATTTTGTTGACAATCCTGAAGCGTTATTCATAAAAACTAGAGCCAAGCTCAAGAAGAGATCATCAACACTTCAGCAAGAAGCTTCATCCAATCAAGAAGATCACCGGAACTTGTCTTCAAAGTTCGAAGCCATGGCGAACAAATCGATCCGCGAGTTCTCAGCTACCACTATGGACAACATCCGCACTAGACCTGCTGCAGAGATCGATGGCAACTTTGAGCTCAAGCCTGGACTTATCAACATGGTGCAATCCAACCAGTTCTGTAGGAAGGCACACGAAGATGCTAGTGCTCATCTCCAACACTTTCTGGAGATTTGCAGCACATTTACCATATCAGGAGTCCCCAGAGATGCTATACTACTTCGCCTCTTCCCATTCTCACTGTTAGGAAGAGCGAAGCAGTGGTTTTACGCTACAAAGGAGAAGAATACTACGTGGGCACTCTGCTCCACAAACTTTCTAGCGAAGTTCTTTCCCATGGGCAAGACCAATGCTCTCCGTGGGAAAATTACAAGTTTTCAGAAACAACATGATGAATCTGTTCTAGAAGCATGGGAGGTGCTTCCAAGACTACATACTAGAATATCTCCATCATGGAATGGAGAGTTGGCTACTGATGCAGACATTTTATCATGGGCTCGGCAATAGTGCCCGAGAAACCATGGATGCTGCAGCTGGAGGAGCATTCCTATCACTCACCATACCACAAGCCACAGCTCTTGTGGAGAAGATGGCGTCCAACCAAAGCTGGAATGAAGAGAGGACCCAGACACGCAAGAGAGGTGGAGGTATGCATCAGCTCAAGGAGGTAGACATGCTGTCTGCAAAGCTAGACCTGCTCATAAAGAAGCTCGAAGATAGAGCTGGAGATAAGAAAGAAGTTATGCACATCTTCAACTCTCACATGACTTGTGAGGAGTGTGGAGACACTGGACACTCAGGCAATCACTGCCCTTAGATGTTTGAGGATGTGAACTACATCAACAACAATAACAACAACTACTACAACCGTCCTCAACAAAATCAAGGATGGAATCAACAGAGGCCTAACTACTCAAGTAATTATCAAGGTAACAATTCTTACAACAATAATAATAATTTTCCACCTTTGAGAGAGTTAGTGTCTAATCAAGGAAAGCTAATGGATAACCTATCTAAGAAATTGGCATCTAATGATAAAATGCTAGAAAATATAAATAATAGAATGGAAAATTTCTCTGCTGCCATCAAGAATCAAATTAGCTTTAACAAAATGATTGAAATCTCAATTAAATCAAATAGCTGCTGCTGTTTCTGCTACTAACCCCGGTATACCCTCACAACCGGAAGGATTAGAATATGCAAATCTTGTAGACATGTTTGATGCAGGTAATTGGAGTAACCCCGTCACTGAAGTTACTACTGACCTTCTGCCGGTCAAGAGTGGTGATCCAGGACGCCCCGTCATCCCGATCTCCATCGGCATGGTGGCTCTAGTGTCAACATTATGCCCAGGGTACTCCATGAAAAATTCTTTACATATCCTTTATTAGAAACAACTATGTGTTTGCAGTTTGTAGATGAGACGATAAGTTTTCTGAAAGGAATATTGAGGAACCTTTGTGTCCGAGTTGGTACCTTATATGCCCCAGTAGACTTCGTGGTGATAGAGACCGGTAATGATGAGAGAGCACCCATCATCTTAGGGAAGCCATTCTTAAACACCTCGGGAGCTGTCATCTACGCTAGTGCTGGCAAGATCAATTTCTACATCAAAGAGAGGAAGGAGACATTTTCCTTTAAGAACAAGACTACACAAAGCCCAGAGCAATCCCGACATGAACCAAGGAAGTGGACGAACAAGAGGAACAGGAACAAGCAACTATGGACCGAGTCAGCTAAGATGGTCACTGCAGTTCAAGGAGGCCAAGATCATCAACTTAAGTCACCATTTTTGACCAAGAAGGACAACCCAGGAATGCCAAGCATCTATTGCTCTATAAATAGATATAACCTCTACAAGATGACTTGCGACACCGGATCGGGCGTCAACATAATGGCCGCAGTCACCTATCGGCTCTTGTTCGGAACCATGCCCCTAAAACCAACATACATTCAGCTCCAGATGGCAGATCAGACATTTCGAGAGGTTAAAGGAACAGTGACTGATGTCCTAGTCAAAATAGACGATCATTTTGTCTACACAGACTTTCAGATTATTGACATGGGAGAAGAAGTCCATATGCACTTCCCCTCAGAGAAGGTACGTCGCTATTTTACTGACCCTAATTATATCGTTGAAGACTCTAAGCAGGTCAGAAAACGACGTAACCGCAACCAGAGGAGGGAAATCATCAAGGACGGATGGGCAGACTATGAAGGAGAAGTGGTAAGGTCAGAAGACATACAGTTTAAACAGAATTATCCTGAGGAGACCGTAGCACCGAGTCACGTGTGGAAAGAGAAGATAACTATACATGAAGAGGAGGCGCTGCTGGAAGTACTGACTACGCCACCCAACGAATCCCAGGACAACAAGAAAATGGAGAGTCCAGTTTGGAGGACTTAAAAACACCGAACGCCTTGCCAAGAGATAAACTTGGTAGTTATCTTTTCCTTTCAATTATTTAAAGTAGTTTGCTTAGTTAATCATGTTCATACTATCCTAAAAAGAAAATAAAAATGTTAACAAACAGTAAGCCCCATGTGAGAATACGAGTGACATGAAACCCATAAGTACATTCACTGTGGTGGCATAAAAATAAAATAAATATTTCTTTTCTGCTTTATAAAACGAAAATATAAAAACAGGGAGTAATATTTATTGAGGGCACTCAACATGATAAAGGCTAGATATTTATGCTAACACTTAATCAGTTCCACAAAGCTTTGTTGTCTATTTGAGCTCCACAGAATTTAAGGATCAAGAAGACTAGCAGACCGAGGACATTCTAATCGTTGTCAGGATACTGCTTACTTTCAAATACACTTCTGCCACCTGCTAGCTACATCAAGAGAAATTACGTCAAAATTCAGCTTGGGGGAGAGCACCCCCATTTATCCCGATAAGTATTTCTATCTATCTATATGCTTATATTATACTTATATACATAATTATGAAAAACCAAATAAAGATTTTTGTGCTTATATATATATATATATATCTTTTGCTTAGTGTGTTTAATAAATAAATAAAGTGGCTATGCTAAACTGAATCTCAATAATAAAACTCTAGCATGGATATGATGAATAGTTGCTCTGCGTAGTTTTTAAAATTTGAAGTTCTCTCTCAAGTTTAGACATAACTGTTATAATTTAAAGCTTGTTCTAAGCCTAAACTTGTGGGAAAAGAATTTGATCTGAAGTCTAAGTTGTTAACGGATATGATATGGGAAGGTTGAGCTACTGTTTATCTGTTCCTAGAGATGCTAGAATTCTGGAGAATTTTATCTTTTAAAATCTTTAAAATATTGCATGAGGTGTTCCTGTATGATGAGAGTTTAAATTCCTACCATAGCCATATAAACATGCTTGCTAGACTTTGAGCCACATATTTACTATTTACTGCTTATGAGCATTGAGTGTGGTCAAGCTGTGTAGACCCTTAGGAACTTATCATGTGGTTAAATTAAGATTCACTTGCACGTTCACTCACACATGCTGCTTCTACTCTGGAAGTACCATCCACATATATCCACCCATTTCCATCTCCAGAATCACCCAAAAATATTCTACTCCTAATCTGGGAGAGAATAGCCAAAAATATTTATGTTTTCCCCTGTAAAATAAATACTCGAGTTATCTTGTTACTACCATTTGCTATATTATCTCAAGAGATGAGTGCTCTAAAAAAAGAGAAAGATACGAGGAAATAAAAAGGGGCAAGTGCCCGGAACCTCGAAAGAAAAGAAAAAGTGAGACGAGAGGTAAAAATGGACAAGTGTCCGACAGTAGAATTAGGGGTACAATATACCCACCTGAGAGGAAAGAAAAATGAAATATAGAGCATCTGATTCTCCTCACAAAGTTTCGAAAAGCAAGGACGGTATGTATCCCCTCAAAGAGCAAAAGAATTAGACTTTGACCATTGTTATCACCATCATCACCATACACCATCCATTCGCCACACATGCACATCTTGATTTGACTTATTGATTTGTTTCTTTGGATCCATGGTTTGACTATACAATAAATGTCTTGTAAGTATGTATACTTTATCTCCCACCTATGAGCTCCAGATATTAAAAGCCTTATTAGAGTAGGGTGAGAGAGAAGGCAATGTCACTATGCCTTGTACCACATATTTTGAGAGAAGGCATATACCATCACTGCCTTGGTAAGGATCCAAACATACCACAAAAGAGAGATTTGAGAGAGTCATATAAGGAATCTCTAAGTTTTATTTGAAAATCTGCAAAAACTCCAGAGCTATAGCTGATCAAGAATAAGAGGCATGCCACTTGACTAGACCGTTCTATCTTTTAACTACTCAAGACGGAAGTGACGGTTACAAGTCCCATGGTGAAAGGTAAAGTAAGTAAGTTTTAAGTCTTGATAGTTTACTCTAACTCAGAGATGAGATCTTATTTAAAAGCATGTGTATCGTCAATTTTGAAAGGCATTACAACAACTTCTGATCCATCACTGAGTCTATCCTTGCTCAGGGACGAGCAAGAGGTAAGCTTGGGGGACTTTGTTGACGGTCCTTAAGTATCAAATTTAATTATCAAATAAACAAAGAAAAGGATTCAAATGAAATCAACATCCAGACTTAGGGTTTTATCTGACAGAATTCCACGAGTTTTGGTGTTTGTCAATTTCTACAGGGGGTTATCGGGAAATACGGAAGAAAGGCCCACACGTCGGGATTACATAGAGATATCAACGTGTCACGCAATTATCTTACATCTAGAAGACTCCAGAAGCCACGGGAAGGAAGCAGAGGCCGAACGGGGCCTGGCCCTGGGTGCCCGCCTAGGAGACCAGGGTACCTGCCCCCCTTCTAAGTCCAATCAGGACTCTCTTTCGGGATCAATCTCCACCGACCTAAAGGATCATGGATAACCGTTCAATCAATGTCGGTTTGATCCATTGGCCCATATTCACTTGGAGGGACAATAAAACTAGACCCCCTGGCCCCTGGAGGAGAGGAGCCTCTCAACCCTAATTCATTATTCTCAAGGGAGAAGAAGCCTCTGATCAAGCCTAGAGCCACCACATCAATTAGACATCTAGATTAGCATAGCTACATAGGATTAGAACTAGAAGGAGTCAATCTTCGATTGGTTTCCAGATCTGTCAAGAGGATTCTTGGTAATTCTCTAATTGTTCTTCTAATTGTTCATCTTGTTCTTCAATATTATGAATATGACTTTGTTCAACTTCAATATATTGCTTATGACTTTGCTCTACTTGTTTATATTCTTGATTATATTGTTCTTAGTCTATCATAGTTATATACTTCGCTTAGTTAGATTGGAATTATATACATGTTTAAGATTGTATAGCGTTCATCCATCGGATCCATGGGTAAATGATAGATATTGTGTAGGCGTGGTGCTTATACTGTATTTATCTGCGATTGTACCCAATATACCAGATCGTTGGGTAGTTCGTGATAGTGACAACTTCATTGATTCATATATAGTCCCCCTCTCGTGTATTAGGCTGGCAGAGCAAAATTATTACAGGGGAGTGATTGCTATGTTTCTCATATTCCTTGCTAATATCACTATACATGGGCGTAGTCTTGTCTCACAATGATTGCTAAGTATGCTTGCACTAACTATGATAATGCTAGACTATATAGTTGAGAATAACTTAGGAAATATTCTTGTAGTTCGTTCTAATTCTATGCTAATGACTTGCTAGAATATCTAATTGAGGTGCTTATCATATTTATTATGTGGCTAAGTTATGCTGATCAGATTAATTATCTTTGTCACTATTCATTACTTTATATATCCTTTATGTGACGCTTATCCCTGTATGAAAGAGTTAGATAAATGTTCTCAATTATACATGCAATGATAGATACTCAATTTCATATTCCATTCTATAATCAACATTGATGGTTACTAATCCCTTCCCAGTGGTAAAAATATAAATAACGATACCTGGAATACTTCCCGGTTAAAATGCTACATCGGTATTAATCTGTGCGCTTGCAGATCCCATTTGTTATTTATTTAGATGAGCAATTGCATATTTCAATACCACGCCTCTCATGTCATGTTGGGGATGACAACTTGGCTTAAGTGGTATGAGGGATAGGTTGGGCATTTTTGGCACCGTTATCAGAATTAGAAAACTAAGTCTACTTTTGGTAATGATGTTAAGAATACCCAACAGTATGTTATTCAAGGTAAATGGTCAATGCCTTAAATTATTTTTAGAGCCCAACAATGAATTAGAGGAAGTAGATGTAATTACTTTCTTTCGCAATTGAAATATTTAGGCCAGACCCTTTTATTTTTGAATTATTAGAGAAAATCAAGTTTTTTCGAAGCCACCCAAAAGTTGAGGTATAGGGGGCTCGAAGGTCGGGCAGCCACCCAAAACCCTCGGGGCGCCCGCCCCTCCCCCGAAGCCATTCACCGTTGCCTTTCTCCATTTACATCTTGAGACCTTCTTATTGATAAAAAGTGAATCTTTTGATTTTCTTCTCATCTTTTGTCATTTTACTTCCAAATAATACTTTTCCAGACCCCTATATAAGTAACCCATGCCCTTTGTCTCATCTCATCCCATCATAGCTCTTCTCTACTCTTGCTTAAGAGCTAGCAACGCATTTTTACTCAGCAATGGATAAGAAGAATTTAGGGAGGAGAATGATCCCCCTTTGGGATTGATCTCAACACCATCCCTAGAGAGGATCCTGAGAGCAAAGCTATCATTCCCAAAGAGGAGCCTGTCCCGCTAGCCATCGTACCACCGCAACCACGCTGCTATGGACAATCTTATTTTGCTTAGCCCATTTGCACCAAGCCTCTTCTCTTGGAAGGAGCTCCATCGAAGGGCCATCGTTGCTCTGCCGATAGGGGCCAATATCCTGCCACCGAGGCATAACGAGAAGCTGTTGGGAGTGAAAACCAACAAGAAGGGGGAGGTCATCTCTGCCAAATACACCACTGGTGAACGTACCTACTTTGAGGGGGTTCGCGCTCATCCATCAATAGTCAAATTTATCCCCACAAAGGAAGCTCCAAAGTTCGCCATAGCCATAGCCGAGACTCCGTGGAAGCACCACAAGATGATGGCAGACTTGGAGAAGGAGCTAGCTGAGCAACGCACCATTATAGCCTCTCTTGAAGCTTGTCAACGTATCCATAGTAGATGTATCACTTATGGCGATACTAGAATGGTAACACTAAAGGGTGATTCCACTGCTCTAAAAGAGAGAGTGAAGGCTTTAGGGAAATCTATGAAGTAGGGACTATTTATCTTAGCATCTGGTAGGGTGAGTCTTAGTTTCATTCTCAGTGTGTTTATTTTTCAAAGTTTGCTACTATAATAATAAGCCCTGCGTGAAGATGAATCAAATGATTATTATTACATATGTCTTGTCTCTCTGTGTTGATGCAAAAATGAATCTGCAAACACAAAGGGCTAATAACCGATCCGATATCCAAAGCATGCTAGTCGATTTGACATGTTAATCGACAAGGATGATAACTCGAGTACTTTGGTCTTGACAACAACGATACACCCGAAAGACACGGCCAAGAGGTACTCACACGGAACTCATCGTCGAAGGTCGCACTAAAGCAATGCAGCTCATCGAATCGATGAGAACTCATAAAAAGAAAATATGCAAATTGATGAAGTTGTCAAAAAGTAAGTAGATGCAAAATAGGAGTAAAATTGGTTTGATATTTATTGATGATATATTTTACATTGTTCCTCGGTCTATATTTATACCCTAATCCAGAGAAACATAACGATTAGAACACCGAGTCCATATCTAAGGAAAAACATGACTCTGACATGAATCATACTCCAACAAATATAAAAAAGGAAAATGACACCTATCTAATTCCTTGTCCGCCTTAATTATGATGAAACTTCCATCGGCTTCCCTTCTGCTCCATCGGCACGCTTTCTATTATCATAAGCTTCATCAGCCGTAGTACTTAGATCGACATCGGCAATTACATCTCCGATCTTATCAGCAACGGCTCTGAGTCTAAGTCAAACGACAACCTTTCCAACAGTCACCACCACTCATCAGTAGCAATCTTTATCGGCTCATCGGCATCAATCTTTATCGACCGATTTTCATCAGCACCCTTCTACCAACATTAATAAAATAACTTTCCCTCTGCCAATTAGCCTACTCTAATCATTTTGACACGTGCCAAAAATGGTGTCAACACATGCCCCCTAATTTTGGAGTATAAAATCATTAATGCTCCAAAATTTACTCTAGACAATGATTGCCTTCACCTAATTATCTAGCTCATGACAAAATCTGTTCCCAAATCCAATCAAATCCAGCCCTGATTCACACGACGCAGTAAATATTGCACAACCTTCAACCACCCTTGTTCTGATTATGGTTAAGATACAAGAGCAACAGTCCATCGACAAGAACATAACACCGTATCACACTGCCGATCTCGGAATTAAAATATCCTATACACCGATATTTCTTCTGAGTCATGATTGCTTGCCATCAAATCACCTACACAATCCCTTCATTGTCATTTGAATAGTTACCAAATCTATCTGAACAACCTCGACCTACACGCGCGCGGCAGAGAGATAAGTCTAGAATGCCCCTGCTCCAATCGGCCTATAAATACATCTCCCCCAGATGCCTGTCTTCTACCCTCAGATTCCAATCTTCAACGACTCCTCTCTCCGACGGTGACCCTGACGAGCAACCGTGCGACCGCAACCAGCAAGGACCTTCCCCAGCAGCAGCCTTGAATCTCCAGCTACGTCTCCATCCTCTCCAAAATAATGGCGATCAACTTCAACGTCCTTGTGGTTTGTTTCGCCTTCGTCTCTTTTTACTGCAGTTCCTTTTTGCCCTTGCGAGTTCATATAGTTAGTGATTTTCTTTTCCTTTCCTCTGTCATTTTGATCTTCCAAACTTAGGAACTATGCAACAAGCTAGTCATCCCAACCGATCAACCACACATCCAATGTATAGGTCCAATTGGTGATTCAGATCCAACCTATTTGATCAATGCAGAGACCAACGGAATTCCCTTCAAAGCCTAGAACATGTCTCTAGATCTGTGGAAAGATACCTTCCGATCTTGGCTGAAAACCACCATGGGGTGGAAAGACTGGTACCTGAGGGTAATCGGGTCGATGCAGGTGTACAGGGCAGAGCAGAAATTAGACCAATGCATCAGGATGTCGATTGCCGATATGCAAAACAATGATTCAATGATGATAGCTGCCACCTACTTCTGGTCACACACAACAAATACCTTCATGTTTGGACATGACCCAGCCACCCCCACTCTTGCTGATGTATACATGCTCATCAGCTTAGATATTTCAACTGCCAATGATGCCCTCGTTTACAGCAGAAGGCCTCGCTATAGCTGAACTGCTGGCCAACGGTGTAAGGTTTCCTCTTGGTCTATATCTTCTTAGCTCCACTTATCACCTTTTACATCAAGTGTCTCAGAAGCTTCTGCTTGGTGAACCCATCAGCAACTTAGGAGGCCTTTGGTGGTTTGTTAACATGTGGATGAATGCCCGCATGCACAAACGCTTGCAATGTTATTTCTTTGCTCAACAATTCCTGTGAGATATTGCCGAACATTATGAACTCAAGGTTGAAGAATCGGCAACATGCCCACCCCTCAATTTTGGTGAGGCCATAATAGTACTCCCTTGGACAAAGGCCAACAAAGACTAGATCGGCTGATTCTTCCAAACCTTTTACAATGTTCTCTCCCGTGAGCATCAGGCCAAGATGCCCTATATCGATGAAGAATCTAGATTCCCTCTCCTCTTCAATCTTGCCGATGAGGCTTTGAACAAGGATGATGAACTCATGATGGCTGTTGGGTATTCTTAACATCATTACCAAAAGTAGACTAAGTTCTCTAAATCTAGTAACGGTGCCAAAAATGCCAAACCTATCCCTCACACCACTTAAGCCAAGTTGTCATCCCCAGCATGATATAAGAGACGCGGTATTGAAATATGCAATTGCTCTTCTAAATAAATAATGAATGGGATCTGCAAGCGCACAGATTAATACCGATGTAGCATTTTAACCGAGAAGTATTCCAGGTATCGTTATTTTTATTTTTACCACTGGGAAGGGATTAGCAATCATCAATATTGATTACAGAATAGAATATGAGATTGAGCATCTATCATTGCATGTATAATTGAGAACATTATATCTAACTCTTCATACAGGGATAAGTGTCACATAAAAGATATATGAAATAATAATAGTGACAAGGATAACTAATCTGATCTAGCCACATAATAAATTTGATAAGCACCTCAATTAGATACTCTAGAAAGTCATTAGCATGGTATTAGAACGAACTACAAGAATATTCCCTAAGTTATTCTCAACTATATAGTCTAGCATTATCATAATTAGTGCAAGCATACTTAGCAATCATTGTGAGACAAGACTACGCCCATGCATAGTGATATTAGCAAGGAATATGAGAAACATAGCAATCACTCCCCTATAATAATGTTGCTCTGCCAGCCCAATACACGAGAGGGGGACTATATAAGAATCAATGAAGCTGTCACTATCACGAACTACCCCACGATCTGGCATATTGGGTACAATCGCAGATAAATACGGTATAAGCACCACGCCTACACAATATCTATCATTTACCCATGGATCCGATGGATAAACGCTATACAATCCTAAGCATGTATATAGATCCAATCTAACTAAGCCAAGTACATAACTATGATAAACTAAGAACAATATAATCTTGAATATAAGCAAGTAGAGCAAAGTCATAAGCAATATATTGAAGTAGAACAAAGTCATATTCATAATATTGAAGAACAAAGATAATTAGAAAGCAATTAGAAGCACAATTAGAGAATTACCAAGAATTCTCCTGACAGATCCGGAAACCAATCGAAGATTGACTCCTTCTAGTTCTAATCCTATGTAGCTATGCTAATCTAGATATCTAATTGATGTGGTGGCTCTAATCTTGATCAAAGGCTTCTTCTCCCTTGAGGAACAATGAATTAGGGTTGAGAGGCTCTCTCCTCCAGGGGCCTGGGGGTCTGGTTTTATAGTCCCTTCAAGTGAATATGGGCCATTGGATCAAACCGACATATATTGTATGGTTTAGATTCATCCTTTAGGTCGGTGGAGATCTCCCACGAAGCAGAGTCCTGATTGGACTACCAGAGGGGGCGGGCGCCCTGCCTCTGGACCCGTTTCGTCTCCGCTTCGGTCTCGTGGCTTCTGGAGTCTTCTAGATGTAAGATAATTGCGCGGCACGTTGATATCTCTATGTAATCCCGACGTGTGGGCCTTTCTTCCGTATTTCCTGATAACCCCCTGCAGAAATAGACAAACACCAAAACTCGTGGAATTCTGTCAGATAAAACCCTAAGTCTAGATGTTGATTTCATTTGGATCTTTTTCTTTATTTATTTGATAATTAAATTTGATACTCAAGGACCGTCAACAAACTCCCCCAAGCTTACCTCTTGCTCGTCCCTGAGCAAGGATAGACTCAGCTATGGATCATAAGTTGTTGCTATATCTTTAAAAATTAAAGGTACACATGCTTTTTAAATAAGATCTTATCTCCAAGTTAGAGTAAACTGTCAAGACTTAAAACTTACTTACTTTACCTTCACCATGGGACTTGTAACCGTCACTTCTGTCTTGGGTGGTTAAAAGATAGTACAGTCTAGTCAAGTGCCATGTCTCTTATTCTTGATCAACTATAGCTCTGGGGTTTTTGCAGATTTTCAAATAAAACTCAGAGATTCCTTATATGATTCTCTCAGATCTCTTTTTTGTGGTATTTCTGGATCCTTACCAAGGCAGTGATGGTATATGCCTTCTCTCAAGATATGTAGTATTTGTGGTATGAAGCATAGTGACATTGCCTTCTCTCTCACCCTACTCTAATAAGGCTTTAAGATCTGGAGCTCATAGGTGGGAGATAAAGTATACATACTTACAAGACATTTATTGCATAGTCAAACCATGGATCCAAAGAAACAAATCAATAAGTTTAATCAAGATGTGCATGTGTGGCGAATGAATGGTGTATGGTGATGATGGTGATAACAATGGTGGAAACAATGGTGATGGAAGTCTAATTCTACTTTTGCTCTTTTAAGTGGATACATACCTTTCTTGCTTTTTGAAACTTTGTGAGGAGAACGAGATGCTCTTCTTTTTCTTTTCTCTCAGGTGGGTATCTTGTACCCCTAATTCTACTGTCGGACACTTGTCCATTTTTACCTCTCGTCTCACTTTTTCTTTTCTTTTGAGGTTCCGAGCACTTGCTCCTTTTTATTTCCTCGTTTATATATTTTTTTTTCTCTTTTTTCTTAGAGCACTCATCTCTTGAGATAATATAGCATGTGGTAGTAACAAGATAACTTGAGCATTTATTTCACAAGGGAAAACAGAAATATTTTTCGCTATTCTCTCCCGGATTAGGAGTAGAATATTTTTGGGTGATTCTGGAGATGGAATGGGTGGATATATGTGGATGGTACTTCCGGAGTAGAAGTAGCATATATGAGTGAACGTGCAAGTGAAATCTTGATTTAACCACATGAAAAGCTCCTAAGGGTCTACACAGCTTGACCACACTCAATGCTCATAAGCAGTAAATAGTAAATGTGTGGCTCAAAGTCTAGCAAGCATGTATATCTGGCTGTGGTAGGAATTTAAACTCTCATCATACAGGAACTCATCATGCAACATTTTAAAGATTTTCAAAGATAAAATTCTCTAGAATTTTAGCATATCTAGGAACAGATAAACAGCAGCTCAACCTTCCTATATCATATCCGTTAACAACTTAGACATCAGATCAAGTTTTCATCCCACAATTTTAGGTCTAGAGCAAGCCTTAAATTATAATAGTTATGTCTAAACTTGAGAGAGAACTTAAAATATGCAAATTAGGTAGAGCAACTATTCATCATATCCATGCTTGAGTTTTATTTAGATACAGATTAGCATAGCCACTTTATTTATTTATTAAACACACTAAGCAAAAGACATATATATATATATATAAGCATAAAATCTTAATTTGGTTTTTTATAGTTATGTATATTTTTATTCTAATATAGTATAAGTATAAAGATAGATAGAAATACTTATCGAGATAAATGGGGGTGCTCTCCCCCAAGCTGAATTTTGACCTAATTTCTCTTGATGTAGCTAGCAGGTGGCAGAGGTGTATTTGAAAGTCAGCAGCAGTCTGACAGCGATTAGAATGTCCTCCGTCTGCTAGTCTTCTTGATTCTTAAATTCTGTGGAGCTCAAATAGACAACAAAGCTTGTGGAACTGATTAAGTGTTAGCATAAATATCTAGCCTTTATCATGTTGAGACTCCTTAATAATTATTACTCCCTGTTTTTATATTTTCATTTTTATAAAACAGAAAAGAAATATTTATTTTATTTTTATGCCACCGCAGTGAATGTACTTATGGGTTTTATGCCACTCGTATACTCACATGGGGCTTACTATTTTTTCATATTTTTATTTTCTTTTTAAGATAGTATGAACATAATTAACTAAGTAAACTATTTGAAATAATTAAAAGGGAAAGGATAACTACCAAGTTTACCTCTTGGCAAGGCGTTCGCTGTTTTTAAGTCCTCCGAACGGGACTCTCCATTTTCTTCAATTGTCCTGAGGTTCGTTGGGTGGCGTAGTCGGTACTTCCGGTGGCGCCTCCTCTTCATGTATAGTTATCTTCATTTTCCATACCTGACTCGGTGCTTCAATCTCCTCTCGATAATTCTGTTTAAACTCTACGTCTTCTGACCTCATAACTTCTCCTTCGTAGTCTGCCCATCCGTCCTTGATGATCTGTCTCCTCTGGTTGCGGTTGCATCTCTTTCTGACCTGCTTAGATTCTTCAATGATATAGTTAGGGTCAGTAAAATAACGGCGTACCTTCTCTGAGGGGAAGTGCATATGGACTTCTCCGGTTCCAATGTAGATAATTGCTTTAACGGTGCTGAGGAACGGTCTTCCAAGGATGATGGGTGGATCGTATTCATCTTCTCCCATGTCAATAACTTGAAAGTCTGTGTAGACAAAGTGATCGTCTATTTTGACTGAGACATCAGTTACTATTCCTTTAACTTCTGGAAATGTCTGATCTGCCATCTGGAGCTAAATGTATGTTGGTCTTAGTGGTACGGTTCCGAACAAGAGCCGATAGGTGACTGCGGCCATTATGTTGACGCCCGATCCGGTGTCACAAGTTGCCTTGTAGAAGTTGTATCCATTTATGGAGCAGTAGATGCTTGGCATTCCTAGGTTGTCCTTCTTGGCCAAAAGCGGTGACTTAAGTTGGTGACCTTGGCCTCCATGAACTGCAGTGACCATCTTAGCTGACTCGGTCCACACTTGCATGTTCCTGTTCCTCCTGTTGGTCCTCTTCCTTGATTCACGTCTGGATTGATTTGGAATTTGTGTAGTCTTGTTCTTGAAGAAAAATGTCTCCTTCCTCCCTTTGACGTAGAAACTGATCTTGGCAGCACTAGTGTAGATGATAGCTCCCGTGGTGTTCAAGAATGGCCTCCCTAAGATGATAGGTGCCCTCTCATCATTTCCGGTCTCTACTACTACGAAGTCTGCTGGGGCATATAAGGTACCAACTCGGACACAAAGGTTCTTCACGATTCCTTTTGGAAAAGTTATCGTCTGATCTGCAAACTGCAAACACATGGTTGTCTCTAATAAAGGATATGTAAAGAATTTTTCATAGAGTACCCTGGGTACAATGTTGACACTGGAGCCGAAGTCACAGAGTGCTTCTGGGACGTCCACCATGCCGATGGAGATCGGGATGACGGGGCGTCCTTGATCGTCTCTCTTGACCGGCAGAAGGTCAGTAGAGAATTCAGTGACGGGGTTACTCCAATTATTACCTGCATCAAACATGTCTACAAGATTTGCAGATTCTAATCCTTCCGGTTGTGATGGTATACCGGGGTTAGTAGTAGGAACAGTAGCAGCTATTTGATTTAACTGAGATTCAATCATTTTATTAAAGCTAATTTGATTCTTGATGGCAGTAGAAAAATTATCCATTCTATTATTTATATTTTCTAGAATTTTATCATTTGATGCCAATTTCTTAGATAGGTTATCCATTAGCTTTCCTTGATTAGACACTAACTCTCTCAAAGGTGGAAAATTATTATTATTGTTGTAAGAATTGTTACCTTGATAATTACCTGAGTAGTTAGGTCTCTGTTGATTGCAACCTTGATTTTGTTGAGGACGGTTGTAGTAGTAGTTGTTGTTGTCGTTGATGTAGTTCACATCCTCAAGTATCTCAGGGCAGTGGTTGCCTGAGTGTCCAGTGTCTCCACACTCCTCACAAGTCATGTGAGAGTCGTAGATGTGCATAACTTCTTTCTTATTTCCAGCTCTATCATCGAGCTTCTTCATGAGCAGGTCTAGCTTTGCAGACAGCATGTCTACCTCCTTCAGCTGATGCATACCTCCACCTCTCTTGCGTGTCTGGGTCCTCTCTTCATTCCAGCCTTGATTGGATGCCATCTTCTCCACAAGAGCTGTGGCTTGTGGTATAGTAAGTGATAAGAATGCTCCTCCAGCTGTAGCATCCATGGTCTCTTGGGCACTGTTGCCGAGCCCATGATAAAATGTCTGCATCAATAGCCAACTCTCCATTCCATGATGGGGACATTCTAGGATGTAGTCTTGAAAGCGCTCCCATGCTTCTGGAACAGATTCATCATTTTATTGCTGAAAACTTGTAATCTTCCCACGGAGAGCATTGGTCTTGCCCATGGGAAAGAACTTAGCCAGGAAGTTTGTTGAGCAGAGTGCCCACGTAGTATTCCTCTCCTTTGTAGCGTAGAACCACTGCTTCGCTCTTCCTAACAGTGAGAATGGGAAGAGGCGAAGTAGTATAGCATCTTTGGAAACTCCTGATATGGTGAATGTGTTGCATTTCTCTAGGAAGTGTTGTAAATGAGCACTAGCATCTTCGTGTGCCTTCCCACAGAACTGGTTAGATTGCACCATGTTGATAAGTCCAGGCTTGAGCTCAAAGTTGCCATCGATCTCTGCAGCAGGTCCAGTGCGGATGTTGTCCGTAGTGGGAGCTGAGAACTCGCGGATTGATTTGTTCGCCATGGCTTCGAACTCTGAAGACAAGTTCCGGTGATCTTCTTGATTGGATGAAGCTTCTTGCTGAAGTGTTGATGATCTCTTCTTGAGCTTGGCTCTCGTCTTCTTGAATAATGCTTCAGGATTGTCCACAAAATTTCCTGGAAGATGTCTTCTATTCATACATTCCTCTGCATAAGATAAAATAGAAAAATATCAGGGTAAAACTGTATGAGAGAATAGATAAGCTCAATCATATTAGTGATGCGAATGATAACTCAAAATCTTTTATTCTATTACTGATTAGTAATCAACCTTCCCCGGCAACGGTGCCAAAAATGCTTGTTGGGTATTCTTAACATCATTACCAAAAGTAGACTAAGTTCTCTAAATCTAGTAACGGTGCCAAAAATGCCAAACCTACCCCTCACACCATTTAAACCAAGTTGTCATCCCCGGCATGATATAAGAGACGCGGTATTGAAATATGCAATTGCTCTTCTAAATAAATAATGAATGGGATCTGCAAGCACATAGATTAATACCGATGTAGCATTTTAACCGGGAAGTATTCCAGGTATCGTTATTTATATTTTTACCACTGGGAAGGGATTAGCAATCATCAATATTGATTACAGAATAGAATATGAGATTGAGCATCTATCATTGCATGTATAATTGAGAACATTATATCTAACTCTTCATACATGGATAAGTGTCACATAAAAGATATATGAAATAATAATAGTGACAAGGATAACTAATCTGATCTAGTCACATAATAAATATGATAAGCACCTCAATTAGATACTCTAGAAAGTCATTAGCATGGTATTAGAATGAACTACAAGAATATTCCCTAAGTTATTCTCAACTATATAGTCTAGCATTATCATAATTAGTGCAAGCATACTTAGCAATCATTGTGAGACAAGACTACGCCCATGCATAGTGATATTAGCAAGGAATATGAGAAACATAGCAATCACTCCCCTGTAATAATGTTGCTCTGCCAGCCCAATACACGAGAGGGGGACTATATAAGAATCAATGAAGTTGTCACTATCACGAACTACCCCACGATCTGGCATATTGGGTACAATCGCAGATAAATACGGTATAAGCACCACGCCTAGACAATATCTATCATTTACCCATGGATCCGATGGATAAACGCTATACGATCCTAAGCATGTATATAGATCCAATCTAACTAAGCCAAGTACATAACTATGATAAACTAAGAATAATATAATCTTGAATATAAGCAAGTAGAGCAAAGTCATAAGCAATATATTGAAGTAGAACAAAGTCATATTCATAATATTGAAGAACAAAGATAATTAGAAAGCAATTAGAAGCACAATTAGAGAATTACCAAGAATCCTCCTGACAGATCCGGAAACCAATCGAAGATTGACTCCTTCTAGTTCTAATCCTATGTAGCTATGCTAATCTAGATATCTAATTGATGTGGTGGCTCTAATCTTGATCAGAGGCTTCTTCTCCCTTGAGGAACAATGAATTAGGGTTGAGAGGCTCTCTCCTCCAGGGGCCAGGGGGTCTGGTTTTATAGTCCCTTCAAGTGAATATGGGCCATTGGATCAAACCGACATAGATTGTATGGTTTAGATTCATCCTTTAGGTCGGTGGAGATCTCCCACGAAGTAGAGTCCTGATTGGACTCCCAGAGGGGGCGGGCGCCCATGGGAACAGGGCGGGCGCCCTGCCTCTGGCCCCGTTTCGTCTCCGCTTCGGTCTCGTCGCTTCTGGAGTCTTCTAGATGTAAGATAATTGCGCGGCACGTTGATATCTCTATGTAATCCCGACGTGTGGGCCTTTCTTCCGTATTTCCTGATAACCCCCTGTAGAAATAGACAAACACCAAAACTCGTGGAATTCTGTCAGATAAAACCCTAAGTCTAGATGTTGATTTCATTTGGATCCTTTTCTTTATTTATTTGATAATTAATTTTGATACTTAAGGACCGTCAACAATGGCTATCATCACTCCCTGGGAAATCTCAATGAATACATTCAGTAGTGGGAAGAACACTAGCATTACCTATGAATTCTACAACCCATCAGCAGTATCACGTCAGTTGGCCTTCGGACAGCTGCCGATCAAACTCTACTTTGCCGATGTGATTAAACCAAAGGAAACAATCACCAACAGATCGGACTGGGACAAGGTAGTACATCTCCCCCTGATGTCGACACTACAGACATTGATCTATCCACCTAGGTGGCAAGAGTTGAAGGGACAATTATTTGCAGCATCCTCCCACACGTATCGACATCAGATTGATCCTGAGCACATCATCCTCGATGATGCAGTAAGTTTCTTTTGACACTAGGTTTTCCTTCACTTTTAATTTCATTGGCAACTAATATCCTTGTGATAGATTGATGACCCAGTACCAACCATGAGCAGGAGTGGGAAAATCTTCGACCTTCGACCCGTATCTCCAATATCGTCAATCGGCTACCATGCTCCCACCTTGGCTGTTCTAACTCATCAGGGAGCCCGCACCAAGAAAGTCATTACCAAGTGCTCAAGGGTCACTACATCAGCTACTGCTGCGACCTTAGTAGAAGTGTTCAAGGTAACAATCCCGTTTATTTTAGTCTATCCTGATTT
The DNA here is from genome assembly GCF_000003195.3 of Sorghum bicolor. Lineage (NCBI taxonomy): Eukaryota > Viridiplantae > Streptophyta > Magnoliopsida > Poales > Poaceae > Sorghum > Sorghum bicolor. The sequence continues at coordinate 24,177,484 of NC_012876.2, read as the reverse complement.
CAAATCGTACTAACACTAATTTTCAGGATGCAAGAACTACAATTGGATCATCATCGGAACTCTTCTTGCATCAGACACTACCATCCCCGACAAGCCCTAAGAGGTATTCCTTCAACTTTATTTTTAACTTGTTGAATATTATATCTTATACCCGTCTTGTAGCAACAAACAGGTACATCGGCAACTGTCCCTGATGTTCAACCTTTACAACCAACAAGTGCCGATGCCCCCCAGCCAACGTTGCTAAGGCCCAGACAAAGCACAAAGCTCCAACAGGCACCAAAGCACTACCAAAACGGCAGAAGTCCGTACCGACTTCACCACCTCTACCAGCACCTCCCAGCTAGCCAGAACCAACCGATGCACCTGAGCAAGCTATTGATCCATCTGCGCAAGGTACGTCATCGGTTGTTGTACCTCAAGAACCAACCATCACCGAGACTACAGAGACATTGCCATCAATCTCGGCACTAATCATCCATGCAGCCAAAGACATCCCATCGATAGGCACAACTGATCCTTCCCAGAGCACACTCTAGACTGCTTCCTCCAGTCAAAGGCAAGAGATTGCCTTGAAGCAAGTAAGCCAACTGACTTAACCAATTTACATTATTCATACTTGCCCTCAACTGACCCCTTTTCTTCTTTCAAGAACAAGACTCTCCAGACAGTTTATTCTCCTTTTCCATCGACATCTTTGATGGTAAGGGGGAGGAGGCAAGCTGATATGACCATGCCAGCAAGCAAGATGTCACAAGCTCCAAGTCAAGCTATAACCAATCAAGTTTTACCTACACCGACAGCAGCCCAAGTCATCGATGGACCGGTTACACGTAGTCGTGCAAAGAAGCTACAACAAGAGGTCCACGCGCTACTTTGTGAGATTCATTTTAATGTTAATGAGAATTATATTCTACCTAAGTGTTCTACCTTGATTGTACTCAGGTATATAGAAGAAGAGAAGAATGAATCAGACCCTGAAGAACGAACCAGTGCAAGTCCTAGAAGACACTACAAAACGGACCAGTGGAAGTCAAAAACAGACCTGTGCAAAGAAATCTTCATAACTTTTTAATCACAAAAGCTATGAAGGCCCATGGGGACTTGTTGGAAAGCATGACGAGACTACTTTCCAATGAATCTAGTGGTGACTAGTTTGGATACTCCGTATTGCCTGCAGACCAGAATTAGTACAGACTGCTCGGAAGGTCAACAGTCTGTCGTGACAGAATATTGGTACAAATTGCCGTGCAAAACTGTACCAATCTACAATGTTTCATGATGCATGACATACATTGCTGGAAAGCTCTTGGAGTCTAGTTTCACATCCAAGAAACAGTTCGTCATTTGGACTTACCAATAAAAAGATATGATCAGTTTATTGTAAACTGCTCTGGAGGCCAACAGTCACGCGAAGCCAGTTCGGGAATCCAGTCCGAGGGGACCTTTCACATTGCCTTCCCTAAGAAACTCTATTTCGCTTTCATACCTATCTAGGAGGGATGTTCCTAGTATAAATATCCTTTACCTCCAAGCTATTAGCAACCTTGATCATTTGAAAAACTACATGATATTGTAGCCGCGTTGCTGAGTGCCTTACTCAACCTTTGGTCTTCCTTGTTCTTCTTAGACTTGTGAAGTGAATCCTCTGGGTTCCCCTACTTCGTGCTCTACGGCTTCCGTTCCGCTGTGCCGTATTGTGTGGATTAGTTCTGGATTGTGGTTCTGTGGTCGTTCGGAGATCGAGTCGAAGTCTTCGTGGTTTCGGTGCCTCTCTCCCCGTCGCTTGGTCGCATCCAACCTTTGTCAGGTATAAAGGTAGTTACCTGCTGTTTGCAGCAAGTTATCCTTGTTCTTTTGATCTACTATCATAAAGATCGGGCCACCCTCGTACCGATTCCATATCGGTAACCTATCAACTGGTATCAAAGCTTTCGTTGTTACGGTAGATCTCACAATCATCCACATATCTACCTTTAGTTTATCTATCGTTTGTTACCGTTTTGTTCTTCACCTATAGTCCACTGAAAAGCCACAAAAAAAAATCCTAAAGCCCTTTGACGGTATTGTTATCTTGTGTTTTGTGTTTATCAAGTTGCTAGTCACCCTCTTTACATATATTGTGTTGTGTTTCATTTGTTATCCGCACCCCTGTTAGTATAAAAAAAGAGTTCAAAAAAAAGTCAGTGAAAAAAAAATCAGAGAAAAGAAAAGAGAAGGAACAGAAAAAGTAGAAGAAGAGGAAAGGGGTTGTATTGCGGTTTGCTCACTGAAAAATTCAGTTTACATATTAAGATTCTTGGTGATTTACATACTAGCAACATTACATCTTATGAGGACATCAAACCACTTGATTTTCAGTACCGTAGCCTCTCTTGTTTAGCCACCTATAGCTCCACCTAAAACTGAAACCAGGACATTCGACTCGTAATCCTTGTGACCTCGGAATCACTTCTGTTGAGCTACTACAGTAGCACAATTCACTGTCCTTGAGAACAGGAAAGAGCATTGGTAAGTAAGAGGTGAGGTTGTGTGATTCCACAAAATTACTCATTCCACTATATTTTGCTTTAGTGCTAACATGGCAGGATCCAATTCAAGTATTCATGGTAATCGTCATGGAGAAGGAGAACCCCCTGTTGCACGGGCTGAGTTGCGCCAAATGGCAGACTCACTCTTGCAGGCCATGGAGAGGATGCTTGATGCACGCGTAACTATAGATGGGCGGAGGGCTCCTCGGCATCAATCTGATGAATCTGGTGCTGAAAATTCTAATGGAGGACATGACCGTTTCAGAGATGGTCGTGGTGGTGGCAGGCGGGCTGGTCATCATGGCCAAGATGGAGAACGAGCTCATGGATGTGGTCGTGGCCATTGTGTTCATTTTGATGATGAAGAATTTGATAACTTTGATCACGAAGAGGGGTCTGATGAGAATCCCTTTGCAAATGATGGGTTGCATAGGCGGCGCCATGATCATCGGCGGCATGCTGATCATGGAGATAGAGAGGATCATCATGGACGTCGTAATAGGGAAGACCCGGACAGCATCGCTCGCGTCAAGTTGAGTATCCCAAAATTCACTAGAAGAGAGGATGCAGATGCATATCTTGAGTGGGCGGAGCAGTGTGATCAAATTTTCAGAGTGCATAATCTCTCTGATCAGAGGTGTGTTAATCTTGCTTCAGTGGAATTCTCTGGTTATGCTTTGACTTGGTGGAATCAGATACAAGAGAATCAACTTGTGTTGGGCCGTGAACATATCAACACATGGGAAGAGATGAAGCAAGTGATGAGAAGGCGATTTGTACCGTCAAGCTATCAGCGTGACCTTCGCAATAGGTTGCAAATGTTGAAGCAAGGAAAAAGATCGGTTGATGAGTATTATAAGGAGATGGAGCTGTTGTTAGTGCAGGCTGGAATTAGAGAGGATCCAGTGTAAAAAATGGCAAGATTTTTGGGTGGTCTCAATGAGGAAATTGCTTGTTTCGTTGAGATGTTTCCATACCATACTTTGCAAGACCTTGTTGATCAAGCTATGTGTACTGAAAGAAAAATTCAGCAAGAGACACGTGGAAAATCTTATGCAAGTCATTCTATTGCAGCCCCATGGCGCAAGCAGCAGTCTAGCACTTCTTTCGGTGGGGGACGGTCCCAAGGTACTGCAGCTAGGCCCTCTTCATCTAATGCTCCTTCAAAGATGGTGGTTTCTACAGCATCATCCCCTGCATATTAGCAGCGACCTGCTACAAGTCTAGCAGCCCCAACTGTTGCTTCCTCAACTACTACTTCCTCTACACGTAGTAGAGAAATTGTGTGCCACAAGTGCCATGGTCGTGGACATATTGCTGCACAATGTCCTAGTAGGAGGACCATGATTGTGAATAAGAATGGTGAATGGGAATGTGAAAGTGATCGTGAGGTAGAAGGTCCAAGATATGATGAGAATCATGAAAACAATGATAATGAGATCCAACCCGATGAAGGTGATAACAACTACTTTATTTCTCTTCGTGTGCTTAGTGTTACTGCTGCAAAGGAAGAGAATGGGCAGCGACACAATCTTTTCCACACTCGAGGCATGATCAAAGAGAAGTTGTGTAGAATTATTGTTGACAATGGCAGCTGCAACAATATTGCTTGCCAAGAATTGGTTGATAGAATGGAGCTAAAACAAAGGTGTCATCCTAATCCATACAAGATGCAGTGGCTGAATGATTGTGGTGCGCTGTGTGTGAGCCATGTTGTGACAGTTCCTTTCTCTATTGGGAGGTATAATGATCATGTGGAGTGTGATGTGGTGCCTATGCAAGCATGCCAACTGCTGCTAGGAAGACCATGGTTATATGATCGTGATGTTCAGAGCTTTGGAAGAACCAACAAGCTGGCTTTCACGTACAAAGGAGAGCGAATTTCTTTGCTCCCTTTGACACCGGAGGAGTATATGATCGTGATGTTCAGAGCTTTGGAAGAACCAACAACCTGGCTTTCATGTAAAAAGGAGAGCGAATTTCTTTGCTCCCTTTGACACCGGAGGAGATTTTGAATGATGATCTAAAAAGAAAACAGCGAGAGAGCGAGAACCACTTGCGAGTGACCCACAAAAATAGTGAGGGAGTGTTTCCAAAGCCAATTAAAATCCCACAGCCACAAATGACCAAGACAAAGGGAAAAGAGGGATTAGTTATGATGGCTAGGAAAGGGGATTTAAAAGAATTGAGTGAACCCAATGCCACATTCTTTGTACTCCTGTACAAGGAAAATTTTCTTTCCTCTAACGACTTATCCTCTACTTTGCCAAGTGTTATTTTTAATGTGTTACAGGAATATGAGGATGTCTTTCCAGAGGAGGTACCACCAGGGCTGCCACCTAAGAGAGGAATTGAACATCAAATTGACCTTGTTCCCGGTGCTTTACTTCCAAACCGAGCTGCATACCGCACCAATCCAGAGGAAACAAAAGAAATTCAGCAACAAGTGGAAGAGTTGATGAGAAAAGGGTATGTGCAGGAAAGTCTTTCACCTTGTGCAGTCCCTGTTCTTTTAGTTCCTAAAAAAGATGGTTCATGGAGAACGTGTGTTGACTGTAGAGCTATTAATAACATCACAGTAAGATATAGGCATCCCATTCCTAGACTTGATGATATGCTTGATGAACTTAGTGGTGCAACAATTTTCACTAAAATTGACTTGAGAAGCAGCTATCACGAAATAAGAATGAGAGAAGGAGATGAGTGGAAAAACAGCTTTTAAAACCAAGTTTGGGTTGTATGAATGGTTGGTAATGCCCTTTGGATTGACTAATGCATCAAGTACCTTTATGAGATTGATGAATCATGTGCTTAGATCTTTCATTGGCAAGTTTGTTGTGGTTTAGTTTGATGATATATTAATTTACAGCAAGTCTCTTGATGAACATGTTGAGAATATCCAAAGTGTGCTTGCTGTCCTACGTGAGCAAAAATTATATGCTAACCTTGACAAGTGCACATTTTGCAAGGACAAGGTAGTCTTTCTTGGTTTTGTTGTTTCAGGACATGGTGTGGAGGTGGATGAGGATAAGATCAAAGCTGTTCGTCAGTGGATGCCTCCACATAATGCAAGCCAAGTGCGTAGCTTCCTTGGACTTGCTGGTTTCTACCGGCAATTTGTGAAAGATTTCAGCACCATTGCTGCTCCAATCAATGAGTTGACAAAGAAAGAAGTGCCTTTTAAATGGGGAGTAGCACAAGAGAAGGCATTTGAAGAACTGAAAATGAAGTTGACAACAGCCCCACTTCTTGCACTTCCAGATTTCGGTAAGACTTTTGAGATTGAGTGTGATGCAAGCGGAATTGGTATTGGAGGTGTGCTCATGCAAGAACGAAGGCCAATTGCGTACTTCAGCGAAAAGCTAAGTGGACCAACTCTGAATTACTCAGTTTATGATAAAGAATTATATGCTCTTGTTAGAAGCTTGGAAACTTGGCAACACTACCTTTTGCCTAAAGAATTTGTGATACATTCAGACCATGAATCTTTGAAACATCTTAAAGGCCAACTAAAACTGAACCGAAGGCATGCAAAATGGAGTGAGTTCATTGAGTCCTTTCCTTATGTTGTCAAGTACAAGAAAGGGAAAGATAACATTGTAGCAGATGCTTTGTCTCGACGTCATACTTTGCTTTCACGACTTGATGCGAAAATTCTTGGATTAGAGAGTATAAAAGAACTACATGTTAAGGATTCATATTTTGCTGAACCATATTCCAAGTTTTGTGGCAGCAAGGGATGGGAAAAATTCCATTTGCATGAGGGTTTCTTATTTCGAGCTAATAAACTTTGCATTTCAGATTGCTCTGTTCGCATTTTGCTAGTACAGGAAGCTCATGCAGGAGGACTTATGGGCCATTTTGTTGCAAAGAAAACAGAACAAGTGCTGACTGACCATTTCTTTTGGCCTAAGATAAGAAGAGATGTGGAGAGGCATGTTCTTCGCTGTGAAACCTGCCACAAAGCTAAGTCCCGTTTGAATCCTCATGGTTTATACACTCCTCTACCTATCCCTAGTGTCCCTTGGGAGGACATTTCTATGGACTTTGTCCTTGGTTTACCACAAACCAAGAGGGGAAAGGATTCCATATTTGTTGTGGTTGATAGATTTAGCAAAATGGCACACTTTATTCCCTGTCATAAGAGCGATGATGCTTCACACATTGCTGAATTGTTTTTTAGAGACATTGTGCGTCTACATGGAGTGCCACGTACCATCGTGTCTGGTCATGACACCAAGTTTTTGAGCTACTTTTGGAAAACCTTGTGGGGAAAACTGGGGACAAGGCTGCTGTTCTCCACAACGTGTCATCCTCAAACGGATGGACAAACTGAAGTTGTGAACCGCACATTATCAACATTGCTGCGAGCTGTCCTAAAGAAGAATCTGAAATTCTGGGAAGAAAGCTTGCCTCATGTGGAGTTTGCATACAACAGGGCAGTACATTCGACCACAAAATTTTGTCCATTTGAGATTGTCTATGGGTTCAAACCTACTGCTCCCATCGATCTTTTGCCTTTGCCTATGCAGGAACGTGTGAACTTTGATGCAAGCAAGCGAGCAGAATTTGTTAAGAAGATTCATGATCAAGCTAAAGCAAACATTGAGAAGATGACTAAGTTATATGAGAAGCGCGCCAACAAGGGTCATAAGAAGATGTTATTTGAACCGGGAGACTTGGTTTGGGTGCACCTGCGCAAGGATCGCTTTCCTGAACAACGCAAGAGCAAGCTGCAACCCCGAGCCGATGGTCCATTCAAAGTGCTTCGCAAGATCAATGACAATGCATATGAAATTGATCTCCCAAGTACATATGGTGTGAGTATAAGCTTCAATGTCGCCGATTTATCTCCTTTCCTTGGATTGGATGAGTCGAGGATGACTCCTTTTAAAGAGGGCGAGGATGATATGACCATGCCAGCAAGCAAGATATCACAAGCTCCAAGTCAAGCTACAACCAGTCAAGTTTTACCTACACCGACACCAGCCCAAGTCATCGATGGACCAGTTACACGTAGTCGTGCAAAGAAGCTACAACAAAAGGTCCACGCGCTACTTTGTGAGATTCATTTTAATGTTAATGAGAATTATATTCTACCTAAGTGTTCTACCTTGATTATACTTACGTATATAGAAGAAGAGAAGGATGAATCGGACCCTGAAGAACGAGCCAGTGCAAGTCCTAGAAGACACTACAAAACGGACCAGAGAGTAAAAAACGGACCAGTGGAAGTCAAAAACGGACCAGTGCAAAAAAATCTTCATAACTTTTTCATCACAAAAGCTATGAAGGCCCATGAGGACTTGATGGAAAGCTTGTCGAGTCTACTTTCCAATGAATCTAGTGGCGACCAGTTTGGATACTCTGTATGCCTGCAGACTAGAATTAGTACAGACTGCTTAGCAGGTCAACAGTCTGTCGTGACAGAATGTTGGTACAACTTGCCATGCAAAACTATACCAATCTACAATGTTTCGTGGTGCAGGCATACATTACTGGAAAGCTCTTGGAGTCTAGTTTCACATCCAAGAAACAGTTCGTCATTTGCACTTACCAATAAAAAGTTATGGTCAGTTTATTGGAAACTGCTCTGGAGGCCAATAGTCACGCGAAGCCAGTTCGGGAATCCAGTGGGAGGGGACCTTTCACATTGCCTTCCCTCAAAAACTCTATTTCGCTTTCATACCTATCTAGGAGGGTTGTTCCTAGTATAAATATCCTTTACCTCTAAGCTATTAGCAACTTTGATCATTTGAAAAACTACATGATATTGCAGCTGCGCTGCTGAGTGCCTTACTCAACCTTTGTTCTTTCTTGTTCTTCTTGGACTTGTGAAGTGAATCCTCTGGGTTCCCCTACTTCATGCTCTATGGCTTCTGTTCGGCTGTGCCGTATTGTGTGGATTAGTTCCAGATTATGGTTCTGCGGTCGTTCGGAGATCGATTTGAAGTTTTCGTGGTTTCGGTGCCTCTATTCCCGTCACTTGGTCGCATCCAACCTTTGTCAGGTATAAAGCTAGTTACCCACTGTTCGCAGCAAGTTATCCTTGTTCTTTTGATCTACTGTCGTGAAGATCGGGCCACCCTCGTACCGATTCCATATCGGTAACCTATCACAAGCTCTGCACTCACGCTGGGGACAATATCAGTAGAGTCAAGTCCAAACTGGAGACTCTACTAAACCTGCTGCAGCAAGACACCGCCCAGTTGGTTCATGACTCAGACCCTGCAAAGGTGATTTTCAAAACAGTCTATGGTCAGGTCCCTGCCAACATTAAAGAAGCACTCTTTTCGGTAGCTCACTTAGAAAGCCGACAACTCCAATATCAAAGGGCTGCCCAACGCATTGCCGACAGAGCCGCTCAAGCTCAGCTTAAGGAAGAGATGCTACAATTGAAGCAGACCGCTGATGAGAAGCACAAGAACATCGACAGTTTGCAGACCTCAAGCGCTGAACTCAAGTAGAAGATCTCAAACTTATCGGCAAATAGAGCAACACTACTAGCCGAGCTAAAGGATGTTGAAGCAGCTCTAACTCATGCTGAGCAGGAAGAAAGCCAGCTACCCGATGCTGTCAAGGCCCGGAGCATGAAAGAGACATCCAAGCTCGCAAAGCTCTGGTGGTGAAGATAAAGCTCAAGCCAGTGGAGGGTTCCGCCGATGAAGACATTAAAGAGATAGAGGAAGCCAATCAGATTCGCCTGCGTGCGATATCGGCTATCCAAACTTTATTAATTTGTAAACCTCATTTATCGGTAGTGCATTACATTGGTTCTTTAGAAAACACTAATACTCTTGCCTGATTTTGGCCGATATAACTGTTATCGGCATTTATAATTTTATGCGTCCATCCAAATACTAGGGTAGTATTTCTTTAAATATTTTCCGTTCAATGCTCTAAGAAATACAACCCCTTTGAGGGTTTCTAAAATGTATGCGTTGCTAGGAGCAGATCGATTTATCCGATAAGGACCTTCCCAATTAGGAGACCGCTTGCCAAACTTCAAACTTTTGGTCCCAATCGATAAAATCAATTTCTGAACTGGATCTCCATCAGCAAACTTCTTTACCTTCACCCTCTTGTCATACCATCAGGCTAGCCTCTTCTTATTTTCTTTGATGCTAACTAAAGCTCTCAACCGATGACCTGCCAAGTCTTCTAACTCATCTTTCATAAGAGTATCATAGTCATCGGCTGCCAGTTGGTCCTGAGAAAATATCCATCTAGAGCCAGTCTTAATTTGTCAAGGCAATACTACGTCATGCCTGTATACTAACTGATAAGGTGATACTTTGATTGAACCATGACACACCATCCGATACGACAACAGGGCCTCATTCAATATTGTATGCCACCACCTACGATTTTCTTCAATGTTGCACTTAATGAGTTTGATAATTCCTTTGTTAGAAGCCTCGGCCTGAACATTATCTTGAGCATAATAAGGAGAAGAATTCAAAACTTTAATCCTCATACTGATAGCAAACTCATCAAATTCTCCTGATGTAAACATAGTAACCTGATTGGTAGTGATAGTTGGAGGAATACCAAATCAGTAAACAATATGTTCTTTCACAAAATCGATCATATTGGCTAGTGTTACCTTTTTCAAAGGGATTGCTTCAACCCACTTTATGAAATAATTGGTAGCAACAAGTATAAATTTGTGCCCCTTGCTCGAGATGGATAAATCTGATCGATGAGATCAATAGCCCATCCTCGGAACAACCAAGGTTTAATTATAGGATTCATGGCCGATGCAGGCGCTCTTTGAACATTACCAAACTTTTGACACTCCTAACATCCTTTGAAATATTTAAAGCAATCTTCAAGAATAGTCGGCCAATAGTATCCATTCCTTCTAATCACCCATTTCATCTTGAAAGCCGACTGATGTGCTCCACATACTCCTTCATGAATTTCACCCATCAAGTTTTTCGATTCATCACTGCTAAGACAATTGAGCAAAACTCCATCTATAGTCCGATAATATAATTCATCATCGAGGAGTACATACTTAGTAGCTTGAAATCTTATACGTCTTTCAACATTCCTGGATGGATCCCTTAAGTAATCGGCAATCTCTGTTCTCTAGTCATCGGCATCAACTACCGATGTCAGCACCTCTTGGACAGGCTGATACCCTGAAGCATGCTGAGCTAGCCGATTAGCTTCTTCATTATTCAATCGAGGAATATGTTCAAGACAAAAATCTTAAACTCTTTCAACAATTACAAACATCTTTCAAAATATGAAATCAAAACTTCACTTTGGCATTCATAAATCCCAGCCAATTGATTTATAACCAGCATAGAGTCACCGAAGATTTCAACAGCATTGGCATGTATCTCTCTAAGTAACTCCAAGCCTTTTATCAAAGCTTGATACTGAGCCTGATTATTTATTGATGTGGCAGCAATCAGTAATGAAAACTCATATTTCTATCCTTAAGGTGAAATCAACACAATGCCGATACATGCCCCTTCACCACATGTAGAACCATCGAAGAAAAGTGACCAAGGAGCAATTTCTAGAGAGTCCACTATGTTGCAATGCTGAGTGACAAAATTGGCCATAATCTGCCCTTTAACTGCCTTAGCCGATTCGTAACATAGGTCTGTTGGTGTAAAAGTAAATCTACAAACACAAAGGGCTAATACCCGATTTGATGTTAAGGCGTGCCAGCCGATTTGACCTTACAATCGACAAAGGTGATGACTCGAATACTTTGGTCCCGACAACAGCGATACGCCCGGATGCCACGGCCAAGAGGTATTCACGCGGAACTTGAGAACTCGCCGAGTTTGACTCGATGAATTCCTAAGAACTCGTAAGTAAAAGGAAAATATGCAGGTTGACGAAGTCGTCGAAAAAGTAGATACTGGAATAGATGTAAAAACTTGTGTTTGATTGATTGTGTTATTATTACATTGCTACGGGTTCTATATTTATACCCTGCTGCCCAAAAGAATTACAACCAGACACGACTAGGATTCTAATTCCTAATTGAACGGAATCCGTATACAAAACAAACTCTAACAGCTATGGAAAATGTTAATCTATCCACCACAGACATTCGGCACAGCGTCACCATCCCATCAACAACTCCTACGCTCCATTCTGTTATCATCGGCAAACCACCTTCCGTCAGCGTCAGCAACCACCAACATCGGTCATTGGCATAGATCAATCACCATCCTTGGACTTGGCCACATTCTATTGTTTCATCATCGGTATCAATTCTCATCGGCATCTTCTCTGTCAACCAGTCACCACTCTTTCACCTGCCGATCTATACTTCATTAACCCCCAGATACGTGTCCAAAGATACGTGTCCAAAAATGGTGTCAACACATGCCCCCAATTTTGGAGTATAAAATCATTAATGCTCTGAAATTCTCTTCAGTAATGATGTCTTTCCGCAATTACTCCCTCCTGGCAGTAATTAACAACCTTATCCCGATTCTCCAGCATGCTCCTCGAATCTCTCGAACCGAATCCCCTAAATATACGTTCATCGGCAACGTTTCCGTTAGAGAGGATTGCCGATGAGCCGACCAGGAGATCTTGTACAATAAAATATCTCTCAAAATTATGATCGCTTACTGTCAAATCACCTACACAATCCCTTGATTGTCGTGCGAACAGTTACCATATCTACCTGAGCACCCTCGATTTTCGCGGATACGACAAAGAGATAAGTCAAAAATGCCCCTGCTGTTGACACCATTTTTTGGACACGTATCTTTTAATATGCACCAGGAATTAATGGGATGTAGATCGGCAGATGAAGCAGTGGTGACTAGTCTACAGGGGCTTGCCGATGAAGGTAGTTGCCGATGAGGAAGCAACCGAATATGACCAAGTCCAGAAGTGGTGATGTATTCGTGCCGATGACCAGTGCCGGTGTTTGCCAATGGCTATAACAGGTAGTCTGCCGATAACTCTGAAGAAAGGCGTGGAGGTTGCCTATTGATTCGTGGTAGTGTCCCGATCGGTTACGGGGGATAGTTTAATGTTTTCCTTAGTTATTAGGATTCGTTTTGTATACTGGTTCCATTTAATTTGGCATTCGAGTCCTAGACGTGTCCAGTTGTGGCTCTTTGGACAGGGTATAAATGTAGACCCTAGGGCAATGTAATGGAAGATCTATCAATCAATCAAACACAAGTTTTTACTCATATTCCAGCATCTACTTTTTCGACGACTTTGTCATATTTTCCTTTTTTTTACTACGAGTTCTTAGGAATTCGTCGAGTCAAACTCGGCGCGTTCTCAAGTTCCGCGTGAGCACCTCTTGGCCATGACATCCGGCTGCATCGCTGTTGTCGGGACCAAAGTGTTCGAGTTACCACCTTCGTCGATTGTAAGGTCAAATCGGCTGGCATGCCTTAACGTTTGAATCGGGTATTAGCCCTTTGTGTTTGCAGATCAGCTTTTGCATCAACACATCTTTTGGCACGCGTGGTGGGACAGATTCAAGATCAGGATCAATATGTCGAACACCAATTTTGACTTGGAGAACGTCATCCGAGTGACGGAGGCCAATCTCAGGGAGGAGCAGAAGCAAGCCATGGCAAAAGCCATGGAGGAATACAAGCAACAATGCTTGAAATCCTTCAGTATCAATAGGAGCAGTGAGGTGATCCAAAAGGAAGCATTGCCGGCACCTCGGCAGATAACTTTTGAAGCCAATCCTAGTAAACTTCAAGACATGGTTGACAGTGCATTAACCGTGCCTTGATCAATCAAGCTGGTGTGCTATCCAACATGGTTTTCAATGCTGTGGCTAGAACTTTCAAAGAAGGACAAGAACCACCAACTTATGTGGGTCCTGCCTATCATCAGCCAGGGTCATCATTGGTCACAGCTCCATCGGTTACTACAGCTGTTGTGGGTACAGAAGTTACTTCTCCTCCAAGCACATTAGGGATCACTAACGCGCAGTCTACACCAATGACGACCAATCCATCAACATCAGACGGGGAAATCAAGCTCGCCACAGATCTATTGTCATCGGCAATGTTAGGGACTGTTCCTCCTAACTGGTGAGGTTATGTTATGCCCCTAGAATTGATGGCAAAAAGTCCTGGAACATCTCAAGTGGCTGACGTGACAGGCAAGGCTCTAATGGCATCGGCACCTCCAAATCCGCCGATGAATCAGAGTCCCCAGTACACTACAAATACTACTGCAAGACCTTACACTAGGAACTCTCAAGCACCAATCTTCCAGATGCCTAATGCATCGGCAGATTCAATGCTGACACAGCAGAGGTTTATGACACAACCAGGGTATGTCAATTCGATGATGATGCTCAGTTACCAGTCATCGGCAAGGCCTATGCCGATGAATGCTAACAGTGGATGGAATGGGCAGCCTGTCTTTCCACAGATGCCTCGGCAGAATCGTCAGGCTGTAGGGTTTCAACAAGGACCAATCCAACCTAGGTTTCAGAATCAAGGGTTGGCCAACCAGCCGATGAATCTTGGTCAGCAAATTGGTGGTGAGATGGTTAATCCAATGTTCCATGTAGACCGTGCACCTCAGAGACACGTAGAAGCTTATCAGCAGGTGCCAAATCCACAGCCGCCTCATCAGCAAGATGTCGATGCTTATTGGCCCGATAAGATAGCTGAAGTGATGAGAGACCAATTTGGGATAAAATCCAAAGTCAACACTTACTCTTATCGGACACCGTATCCTCCCGCATATGACTTAATTCCGCTTCCAAATCGGTACAAGGTACCAGATTTCACTAAGTTTTCTAGACAGGATGATACATCGACTATGGGGCATGTCAATAGGTTCATCATCTAGTGTGGAGAAGCTGCTAACAAAGATGAGTTAAGGGTTTGTCTATTCTCATCATCTTTGTCTGGATTGGCTTACTTGGTTTATTTCGTTACCTCCCAACTCTGTAATCACTTGGGCCGATCTGGAGAAACAATTCCACAAATACTTCTTTTCTGGAGTTCATGAGAAGAAGATTAACGATTTAGTCAGGCTGAAACAATGTAATGATGAATCGGTTGAAAGTTTTGTGCAGAGGCTGCGAGAGGTTAAGAATAAGTGCTATAGTCTGGTTCTGGATGATCGACAGCTAGTCGATTTGGATTTCCAGGGATTGCTGCCACATATCAGAGACAAGTATGCTTCTCAAGAGTTCGAGAGCCTAAGTTACTTGGTATAGAGGATTTCTGACCAAGACGTTAGACCCTTTGAGCCTAAGAGAGCATGGAATAAAAAGGTGTCATTTGTTGATGAGGCAGCAAGCTCAGATTATGATGAGGAACCGGTCATCGGCTTAGCAGAGTGGGTAAAAAATAAGAAGCCGATGTCTTGTCCGTTCGGGCATAAAGAGCCAGAGAAATTTGCATTTGACATCACCAAAGTCGATAGGATATTTGACTTTCTACTTCAGGAAGGGCAAATCAAGTTGTCACCCAATCATGTGATCCCATCGGCTGAAGAATTAAAAAAAGATGAAATATTGCAAGTGGCACAATGCAACATCTCATGGTACAAATGAGTGCAAGGTTTTCAGGCAACAACTGCAGTCGGCTATAGAATCTGGGAGAATCAAGTTTGATAATTCTAAAGCTCAGAAGCCGATGAAGATCGATCAACATCCTTTCCCAACAAATATGTTTGATGCTAAGGGAAAAACCAAGGTCTTGACGTCAGAGGCAGCTGAAAGAAGTGCATCGGTGGATCCTCAACATCAGATTACTACCGATGACGCTAAAGGCAAGGGTCTGGTACAGGAAGGAACCAGCTCAGGAAGGCCTCCCCGATCTGGCATTGTGATAACTCATAGAAGGCATCGGCAGACTTGGCAGCAACGTGAGGATCGGTATCGGCGCCAATAGGAGGACATCGTCGGGAAGAAGAAAGACGCCGACAGGAATGGAATCGGCATAAGGATCACTGGAACTGCCCGTTCTTTATCCATTGCTGGGAACAGAACATCAAACTACCCACTGTTAGAGACTGCCCTAAGTGCAATGGTTATGATCAGTATGACAGACCTAATCGGCAGTATCAAAATAGTGATCGGCGATTTAATGAGCCGATTAGGGGGAGAGCCCCGGTTCATGATCGGCTGGGGGGCCGGCTCAGTGTGCACGACCGACTTGGTGACCGTGTTGGATACTTTCCTAGGAACCAAGAGGAACTTTAGGAAATGGCAGATGCACGAGTTCCCGATGAGTTCATATTTTGCAGAGATGCCAATACTTACCGAGTGGAGTCAAGAGAAGTTCGTCGGCGATCGGTAAGGCAACCGCAACTTCGTCCATGGTGTCCAGAAGGACTGACTAGGTCATAGAAAAGAAGGCTCCAGCATGAGAGACGAGAAGATTTGAGCAAAGGAGAGAATTCTGGCAAACCTGAAAATCAGCAGCAGCCAGATCCCAAGGGGAAAGGACCATCGGCAGATGTTAATATGGTGTTTATGTTGCCGATGGAGTTCATTGTGCCGTCTAGTGATGACGAGGAGATGGATTTTTCTGACCAAATAGCTCAGTTGGCTCTGGATCCAATGACGGCCATCTTTCAAAAGCCTGACGATAATGGAAGACAACATCTCAAGGCTCTGTTTGTCAAAGGTAGGGTTGATGGACAGCTTATGACCAAAATACTTGTTGATGGTGGAGCTGCTATCAACATCATGCCGTATGCAGTCTATCGGAAGCTTGGGAAAGGAGATCAAGATTTGACCAAGGCCGATATGATGTTAAAAGACTTTGAAGGAAATGTGTCTCCGGTTAAGGGGGCAATATGCGTCGAGTTGACCATCAGCAGCAAAACCTTGCCGACGACTTTCTTTGTGATCAGTGGAAAGGGTGCTTATAATCTATTACTAGGGAGAGATTGGATCCATGCCCATTGTTGCATCCCATCAACAATGCACCAATGTTTGGTTCAGTTGGTAGGTGACAAGATTGAGATTGTCCCAGGAGATTCTTCTTATGTCATTGCATCGGCAGAGGCAGATACCTATGAAAGGACCAGGTGCATCTCAGGAGAGATTTGGGAGAAAGATTTACTCAAAGTGGTGAAAGGTCCTTGTTTGGTTTTGGTAATTGAGTGACAACTTAGGTGGACTAATAGTGTTTATGTGAGATACACAGGAGATTAGTCCACAGGTGATGATATGATGATGGAGGAGCTCATTGCATATGAGACATGACATGGAGTCATGTGACCAAGGTGGAGAAGATCAAGATGAGGCTTGGCTTGATGGACCGGCTGCACTGATGGACAATGTGCTCGAAGTACAACTCCGCATATTGATGTGGACGATAGTCAGTTCAAACTGGAATAAAACGAGCAACCTTGGTTAAACAGTCTACAATCACCCAGATAGAGTCGTAACCCTTAACAGAAGTTGGGAGTCCGATGATGAAATCCATGCTGACTTCTTCCCATTTCCAACCAGGAATTGGCAAGGGTTGAAGCAAACCAGCTTTCATGTGAACAGCCTTTACGCGACAACAATTGTCACAACGAGCGACAAAAGTAGCAATCTCCTTTTTCATCTTTGTCCACCAAAACAGAGGTTTCAGATCCTGATACATCTTACTACTACCAAGATGGATAGACAATTTGGATGAATGATTGTTGACGGTATTTATACCATGTTTTCTACTATCATAACTGTCAACATAAGACTCATTTTGGGAGAAAACAACCAAACAAAGTAGTAATATAGGTACATATAACCTAGTTCCACATGTACATGCTACTATTTGGTTGCAGGAGTAAGAACAGGTACTTTTCAAGGGTCCAAACACTAAGAAGGGGTGAATAACTAAAGATCAGTGACACCAGTAACCAAGACAACATTATAGTCATGAAGAGGAAGACATGTAGGACAGGGCTGACACCCTAACCCCATAGAATTGGGGTCGGGCGACCCCACTTTGGTGGGTCCCACAGGTCAGCTCAACTCCACCGACATCAGAGAGCCTCCAGGACACTGCAGGTGGGCCCAACCAGCCAGATAGGGGGTCGGCTGACCCCACTTCATGGCGGTTCCAGGGTCGGTTGGCCTCCCACCGACCTTGCCCACATGTTGCACATGTTAGTTTGCCTCTACCGTTGATCAGATGGCGGTTGTGAAGTCGGTTTGATCCAATGGTGCATGATGAAGATGACGCGGATCGCTGACGTGGCACCGGAGTAGCCCCTACTCCATCTCCCACTATAAATACCCCCCTATTCCTTCACTTAAGAGTCATGTATCTTAGGAGTAAACTACTTTAGTAGCTTAGTGCTATCATAGTGAGTAGAGAGTGAGGAGTTCCAAGGAGGAGTCCCGGCCTGTCGGGAGTCTTCTTCGCGGAGCACCTCAGCGGAAGCAGGTCTTCTTGTAAGTCTTACTTCTGAGTCTTTTCTAGTATTTAATATTTGGTCTGGTACTTTAAGTATAAGAATCCTTTACTGGCACATTGCTTGATCTTGAGTGCTCTTAGCTTTAGCTAAGCTTAGGGTAGCAAGAGCTAGTTTAGACGTGGTGTCTAGACTACTTCTTGCCAGTGTGGACTCCTTGTCGCAGTTGTGTAGACACCTAGTGTGAGAGTGACAGTCCTCGCTTGGCGGAAAGTTCCTCGCATCTATTGTAGGCAAGTTGCAAATAATAGTTGGGCTGAGCAGGGTAGTCGCTTAGGAGACGAGGAGGTGAAAAACTTCGTTAACTCAATCCTCCTTTTCGGGTATCGCCCTCAGTAAAGAGTTAGGTGAAAAACCTTGACTATACTTAATTACCAAGACCAGGCATTAATACTAGTTAGACCTCTCTACCCCATTATCCTAGACCCTTTGATCATCACCTAACGATCTAAAGCCTAGTTAATTCACTTCGCGTTCCCCGTGGAAATCACGATACCTGGAATACTCCCGGTGAAGGCTACATTGACTACCGTACGCTTGCGGTATAACCGTTTGCCACTTCTGGTGTCAACAAGCTTTCTGGCGCCGTTGCCGGGGAACGGTAGCTGTTTTAACTAGGACAAAAAAAAAATCGTTAAGTTATCTTTGTTTGATTTAAAACTTTATACACATATCCAAATGGATCAAACAACCCTCTTCGATTACG
Source organism: Sorghum bicolor (assembly GCF_000003195.3). Lineage (NCBI taxonomy): Eukaryota > Viridiplantae > Streptophyta > Magnoliopsida > Poales > Poaceae > Sorghum > Sorghum bicolor. The sequence goes on along the minus strand of NC_012876.2, from coordinate 24,158,848 downwards.
CTGCTCCAACGGGCGCTGAGTTGGAGCCAGCGAGTTCATCAAAAGCCATTTTGGCCTGTCACTATGAGCTTTGCCCGAGTCTCATAGCGATGGTTCAGGAGAATCCCTTTTCGGGAGAAGGAGATGAAAATCCTTACACACACCTACGAGATTTCGAACAACTTTGTTCATGCATCCACATCCAAGGGATGAGGCGAGTTACCCTCAAGTGGAAGCTCTTTCCGTTCTCTTTGACGGGAAAGGCCAGACGGTGGTACACTCGCTATGTAGGTAGTGTAGGAGGAGAATGGGAAAAGCTGCAAGCCAAATTCTGCCTCACCTACTTTCCCATCTCTAGAATAGCTCGTCTCCGTAGAGAAGTCCTAGACTTCAAGCAAGAAGGGAAGGAGTCTCTAGGTGCGGCCTGGGCGCGTCTCACCGACTTAACATCATCTGGCCCAGACTTAGGTATAACCGAGCCAATTCTTATGCAACATTTTTACATCGGACTTAGCCAACAATCCGCACAATTCCTTGATTTAGCCTCCAAGGGAGCATTCCTTCATTTACCTATCAGTGAAGGTAAGGCCATTCTTGGGACTATTATCGAGAATACCCCTTACACTGATGATCATATTGAAGCTCCTGAGGAAGATCGAACTCCTAGGGATGAACCTTCGACAGCCAAAACTCCTTTAGCCGCAACCCAAGCTGTCGAACCTGAACCAATACCACAAGCACCTCCAAGGGAAGAAGTAATTCATCCCTTGGATTACCCACTTAACATCGAGACTGATCTATTTGCCGATTTTGGCAATGTCTCGAATCAACCTGTGCAAAGGAGATCTACAGCATGCAGAGCTCCGAATAGCCATATCCCAGCTCATCTTGAGGCTGGTTACCTCAGGGCAACTGCCCAAGAACTCACGGCTATTATGAGTAATGAATGGGTTAGAGAAGCTGAGACATCATCTGATGTCATCAAACTTCTCTCGAGTTTTACACCCATTCCCTGTGTCATAAACTCCACTCCTATAGAATCCCTTTATGACCCTGCTGTAGGAGTAAGCCTAATGTCCAAATCATTAGTACTGACACTCCTAGGCGAGGAACCATTAACCCCGACCAGCAAATTTCTTAAATTACCCTCTGGGGAATTGGTCGAGAGTTGTGGGATTGCACAGAATATTCCTGTCTCCATTAACAAAGTCAACATTCTGCTAAACTTCTTTATCTTTGATATGAAAGAAGTTGACTTGTTAATCGGGCACCCCATCATGAGGTTCCTAAATGGATTTCATGAAGGGCGTCTCAAGGGTAACCTCGGGAAGGGCTTAGACCTTTCTATGCCTTTTGCCGGCTCTATTAATTCTAAAGCCGAGACCCCGCCCGAGCCTGACCCAATAAAGGAGGTGATGTCGGCATCTCTTCTGGACGCTTCTCAGCCTGACTTAGAAGAAGACGCCGAAAACTTCATCCAAGAAGAAGAGAACAAATTAGAAGAACCATTAGACTTGGATGAATCTAAACCACCCCCAAAACCCTCTATAGAACTTAAGCCACTTCCCTCTGGACTTAAGTACGCCTTCCTTAATGGTGATAGAGAGACTCCGGTAATCATTAGTGATCAACTGACAGAAGAAGAAGTCACCAAACTCATCATCGTCTTAGAAGAACGCCGCTCTGTCTTAGGATACTCGTTAGAAGACCTTAAGGGAATTAGTCCTGCACTCTGCACTCATCGCATCCCTATCGAACCCGATGCTATACCTTCCAGGGAGCCTCAGAGAAGGCTAAATAATGCGATGAGAGAAGTTGTGAAGAAAGAGGTCTTAAAACTATTGCATGCGGGCATAATCTACCCTGTTCCGAACAGTGAATGGGTCAGCCCCGTTCAAGTAGTTCCTAAGAAAGGAGGAATGACGGTCGTTAAAAATGACAACAATGAACTCATTCCTCAACGGACTGTCACGGGATGGAGAATGTGCATAGACTACCGAAAACTGAACAAGGCCACTAAGAAAGACCACTTTCCGTTGCCATTCATCGATGAGATGCTGGAACGGTTAGCCAAACACTCTTTCTTCTGCTTCCTTGATGGGTATTCGGGTTACCATCAAATCCCAATCCATCCCGACGACCAAAGTAAGACTACATTCACATGCCCCTACGGAACATATGCATATAGGCGCATGTCTTTTGGCCTATGCAATGCTCCTGCCTCTTTTCAAAGGTGCATGATGTCCATCTTCTCCGATATGATCGAGGAAATCATGGAAGTTTTCATGGACGACTTCTCCGTCTATGGGAAAACTTTTGATGATTGCCTAAAGAACCTGGACCGAGTCTTACAAAGGTGCCAAGAGAAGCACTTGATCTTGAACTGGGAAAAGTGCCATTTTATGGTTCGAGAAGGGATAGTGTTAGGACATAGAGTGTCCGAACGTGGGATAGAGGTAGATAGAGCTAAAATTGAAGTTATAGAACAGCTCCCTCCTCCCACAAATGTTAGGGGCGTCCGTAGCTTTCTTGGCCATGCAGGCTTTTATAGAAGGTTCATACAAGATTTCTCTCAAATTGCTAGACCTTTAACAAACCTGTTAGCTAAGGATGCACCCTTTGATTTTAATGATGAGTGCTTGGATTCCTTTTACTATCTTAAGAAAGCACTTATCTCTGCACCAATCATTCAACCCCCTGATTGGTCGCTACCTTTTGAGATAATGTGTGATGCTAGTGATTACGCTGTAGGTGCTGTCTTAGGACAGACTAAAGATAAGAAGCATCACGCAATATCTTATGCTAGCAAAACACTAACAGGACCACAGCTGAATTATGCAACAACTGAAAAAGAACTGTTGGCTGTAGTGTTTGCTATAGACAAGTTTAGATCTTATTTAGTTGGAGCAAAGGTGATTGTTTACTCCGATCACGCAGCTCTAAAATACTTGCTCACTAAAAAAGATGCTAAACCAAGATTAATAAGATGGATCCTACTACTCCAAGAATTTGACTTAGAAATTAGAGATAAAAAGGGAGTAGAAAACTCGGTAGCCGATCACTTGTCTAGGATGCAAATCGAGGATAAACAGGATCCACCTATCAACGACTACCTTCGAGACGACACACTCCTCCGAGTTTCAGAAGCCTACCCATGGTATGCAAACATAGTCAACTACCTGGCGTCCGGATACATACCATCTGGGGTAGACAAGAAGAAGCTTGTTAAAGAGAGTAGGGTGCACCTATGGGACGATCCTTACCTCTACAGAGTCTGTCAAGATGGCATACTCAGGAGATGTGTTCCCATGGACGAAGCAGTAAAAATAATGGAAAAATGCCATGGGGCAGAGTACGGAGGCCACTATGGAGCATTCAGGACCCATGCCAAGATATGGCAGAGTGGATTCTACTGGCCTACCATGTACGAAGATACAAAGAACTTCGTGAGGAGATGTGCAAGGTGTCAGAAGCATGGGAACATCAATACTCGTGATGCAATGCCACTCACAAACAACTTACAAGTCGCGATATTCGATGCTTGGGGCATAGACTACATGGGGCCATTCCCTTTGTCACAAGGGTGTGAGTACATCCTAGTGGCAGTAGACTATGTGTCCAAGTGGGTCGAAGTAATGCCCTGCAGAGCAGCCGACTCTACACATTCGATAAAGATGTTCAAGGAAGTCATATTTCCACGCTTCGGCACCCCCAGACTAGTTATCAGTGATGGAGGGAGCCACTTCATTGACAGAAGATTCCGACGGTTCTTAGCTGAAGTGGGGATAAGGCACAACATTGGAACACCCTATCACCCTCAAACGAGCAGACAAGCAGAAACATCTAACAAACAAATCAAGAACATTCTGCAGAAGACTGTCACTAAGATGGGAACCGGCTGGAAAAGCCATCTACCAGATGCACTTTGGGCATACAGGACCGCATACAAGACCCCAATTGGTATGACACCATACCAACTTGTATACGATAAGACATGCCATCTACCGGTAGAGCTAGAGCATAGAGCTCACTGGGCAATCAAGAAATGGAACATGGATTTGCCCTCGGCCGGAAGAAATAGAAAGCTCCAAATCTTCGAACTAGAAGAATGGAGAGATAAAGCCTATCACAATGCCAGGATCTACAAAGAGAGAACAAAAAGATGGCATGATAAAAGGATCACGCAAAAGGAATTTCATCCTGGGGATAAGGTTCTCATGTTCAACTCAAGGGTCAAGTTATTTGGCCATGGAAAGCTAAGGAGCAAATGGGAAGGACCATTCTTCGTTGTTGACGCCGCGACTCATGGAGCGGTAACGCTGCAGGACGACGACGGCAACACCTTTAAGGTAAATGGTCATCGTCTCAAAGTTTTCCATGAACATGAACCTTTAGAAGAAGAAGTTGATATGATAGAATTTGAATCTGACACAAAGTCTTAAAATCCACATGTCCTTCTTTTTACCCCCTTTTTGTTTAAATAATTGCTAAATCAATATATTTAGTTCCTTTTTGTTTTGAAATAGGTTTGTAAAGGGTTTTAGATGACGTAGGATCAAAGTTGGGCCGCCGAACACCCCAAATGGGGGTCGGCCGACCCCTCTTCTAGGGGTTTTGGCCCAAGGGGGGATAGGTTTAGAAAGAGGGGAATGAATAGAGTTCGGTGCTGAAATTCAAAATTCAAAATCCTGAAATATAGGGGTCGCCCGACCCCAATATTTTGAGTTTTGAAATCCCCTGGAGTCTCGGATCGTCCCTCAAACGTTCCACGACGCTCCTTTTCAAAATTCAAACTCTCAGGCTCCAAACACATCTATTTATCCCCCCTCTTCTTCTTCTTCCTCCTCTCAATTCAGTCCTTCTCATCTTCACCTCGAACCAGACTCTCCTAGCCTCCATTCCTTGCCAAGAGATTCATCTCCATGGCTCCTCCAACTAAATCTTCCAACCAAGCCATTCGCTCCAACTCCCCACGTCCGCAAAGGTCTCTAATTGAGAGCCTGGAGCTTGCCCTAGCCGTCAACGTGCTGGAGCCTGAACCACTAGCCATGGTGCCGCCGGCTGGAGGGCCGACGGGCCCCATGTGGGGGTCGCCCGACCCCAAGAGGGGTCGCCCGACCTCGCCCCGGGTGACGCAGCGCTCCGCGTCGGCCTCTCGTTCGCTCACACCACGCAGGGGCATCGGCAAGTCCCCTACTCGAGCCGTAATGCCGGTTCGACCTACCACGGGCCAACTTGCGCTGCGGGAGAAGGCGCCGATGGCCACCAAGCAGGCCATCACCATCTCCTCCGACACGAGCCACACCTCTTCCTACTCGCCGTCCACCCCAACCTTTTGGAGGAACCACCAAGTGGTGGGCAGTGGGCCGGGAAAGGGGAAGGTGCTGATCCCGCCGCTGAACTCTAAGGAAAAGATGGAGTTGCGGGAGTCCTTTGACTCGTCAGCAAGTCCATCCATCCGGCGGAAGATGGATCCACCTCCGATCAACGGTGCGCCTGGCAAATACGAAGAAGATCCAGAAAAAGGCGACATCGAGAAGCTCCTGGAAGTCACAGCTAGCCTTAGAAAAAAAAATAGGATCTTAGAGGAGACAGTGTCGGAGCTCAGGATGGAGAATCTTGAGTTAGAAGATCACTTCCGCCACCTGCGCATTAGCACCAGCGCTAAAATCAAGCGTTTGGCGCAAGCAATTGGGCGGGAGGATCTCCTCAAACCTCCATCTCCCTAAATAAATTAGTTAGTTTAGGTTATAGGCACTATTTGATTATTTAGGTTTGATTACTCAATTTTATTTTCCAATTTGTCACTTTGAATTTCACAATGTAAAAGTGCCTATACAATTGAAATTTGATTTAATAGAGTTGTTTTTGGTCCTGCTGGTGTGTTGCCACCAGCAGGACGTCTGCATTTGATCATCTCTCTCTGTTGTAAGTTCAGCTGCACGAAAACTGCAAGTGTGGGGGGGTCGCCCGACCCCCCAACTTCATCTCTGAACTGCCGTGAGCATGGAACAACACTGCATACACCTCGGCACGTCATGGCACCAAAAACAGGCGCGATGAGGGGGTCGCCCGACCCCCTTTCTATGGCAAAAGGAAACGACACAAGTGCAGAAAGACTTCCCGAGGGACGTAGAATCGAGTGGCAGGGCCAGGAACCTCCAGGTGGGGTCGGCCGACCCTTCCATGGAGCCCTGGGCCCACCAGGCAGCTTCTATACGACGAAACACATCTTTCCTGCCCGGTTTGCTAACTCTTCCCCCTCTCAGTCTGTCCAATTCTTTACCTTTGTGTCACAATTAAAATAAAATTTGATAGTTTAAACTTGTTTGCAAAATAAAAAGTGAACTGGTTCATGATTTAAGAGAAATTGTGACATAAAGTATAGTTCTTAGAATTGTTCATCCTCATGGGTAAAAATCTATAGGAACCATATTGACTAAGTTGTTGATGAAAGTGATATAACTCTTGGCTAAGAATTCATAACATTTCAAGGTACTTAGAGATTTGTTTCAAAAATATCACAAAACCATAATATCATTTACTCCTCATTAGCAAGAAATTCCCACCAAAAGCCATACACTTAGATATTCAAGTAACCATTTTATGAAATGCAACCTGCTTTTGTAATGAGTTTTGTCAAAACCTTGTTGACCCTAGTGAGAGTTGTATCATAGTCACAAGATCAAGATCACGTACACACCACATATATATATGCTGCTTCTACACTGGAAGTACGCAACCACATGTATTGTGCATCCACTAAATAGGTTGCTCCATACTCTAAGTGTTAGAACACCTCTCTAAATATTGTTTAGAAAATGAGACATAAAAGGCTTGGCAAAATAAAAAAAAAATTGAGCACATAAAGCTCGAAGAAAAAGAAAATCTAGCCATGTCTCAATATACAAGTAGAGAGAGTGTAGCAAATAAAGGAGCAACCTAGTCCACCATATAACACACTTGCACATCTTGATCTATGACTATGACACTCCTCTCTTTGGATCCTTGTTTTTGACTTAACAATATTTGCAAAGTAGAGTATGCTACCTTGTTTATCCCTACCAAGCCCCATATAAGCCTATAGTTATAGGATGAAACAAGTTGGCATTCATGCCTTGGTGAGGACTACTAAAAAAAAAACTTTGAGTGATCTAGAGCGCTAAATGAGGAGTAGGATTGAACTATGTGACTTATTTTAAAAAGTGTCATAAAAACTCTAAGTACCAAGAATATGAAATTGGAATTTGATCTTGTTCTGAGAGTTGTTCCTTTTCTCAACCTCTGAAGGATATATGCTAGACACTTACACAAAAACCCATTTGGATGAACTATGTTCGAACTAGCATTTTATGCTCACTACTATCTTAAGTTAGAAACCATTGATCACTCATTTTTAACCTTTACTCGAGGACGAGCAAAGACTCAAGTGTGGGGGGTCTTGTTGACGGTATTTATACCATGTTTTCTACTATCATAACCGTCAACATAAGACTCATTTTGGGAGAAAACAACCAAACAAAGTAGTAATATAGGTACATATAACCTAGTTCCACATGTACATGCTACTATTTGGTTGCAGGAGTAAGAACAGGTACTTTTCAAGGGTCCAAACACTAAGAAGGGGTGAATAACTAAAGATCAGTGACACCAGTAACCAAGACAACATTATAGTCATGAAGAGGAAGACATGTAGGACAGGGCTGACACCCTAACCCCATAGAATTGGGGTCGGGCGACCCCACTTTGGTGGGTCCCACAGGTCAGCTCAACTCCACCGACATCAGAGAGCCTCCAGGACACTGCAGGTGGGCCCAACCAGCCAGATAGGGGGTCGGCCGACCCCACTTCATGGCGGTTCCAGGGTCGGTTGGCCTCCCACCGACCTTGCCCACATGTTGCACATGTTAGTTTGCCTCTACCGTTGATCAGATGGCGGTTGTGAAGTCGGTTTGATCCAATGGTGCATGATGAAGATGACGCGGATCGCTGACGTGGCACCGGAGTAGCCCCTACTCCATCTCCCACTATAAATACCCCCCTATTCCTTCACTTAAGAGTCATGTATCTTAGGAGTAAACTACTTTAGTAGCTTAGTGCTATCATAGTGAGTAGAGAGTGAGGAGTTCCAAGGAGGAGTCCCGGCCTGTCGGGAGTCTTCTTCGCGGAGCACCTCAGCGGAAGCAGGTCTTCTTGTAAGTCTTACTTCTGAGTCTTTTCTAGTATTTAATATTTGGTCTGGTACTTTAAGTATAAGAATCCTTTACTGGCACATTGCTTGATCTTGAGTGCTCTTAGCTTTAGCTAAGCTTAGGGTAGCAAGAGCTAGTTTAGACGTGGTGTCTAGACTACTTCTTGCCAGTGTGGACTCCTTGTCGCAGTTGTGTAGACACCTAGTGTGAGAGGACAGTCCTCGCTAGGCGGAAAGTTCCTCGCATCTGTTGTAGGCAAGTTGCAAATAATAGTTGGGCTGAGCAGGGTAGTCGCTTAGGAGACGAGGAGGTGAAAAACTTCGTTAACTCAATCCTCCTTTTCGGGTATCGCCCTCAGTAAAGAGTTAGGTGAAAAACCTTGACTATACTTAATTACCAAGACCAGGCATTAATACTAGTTAGACCTCTCTACCCCATTATCCTAGACCCTTTGATCATCACCTAACGATCTAAAGCCTAGTTAATTCACTTCGCGTTCCCCGTGGAAATCACGATACCTGGAATACTCCCGGTGAAGGCTACATTGACTACCGTACGCTTGCGGTATAACCGTTTGCCACTTCTGGTGTCAACAATGATCTTCAGATAAGATATGATTTCGTAGCTCACGGTCTTTTGGGACCACGAGTCGATATTTGAACCAAAGAATTCTGTTCTCATCGACCCGGAAATGCTTGGTTTCTTCTTCTTTCATTTTCCTCTTTATATGGTGGATGCCTATATCTGTTTGCTGCAATTCGATGATTCGATTGCGAAGAGTACTCTCCAGAGAAATCTGGTTTAGCACAAGTGGATGCATAAGATGTGACAACAACGGATCTTCCACCTGGACTGAGTGACAGTGCGCTTTCTGACTTAAGGCATCCGCAACCACGTTTGCCTTGCTCGGATGGTAGTGCACTTGCAGATTATAATCTTTAATCAACTCAAGCCACCTTCGCTGCCGCAAGTTCAATTCAGGTTGAGTGAAGATGTACTTGAGACTCTTATGATCGGTGTAGATATTGCACAGATTACCCAGCAAATAATGCCTCCAGATTTTCAAAGCATGAACAACTGCTGCAAATTCTAAGTCATGAGTAGGGTAATTGACCTCATGCTTTCGAAGTTGGCGTGAGGCATACGCGATAACGCGACCTTCCTGCATCAACACACAGCCGAGACCAATGCCCGATGCGTCACAGAAGATATCGAAGGGCTTCTCGATATCTGGCTGAGCTAGGACAGGAGCTGATGTCAGCAATGTCCTCAACTTGTGGAATGCCTCTTCACACTCAGGCGTCCACACAAACTTCTCATCCTTCTGAAGTAGGCGAGTCATAGGCTTGGATATTTTTGAGGATTTCGGAATGAATCGACGATAATACCCAGCCAAACCGAGAAAACTCCGAACCTCGTGCACTGAAGTTGGAACCTTCCAATCCAGCACTTCTTGCACCTTAGCCGGATCCACCGATATGCCTTCTTTAGATAAGACATGGCCCAAGAAAGGTACTCTCTTTAGCCAAAACTCGCATTTGCTGAACTTGGCATAAAGCTGATGTTCACGCAAGTGCGACAACACCACACGCAGATGCTCTGCATGCTCCTCTTTATTGCAAGAATATACCAAGATATCATCAATGAAGACCACCACAAACTTGTCCAATTCGGGCATGAACACCAAGTTCATGAGGTACATGAAATGAGCAGGTGCATTCGTAAGACCGAAGGACATGACGAGATACTCATACAACCCATACCTCGTCGAGAAAGCTGTCTTAGGCACATCTTCAGGACGGATCTTGATCTGATGGTACCTAGATCGCAAATCAATCTTGGAGAATACCTTAGCTTTAGACAACTGATCAAACAAGATATCAATGTGAGGAAGGGGGTATTTATTCTTGATGGTTACCGCATTCAGGGGACGATAATCCACACAAATGCGTAAAGACTGGTCCTTCTTCTTCACAAAGATAGCTGGACAATCCCAAGGAGAAGAACTAGGACGGATAAGACCCTTTTTCAACAACTCATTCAACTGGGTCTTAAGCTCTGCTAGCTCATTGGGTGGCATTCTATAAGGTTTTCTAGAGATAGGAGCGGTACCTAGAATCAATTCAATTTTGAACTCCACATCCCGATGTGGAGGAAGTCCGGGTAGATCATGAGGAAATACATCCGGGAACTCACACACCACCAGAATATCCTGGATGGCCTTAGCTGTAACTGCATTCACAGTGCTACGGATATGGATATCTTGAGGGAGTTGCTCTAAGAACGCTTCCCTGGTATTTGGGTCTCTCAACATCACTACACGAGTGGTGGTGTCGATAAGAACTCTGTTACCACTCATCCAATTCATACCCAGAATTACATCTATGCCCACACCAGGTAAGACAACCAGATCAGCAAGAAACTGACGGCCTCCAATTTCCAGAGTTGCCCCAAAAACCACTTGATTGGTAGAAATATCATTCCCAACAGCACTAATGCAATAACTACCCTTATCAAGTGTGCTTGCCTTGAGATTATGCTTAGACACAAAGTCTGAGCTCACAAAAGAATGCGATGCTCCTGAATCAAAAAGCACAAGTGCATCACATTGGTTAACCAGAAACTTTCCAGCCGTAACTACCTCACCAGCAGGGATTGCCTCCACAGTAGTGTAGTGAACACGCCCCTGGCGGACGTTCTCTTAGTTGACCTTCTTTGGCGGGTAAGGACAATTGCTCTGCCAGTGCCCGGTCTGATTGCAGTTCCAGCACGGACGGTTGGCAGGTGGAGTCTTGGCATAGCTGGGACCCGTGTTACCCCTAGGAAGAGCAATGGAGTAACCCTTGCGGAAACCTATCTTGGCCTGATTCTTCTTCATAGGAGGACGATACCGCTGGTTAGGAGTTGGAGCACGGATCAGTGGCCTAGCTGCCACTGGAGCCTTGGATTGAGATGCCCCTGCTCCGGCCTCAAAAGCCCTCTTACGAGTCTTGGTCTCAGTGTACATAGTGTTGTAGTTCTCTTGGGTAAGAGCATCACTAACAAACTCATTGAAAGTTGCACACTTAGTGCGTCCCATAGTCTTCAACAACTTGGGGCCAAGACCCCACTTGAAGCTAGCAATCTTCTTTGTCTTAGTGTTCACAAACTCAAGAGCATACCTTGACAGGTGATTGATAGCATGCAAGTACTCCTTCAGAGTTTTGTTGCCGTGAGTCAACTGCATAAACTCGGTATGCTTCATTTCCATGACACCAGGAGGAATAAAATGCCCCTTGAAAGCTTCACGGAAAAGATTCCAGTCAAGCACAGTGTCGGCTGGAAGGGCTTCCCGATACTGATTCCACCAGATGCCTGTTGGTCCTTTCAGTTGGTGAGCTGCATACTCAGCCTTCAAACCCTCGGTCAGCCAAAGCAAGCGGAACTTTTGTTCCACCGTGTTCACCCACTCCTCAGCTTGAAGGGGTTCTTCAGCCTCTCTGAAAGGTGGGGGCTTAGTATCCATGAAATCCTTGAAACTGCTGTACTGATTAGGAGCTGGCCCTTCATGTGCATTACGACCACCCTGATTTGCCATCCGGTTGATGGTCTCAGTGAGCATCCTCTGGTTTTCCACCATCATTTGCATCAGCTCAGCTAGATTTGGTGGTGGAGGAGGAGGGGGTCGGTTCTTGTTCGCACGCTGTTCCGCTCCTCTAGTGGCGTGAGACATCTGTAAAGATACAGTCAGTGAGCATTGATGATAACAAGACTTGCTATAGAAGAACTTATATTTATGCCTGAAAGTATTCGAGAGAATAGCTTTACAGAAAAAGGCACAATAATTCAATTCCACAAAACAACATCACCAATCCAACACATGACATAGACATCCGCAATATGCACCACAACGGAAAACATCGTCATAATAGATTGAACATGTTAAGGTTACACATTGGGTCCATCAAGTTATCACACCATCACAGTACATGACATAAGGCAAGATCAAGGTCCCGGATTACATCATGATTACAAAAGCACCACTGCTGACTGTCAAACTACAAAAGATCCTCATATAACAACTACCCACTACTCACTACACTCCATGCTCGTCGCCGAAGTCAGCGTTAAAGATCGCCTCTCCATCCTCGTCGCTAACTGGCTCAAGCTCCTCGTCCTCCACGTCCTCGTGCAAGGGTGGTGCAGCCGCTGCTGGTCCATCGACCTCCATACCATCATCATCGGCCACAATCACTTGAGGTCCCACCTTTGGATACACGGGTTGTGGGGGTATAAACCCCTATACCCTTACGGCTAGACTTCGGCCAGGAGGCTTGGCCCATCACGAGACGAGTTCAAGACTTGATCCGACAACCTGGAGTTTCGCGTAAGGAAACAGGACGTGGAGATCAAGCCGGATTCTAGTCGGTTAGAATAGGAATTGATATCGAATTATCTATGGCAATTGTAACCGGCTAGGATTAGTTCTAGATCTGTAACCCTGCCCTCCAGACTATATAAGGAGGGGCAAGGGGACCCCCTAGGGTAGACTATCTCTCAACACAATCCAATACAACCCAGACGCAGGACGTAGGTATTACGCCAACTCGGCGGCCGAACCTGGATAAAAAGCTTGTCCGTGTCTTGCGTCACCATCGAGTTCGTAGTTTGCGCACCGTCTACCGATAAACTACTACCGTGGGTATACCCCAAGGTAGACTGCCGACTAGCTTTCGTCGACAGTGGCGCGCCAGGTAGGGGGTGTGCGTGCAACTTTTCCGGCGAACAAGATGGTCACGATCCCAGCTTCCGCGACCGTGCCCGAAGGCCTCACGTTTACCGTCGGCCAGATCACGTGGACGACGTGCAGCGGCGGCTTCCCGACCACGGTCCCGAAAGAGATCCAGATCCAATCTGAGATCACGCCGTCTCCGACCACACGCATGACGGCACCAAACTCCCGGCCGCCGTTCCCACTCTACAAGGGAAAGGAGATCGACTGCTCGGACCTCCTCCAAGCGCTCGATCGCGCCGACTCCAAGCTGCTCGAAGTCTCCCAACTAATAGATGGAGTTCTGCGCCGGCCCGACCAAGCCACTCAAGCGGATTTTTCAAAATCCCGCCGGCCAACTCGTGTCACCACACACGAACGGCTGGAAACATCCCTGACGATAACCTCAACCTCCTCAGGCCGATCCGTCGAGCTCAAAAAGGGAGACCATCCTTGCGGCCTGAATAACTCGGCCTCTGTCTACTCACAGCATGTTCAATCCGTTTTCAGCAAAGCGGGCTGGTCGCCGACAAGGAACAATCGTCACCATGTCAACATGGTGACAATCCGAGAGCTACGGAACGGCCAGGTTTCCAGCACCAACTCAAGCACCGGCTCCGTCCCCACCGAGGTTATAAACACCGAAGACGAGGGCTACGACCTGGATTTCCCTTCACACCCTCCGGGTTTCGACCGGTTCCCGATATTCCCCCCCCGGCGAGGGGATATTGTATTCAATGTCAGCGCTGACGAACCGGTCGTTGACGGAGAAACAGACGACCAGAGGCAACTCCGCGAACAGCGCAACGCTGATCGCGCCCGACGGCGTGCGGACGAGCAACAACAGACGCCACCGGGTAACCTCAACGACGCCTTTGACATGGTCGGGGACCAGCCGGTCTACAAAACGCCAAGCGCCAACGTGGCTGTTGCCATGGCCAACCTGGATCAGCTTCCTGACACACCAGAATGCCAGGGGGTCCGGACCAGTATCCGAGCACACCTGATCGCCGCGATGGGACAGACAGCAACTCTGCTTAAGAGAGTCCAGGACGTCCCTTATACGGAAGCCGCCTCCGACCAGACTCATCGTAGCCGGGCCTCGCCCAGCAGGCGTCGCCGCAGCCGCTCCCCCGACAACCGTCGAGGGGACTCACGGCGCGACGATGGTGGTCGAGACGCCGATGGCCGCCGCCAGCAGAACCGCGTACGCGGCCAGGAAGAAGAAGATCAACACAGGGATCTCCGCCACAACATCCCTCCCAAAGATGCCCGGGACCGCATCAACAGGCGCGCCGCAGAGAGAGCAGTCCACGAAAACCTGCGCCGCATTGAGTACGATGCGACCCATGGTCCCCCGGGCCTAAGGCAGTTCTCCTCACACCTCCGCCAGGTCGTGTGGCCCAGAAATTTCAAGCTCGAAAAACTTAAAAAATACGACGGCAAGGAAAATCCAGAGAACTGGATCACCCTCTACGAAATCGCCGTCCGATCAGCGGCAGGAGATGAGCACGTCATGGCTAACTACTTCCCCATAGTCCTCGACCAGGCTGGCCATCAGTGGCTTCTCGGCTTGCCCGAGGACTCCTTCGACTCTTGGGAAGAACTACGACAGGCTTTCATTGACAACTTCATCGCCACATGCGAACAGCCCGGAAACAAATATGACCTTGAAAGGATAAGAGACAGGAAGAATGAACCTCTGCGCGATTACATCCGACGATTCTCGGATATGCGTCTCAAAATCCCAAAGATTTCTCATGACGAGGCCATATCAGCCTTTATCAAGGGCTTACGTTTCCATGAAGCGCTGAGGAACAAGCTGTTGCGTAAACGTCCATCAACGGTAGCAGAGCTCCTCGCCACGGCTAAAAATTATGCCGATGCTGATGACGCAGAAAAACTAATCCGATACGATGCAAGAGGCACCGACCAGCCCTCCCGGCGAGACGACGGTCGCGGCCGCTACGACAACAGAAATCACCGTCGCTCCGACAACCGCGATCACCGAGAGGGTTGGGATCGGCGGCGCGACAGCCGCGACGACTTCAGAGGAAAGCGCCCTCGCGAATACGACCACGAAGTAAACACGGTCAAACGTCCCAATGGACGTCGGGACTACCAAGACGACTACAACAAAACGTTGAAGGGACCGTGCCAGCTACATCCAAAGTCTAACCATACCATGGAAGAGTGCCGCGTCCTCAAAAATATCTATACACGGCGGGCCGCCCAAGAAGACACCGCCAAGAAAAGTAACAAACGCGACGGACACGACCACGAAGATGAGGACGAGGACCAAGACAGGGACCCCCGACACCAATACGTCAGCCCCACCGACGTGGTCCACTCCATTTTCGGGGGCAAGGTCTCCACTGAGTCCAAGCGAGAAAGAAAGCTGTTGAAGAGAGCCTGCCTCAACATAGACAGCACGGACGGGCTGATCGCAGATCCGAAATTTCCCGCCTGGTCCCACAGGGAGATCGCGTTCAGCAGGAAGGACCAGTGGGCCGCTATCCCGGAGCCGGGTCGTTTCCCACTAATTCTCGATCCTTGCATCAACAGCATCAGATTCGAGCGCGTGCTCGTGGACGGGGGAAGCTCCATTGACATCCTCTTCCGCAACAGCCTGCCCGCCCTCCAGATATCACCGGCCCAACTAAAACCGTACGACGCCCAATTCTGGGGGGTTTTGCCAGGTCAAAGTTCGGTGCCCCTCGGACAGATAACATTGCCTGTCCAATTCGGCACACCCGATCACTTCCGGACGGAGTTCATCAACTTCGTAGTCGCGGACTTCGACGGGACCTACCACGCCATACTGGGCCGCCCATCGCTGACAAAGTTCATGGCAGTCCCGCACTACTCGTACCTAGTGCTTAAGATGCCCACGGAGAAGGGTGTCCTGACCGTCAGAGGCAACGTCTACACTGCGTACACCTGCGAAGAAGAAAGTTTCAAGATCACCGAGGCAATTGACCTCTCAATCCGTATGGCGGAAACAGCAAACCAAGCCGCACAGCTGCCCCCCGACCAGCTCGGATTACCTGAGCAGGAGACAGCCAGAAAGAATTCGAAATCCAAGGAGTACAAAGAAGTGCAGCTGGTCGAGGGCAACCCCGAGAAGACAGCCCTCATCGGGGCTAACCTGGATCCAAAATAGGAAGACGCGCTCGTCAGGTTTCTAAGGGACAACGTGAGCGTTTTCGCATGGAAACCCGCAGACATGCCCGGCGTCCCACGGAACCTGATCGAGCACTCCTTAAACGTCTCGAAGACCGCAAGACCAATCAAGCAAAAACTGCGACGGTTCGCTCGTGACAAAAAGGAGGCTATTAGGACAGAAATAACACGGCTTCTAGCAGCCGGATTCATAAAAGAGGTGTATCATCCCGATTGGCTCGCCAATCCGGTTCTTGTACGCAAAAAGAATAATGAATGGAGAATGTGCGTTGATTACACCGATCTCAACAAACACTGTCCTAAAGATCCTTTTGGTCTTCCTCGCATCGACGAGGTGGTCGACTCAACGGCCGGATGCGAACTTCTCTCCTTTCTAGATTGCTACTCTGGTTATCACCAGATCTCGTTAAAAGAAGAAGATCAGATCAAAACATCCTTCATCACACCTTTCGGCGCATACTGTTACACTACCATGTCTTTCGGACTTAAAAACGCCGGGGCCACTTATCAAAGGGCCATCCAGCAATGCCTCCACGACGAGATTCGCGACGACCTCGTCGAGGCCTATGTGGACGACGTGGTCGTAAAAACAAGGGATGCGACCACCCTAATCAACAACTTAGACCGAACCTTCAAGGCACTCAATAGGTACAAGTGGAAGCTCAACCCCAAGAAATGCATTTTCGGCGTTCCTTCCGGTCTACTGCTCGGCAACGTCGTCAGCTGCGACGGCATACGGCCAAACCCTTCAAAAGTCAAAGCCGTACTCGACATGCGACCACCGAAGAACGTCAAGGATATCCAGAAGCTAACCGGATGCATGGCCGCCCTCAGTCGTTTCATCTCAAGGCTGGGAGAAAAAGGCCTCCCCTTTTTCAAACTATTGAAAGCGTCAGAAAAATTCTCCTGGACAGAAGACGCCGACGCTGCGTTCACTCAGCTTAAGACCTTCCTCACTTCACCGCCTGTTCTCACAGCGCCTCAGCCCAACGAAGACCTGCTCCTTTACATTGCTGCAACCGACAGAGTTGTTTCCACGGCAATAGTGGTCGAGCGAGATGAACCAGGTCACGTCTTCAAGGTCCAGAGGCCCGTTTACTTCATAAGCGAAGTTTTAAACGAATCCAAGGCCAGGTACCCACAAATACAGAAGCTTATATACGCCATCCTGATAACGTCAAGAAAACTGAAGCACTACTTCGACGGCCATCGAGTCCTGGTGACAACCAGCTTTCCCCTCGGTGACATCCTGTGCAATAAAGACGCCAATGGCAGAATCGTGAAATGGGCAATGGAACTATGTCCATTTTCCCTGGAGTTTCAGAGTCGCACCACTGTCAAGTCCCAAGCCCTGGTCGATTTCATTGCCGAATGGACGGATCTCAACGAACCATCCGTTCCCGATGTCTCAGACCACTGGTCAATGTTCTTTGATGGGTCCTTAAACATCAACGGTGCAGGCGCTGGGATATTGTTCGTATCACCAAACAAGGACAAACTCCGCTACGTCCTTCGGATCCTTTTCCCGGCGTCAAACAATGTCGCCGAATACGAAGCTTGCTTACATGGCGTACGACTAGCCGTTGAGCTGGGGGTTAAGCGCCTCTATGTCTACGGGGACTCCGCTTTGGTCATCAACCAGCTCAACAAGGAGTGGGACGCAACCCACGAGAAGATGGATCTCTATTGCAAAGAAATTCGCAAATGGGAAACTAACTTCTATGGCATAGAGTACATCCACGTGGTCCGGGATAAGAACCAAGCAGCAGATGCGTTGTCAAAGTTAGGCTCGTCCCGGGCCCAAATCCCGCGCGGTATTTTCGTCCAGGACATCCATGAGCCGAGCGTAAGCTCCCCCCTGGTCGACAAGCAACCCAACGAGGCAATGCTCATAGATGACGCCACTCCGACAACCAGCGGGCGCGACTGGCGTGTCCCGTTCATCAAATACATCTCAGACGGGACAGGTTTTCAGGACAAAACAGAGAACGAGCGTCTCATCCGACGGTCAAAGAACTACATCCTGGTCGACGGAAAACTCATGCGGAAAAACGCAAGCTCCGAGGTACTGCTCAAGTGCATACCCCAAGACGATGGTATCAAGCTCTTGGAGGACATACACGCCGGATCCTGCGGCAACCACGCCGCATCTAGAACCCTGGTCGGAAAGGCTTTCCGAGCAGGTTTTTACTGGCCGACCGCGGTCAGCGATGCAGAAAAACTGGTTCGGCGTTGCGAAGGATGTCAGTTTTTCGCTAAGAGGACCCACGTACCTGCCCATGAAATTCAAACCATCCCGTCGTCTTGGCCCTTTGCCTGCTGGGGGCTTGACATGATCGGACCATTTAAACCAGCCTCGGGCAACTTCAAGTTTGTCTTCGTGTTAATCGACAAGTTCTCCAAGTGGATTGAATACATGCCCCTGGTCAAGGCAACTTCCGAGAAGGCTGTGGAGTTCCTCAATCAAATCATACACAGATTCGGCATCCCGAACAGCATAATCACCGACCTGGGCACTCAGTTTACTGGCACCACCTTTTGGGATTTCTGCGATGACAGAGGCATAGTCATAAAATATGTGTCAGTGGCACACCCACGTGCCAACGGTCAGGTCGAACGTGCTAATGGAATGATCGTCGACGCCCTAAAGAAAAGATTGTACACCGAGAACGACAGAGCACCCGGTCGATGGATGAAAGAATTGCCGGCAGTGGTCTGGGGCCTCCGAACTCAGACCAGTCGAAACACGGGGGTGTCTCCCTATTTCATGGTGTACGGCGCAGAGGCGGTTCTGCCGTCCGACATACATTTCGGATCCCCTAGAATTGAGCACTTCGACCAGTCGACCGCCGACAACGCCAGAGAACTCGAAATCAATTGCATGGAGGAAAAGCGTTTAGTTTCATGTCTCCGAACAGCAAAATATCTCGCGTCAATCAGGCGATACTACAACAGGAACGTCAAGGACCGTTCCTTCGTGGTCGGCGATCTGGTGCTTCGATGGAAAACAAGCCAGGAGGGAATGCACAAGTTATCTACTCCCTGGGAAGGACCCTTTGTGGTGACCGAGGTCACACGACCTACGTCCTACAGATTGGCATACCCAGACGGAACACGAGTGCCTAACTCTTGGCACATCGACAAATTGCGACGTTTCTATCCATAAAGTTTTAGCGACTTTCTTTTGTAAGTGTCTTATAATTTGTGACAATATAATTCTCTATTTTTTGCCTATACCTTGTCATACACAGCACTCGGCAAAACTCCCGCAATGGATGCTCTTGGCGACAACCAAGACAAATACGGTGACACGTCACTCAGATATTTTTACAGCGCTCAAAACAACAGTCATGACAAAAAGAAAACTTTATTACAAACATTACATACAAAGTTTACAATAAATACCCTGACGGGCAGATACTAGTCTATTCCTACAGACTACTTTATTGGCCTAGCTGCTCGGGCTGATCACCCGCCTGGCCCTGCTGCCCGGACGAAGGGGTTGGGGCCACCGGCGCCTGGCTGGTCGAGACCGCAGGCGTCGACCGCCCATCTCCAGCAAAGGACGCGCCCGACAACTCCCTGGCCGACCTATCTGAGCCCGGCTGGTCTGGAGGAGTGGCCGTTCCGCACAGGTTAATGTCGCCGATCACTGTCGACGACAAGTCCAGCAGACTACCCCGAAGTTCGTCCGCTTCCTGTGGGCCGACTTCCTTCGGGTACCCCTTCTCCAGCCGGCTCAAGTCGACAAGGGGGTAGTGGGCGCGTACCATGCTAAGGACGTGCGCGCCGGCAAACTCCCCGGCGTCCTTCACAAACTGCTGGAGCCAGTCCCACGCCCGTTGCGCCTTTTGAACCGGGGTCAACTGCGGCGCGCGGGGCTGGCTCTCCGGGAGCTCGGGACTGATCAGGTCCAGGACCGGGGACACTCCCTTCCAGATCCTGCAACAGTTGACCTTCCAAGAGTCCCGGTCCTTGACCAGCTCATCCAGGTGCTTCTTGGTGTTCGCCTTGAGCACTGCAAACGAAACGAAACGTTACTTTCGGCATATCAGACAAGCAAAGGGGCAGGTAGCAACCAACAAGGCGGCACCCATTACCAGCTAACTCCCGGTCCTTACGACTTAATTCCTCTTCCGCTCGCCGTCCGGACTCCTGCGCACTGGCGAGCTGCTGGCCGAGCTGCTCCTTCTCTTGTTGGAGGCTCGCCACCTCCTCCTCCAAGTCTGCGTGAATCCTAAACTGGTCAGCGAAGCAAACTATACAAGTCTGCGAAACTGCTCGGAGCGTGAGACTAACGTTCCTGCAGCCGGTACTGGTCGGCCAGGCGACGAGCGAGGTCGAGACGACGCTCCTTCTCGGTGCTCATCTCGACCACCTTCTCTCCGACCTCCGCCCGCAACCGGTCTACCTCCGCGGCAAGGGCCTTGTTCTCGGCCATGACGCCTTCTATCTGGTCAAAGCACCGTTTCCGGTACTTCGCCGTTTTCATAACGTCCTACAAAGCAAGCATATAACAATGCACAGAAGACAAGGCAAAAGAATGCGCGGCAGCTCAAAACGACGCTTACCTTGACTTCGTCGACAAGGCGCTTAGCCGCGCGCTCCACCCTGGCGGCCTCCTCGGACTCGGCAAGCTCCTCGTGACCGATAAAGTGGTCCCCGCGTTGGCGCCACACATACACGTGTTGGCGGCCATCACGGGGACGACCCTCGATCTCTTCTACCTCGTCGTCGGAGGCCGCCCTGGTTTCCTCCTCCTGGGCTGCGTCACCCCCGGTGGCGGTCCCAGGCGTCAACGTCCCTTGGACCAGACCTGGGGAGCCCGCAGCAGGAGAGGCTTCTGCTCGGGGCGGCGGGGGGACTTCACTCCCCCCGGCAGGAGGAGCGGTCGGAGACTTTCCCCTCCCCGAAGAGTCAGTTGGGGGAGCCTCCCCAGCCCTGGTCGGGCTGCTTGCTGTAGTCGGCGCCGCGCCCGGGAGCTCCTCGGTGCTCCCAGGGGTGACTGCAGCAGTCGGCTGTTCTGTGGTCTGGGGGGCCGCATCCCCAGAACCGCGGGCAGGCTCGCCCGTTCCCTGGCCAGCAGTTTGGCCAGGGTCGACATCCGATGCCGCACTACAGGAACAAAAGTTTTTTTTAAAAAAAAAAAAAAGAAAGGGGGAGTCCAAAGTACGTAAGTTGAACACTTACAGGTCTGACCGGCGATGGGTCGCGGTGAACCTCCTCCTCGCCCGGCCGGTCGGCGCCTGTGCCCCCACCTCGGCAACTTGCGGGGCAGCCGCGCCGCTGGCCACTCGATCAGTGGCGACTGGTGCAGCGTCTGGGCGGCCCCGAGGCCGTCGGACCAACGACGGCGCAGCCTCCTCGTCGTCGTCGTCGTCGTCGACGATCCGCACGAGCCGACGACGCTTCGGCGCTTGGCTGCTCTCCGCCGGTAGGTCTGCCGGCAGCTCCGGCGTCGGCAGGGGATCCACCGGCAATGGCCTTTTCCCCGCCACCCTCTCCTCGGAGGTCGGGACGGGGCGGGCTCTGCTTTCCTCCGGTGGGACCTCTCGCACAGGATCTTCCATCCCCGGCGCCAGCGATACGTACACTACGCACCGGTCGACATCACCGACCTGCAAAGGTAACAGAGATGAGCCAACTACAGGCGACATACGAATGATCAAACGAAGTCTGCTACATACCTTTGGTGCTGGTCGTCCTAACTTGAAGGCTTGCACCCGATCACTGCTACGGGTGAAGCCCCCATCCGCGAAGTTAAACAGCTCGTTTAGCAGCTGTTGTACCTCCGCCTTCTCCAGGATCTCCGACCGCATCCTGGTCGGGTCAGTGCTTCCGGCATACTCATACGCCGAGTGCACCCTCTTCTGGCAGGGCATCACCCGGCGGCAAATGAAGTTGCCGACCACGCTGAGCCCATCCAGGCGTGACCAGTCGATCAGCTTCATCAGAACCGCCACTTGACCGTCGAACTCTGGGCGGTCAGTCCAGCTCGCCCTCTTCTCGGGAACGTACCCCACGTCGCAGAACGTGGAGCTGCCCGGTTCCTCCCTGACGTAGAACCACTTCCTGTACCATTCGGTCAAGGAGGTGTTCCATGGGCAGTGCAGGTAGCGATTCTTCATCCCATCACGGAGGTTGAGGTATACTCCACCTGCAACCTTGGAGCCTCCAACTGCTCCCTTCTTCCTCAGACAGAAAAGATACCGGAAAAGATCAAAGTGCGGCTCTATGCCAACATAGGCCTCGCACAGATGGATGAAGGTGGAAATAAGGAGAATTGAGTTCGGGTGCAGATTGCAAATCCCGATCTCATAGTACAAAAGAAGACCTTGAAGAAAAGGATGGACTGGAACACCAAAACCTCTCTTAATGAAGTCTTCAAAAACGACGACCTCACCGGCGCGAGGATCGGGGTAGCTCTCCCCCTCTGGCGCCCTCCAGCCGCCGAGCTCTGCGTCGTGCAGCAGCCCCATATCGACGAGGTCACCAAGAGATTTTTTGGTGCTGCGAGACTTCTTCCATTCCTTGGCCATCAGGTCGCCCCTCTTCCTGGAGTCGCTCTTCGCCATTAGAGGTGCGAATGTGGGCCGGAGTTAGGAAGATGCAGGTGATTGGAGAAGATGAGAACGGAAGGTTTGAAGGCAATGGCCGGAGAAGCGGTACAGGCGGTCCTATTAGGCCCTTATAAACCAGCGACCCCACCTCTCCCACTTCCTGTAATCTCGGGAAGTGGGCAGGCCATGCGGCGGATGCGGCGTTTCGGTTTACAATGATTATAGACAATTAATGCGGCGGAGTTTTCGTACCAATTGATGGTTTCCTTTTCTCAAACCACGCAAAGAGCGGTTGTACAGTTGCCAGGCACGGCTTTTCGTGCATCCGTCTGACATATCGTCAGCAGACCCCGTCACGTCAACTTTAAATTTGAAAGACCTTTTCAAAAGTAAGAAGACACATACGCCAGTGAGTCAGCAATCCGGGGACTGCACCGACCACCGAGCACTTGACGCTCGGGGACTGGTCGCCCAGTTTATCAGCTCGGAAATCCGGGGACTGCACCGACCACCGAGCACTTGACGCTCGGGGACTGGTCGCCCAGTTTATCAGCTCGGAAATCCGGGGACTGCACCGACCACCGAGCACTTGACGCTCGGGGACTGGTCGCCCAGTTTATCAGCTCGGAAATTCAAGGACTGCACCGACCACCGAGCACTCGGCGCTCGGGGACTGGTCGCCCAGTTTATCAGCTCGGAACTTCAAAGACTTCACCGACCACCGAGCACTCGACGCTCGGGGACTGGTCGCTCAGTCTATCAGCTCAAAGCTTTAAAGCATGCACCGACCACTGAGCACTCGATGCTCGGGGACTGGTCGTACAGTATAAGTAACGCGTAATTCCAGGCAGCACACTAAGTGCCTGGGGACTGGTCGATTGGTCTTTTTGATTGCAGACGAGCATGACATGCTCGGGGACTGGTAAATTCAATTTTTTAGACCTTGCTACAAGGCTCATACTTCGCCTTCCAGCAAGCTCGGGGACTACATCGGTACGATGCATCTAGCGATGCATCTCAGTCTCAAAAACTACTTTGGGGACTTTTCTTTTGACCCTGGCACCACGTGTCTACGTCACCTGCTACCAGGCTCGGGGACTAAGTGGGCACACTTCACCTTGTGGTGAATATGCTTGCTTTTTTGATGTTTATAATTTTCGAAAAAGTAAAGTGGGCACACTTCACCAGGAAAGAAATCTTTTTTAATTTAGAGCACCACGCATTCTTCGAACAACTCGCTTCTTCGATGTCAATGTTGATCAACTGTCTTTTGAGTTGGTCAAAGAACCGTTGCAACTATTTGGACGACTTTCCCACTTATTGAAGACGTCAAGTCTCACTGATCGAAGAAGCTCAAGACGACGTGTTACATCACAATACATGGTGCTCGGGGACTAGCTGTGGGGGTATAAACCCCTATACCCTTACGGCTAGACTTCGGCCAGGAGGCTTGGCCCATCACGAGACGAGTTCAAGACTTGATCCGACAACCTGGAGTTTCGCGTAAGGAAACAGGACGTGGAGATCAAGCCGGATTCTAGTCGGTTAGAATAGGAATTGATATCGAATTATCTATGGCAATTGTAACCGGCTAGGATTAGTTCTAGATCTGTAACCCTGCCCTCCAGACTATATAAGGAGGGGCAAGGGGACCCCCTAGGGTAGACTATCTCTCAACACAATCCAATACAACCCAGACGCAGGACGTAGGTATTACGCCAACTCGGCGGCCGAACCTGGATAAAAAGCTTGTCCGTGTCTTGCGTCACCATCGAGTTCGTAGTTTGCGCACCGTCTACCGATAAACTACTACCGTGGGTATACCCCAAGGTAGACTGCCGACTAGCTTTCGTCGACACGGGTACAGGGCGAAGAATAGGGTGTAGTAAGTTGTTGAGATGGTGAATCTCCACAAGGCCAGCCTCAATCTGATCCTGCAGATAGTTCTCCCGCTCAAGCGACTGAATCCGGTGCATCTCCCAAGCCCGGCGCCTGTTCTCCGACACACGGAGTGCAGTGTCCCTCTCACGAGTAACCTGCACCAAGCGCTCCTGCATCGTCTCCCTCTCTCTAGCCAACTGACTCATCTGATCCTGCTTATGATCTCTCTCTCTAATGGCCTTCACCCACTGCTGCCTACGGTACTCCGCAATGTCTTCCCAGTCATTGCGGTCCTTCTGAACTTGCTCCAAGAGTCTAGCTTGCTTGCGAAACTTGCGAGCACGCTTTTCAGCCTTCTGTTGCATCTCCTGAGCCTGGCGAACAGCCACCATCACCTGTGCATAGGTGTCCTCTCGCTGACTGAACAGCTTGAGCACAGCCATCATAGTACTCATAGCAGGACTAGAACTCTCACCTCGCTATCCCTAGCCTCGGACCAACGCACAACCATCAGCCTGCTTCCACTCCGCTGCTGCTGGCTCAGCACGGGAATGGAGGCCGCTGGTCCTCCTGTCAACTCATCACCAAACCTCTGACAGATATTGAGCAGCAGAGCCTGAGCTGCAACCTGAGCTGCTTCCCAAGGAGTCTGCCCATCTGAGTTACAGGTCCACCCTGTCCATGCAGGCCTGCCCCCATGTGGAGGGACAACTCCCTGCACAGCAAACCACTGCAACTCTCCTGTCATATCTACCTCCCACCAAGAATACTGAGGTGGCTCAGTATACCCCACAGACTGTAGCACTCTCCAAAGCAAGGTAGGAGTGCCAAACTCGCTCAAGAAAGTGTCACTGGGGCGAGGTGAATCGGGCACGTCCATCTGTGGAAAGGAACAGGAATACCATGGGTAGGAGACGATTAATTTTAAGCAATATTTATTTATTCAAAAGGGACGACATGGTAAGGGAAGGAGTAGACAGAATGTATGTATGAATGCGACATGATGCATGCACGAACCGTACGTCCTCACAAACTTAGAAAATTAAAATTCTAACGGATATACGGTGGCATACATTCGTCGTTCGATACGATAACTAGCCATTTACACGTGCGCTGTTAGAGTACCTGCAGAAAACTTCATTGCAGCCCAACAGTTCCCAATATCACTCAAGAAAGCAGTAAACTAAGTGCACATTGCTTGGACATGCCCAATATGCACAAACAATGACACCACAGCTACCCGAGAAATTAAATGCTCTCCAATTAAGTTTCTTTCGTGGTTCCATGGTTTTGACATGTAACCACTCCAGAAAACCACCGCGAACACTCCCCTAGACCGCCGTTTGGACGATCATGCTCTCACAGCTCACACTTACCAGAGCGTAGGTGCGACGTTGCATAATTTAAATCTAGCGACATATGTGGCTAATTCACACATGAAGGCTACCTCTACCATTAGACCACAGGGTAGCATAGTGCGGTCATCACACATCCATACCTGAGTACTGCCGGAGATGCATAAATAAAACCCTCCCCAAGTCAGTACTTAAATAGCCACCTATAGTCCTTATATGGGCAAGGATGATTCGACCACTGGCATAACTTAAGTATTGATTTACACCATTTTATTTTAAAAACTCTTTTGTTTTTAAATATACAAACGCTGCATTTATAATGCTGAACTAGCTCCGATACCAGCTGTCACAGAACCGACCAAATTATAAGAGTTCAAGTGTAGAAACGATCGACAAGCAGTCAAGTTTCCAAACTTGAGCCCATATAATCCCGGTAGTCAACTGAAATCACGAAGGACTTCAAACCAACTTGCAACAAACCAAGATCGTAATAGTTCAACACAAACACAGCGAATGTTACATAGTCATTCATTGCCGACGAAGCGGCACCACATCGGAGTTACTTAGTTACCAAGTTTGAAGTAGCGGAAGCAAAATAATTACACACACTTTTCAAAGTTCAGTTCACAAGTTCTTGTTATAGCCAAAGTCGTACACCATCCATCCAAAAGCAGCAGGTACGAGTTTTTCAGAGAACCGTGCCCAACGGTTAGTCCTCATCCCCAGCGGGATGGAGACAGGTTTTGCAGAAGCCATCATAAAAGATATCATCTACAACAGGTGGGAATAAACGCTGAGTACGAGATTGTACTCAGCTAGACTTACCCGTCTAGTAAAACATAAAAGACACCAAGGATCATGCAAGACTAATATCAAGTAGAGCTGGTTGACTCAAAATTTGCCAAAACCTTAAATTATAACTACAATATTGTGAGAGCATCATATTAATCATCATCAGCCTACCACAAGATTAGCACCTACACTAAAGCACTTCACTTGATTATTATAAGCAATTTCAAGTTTATCATATGTTCTTCCTTGCTATCATCATTATCATGAATCAAGTTCTTTAGTGAATGCTACGTTTGCCGCTGCTCTGTCAAGTTCTCACTAACCGGGAGAGACGCGATTCGAATCGAATTCCTATCCAGCTGGAGGGTTATTCCTAGCACTCACCCAAGCATCCCCCGTCGGAGAGCCAACGGGTCACCTTTTATACGACTCAGGAATCGCGGTTCCGATTAGCGCCGCACTCCCAGAGCTACCACTATGCCAGGGAGGTCAGCAATTTTAACTCACCTGCCTTAGGACTTACGCCAATGGTCCCCCACACACCGCACTTCCTCCGGTAGTGCGCACTTTATACTTATCGACCTTCCGGCCTGAGTCATATTACTTGGCTTCGCGGTCGGAACGAGTTCTCTGGCCAACTAAGTGTTAGGCATGCGTTCAACATGACAAGAGGACGTACAACGGTCGGTCCTTAACTACCACAGACGGAGTTATTACAACCTTGCAAAACTCCGCCCGGCTTCAATCAAATTAATCAGGTTCCATCCACGATAGCACATATAGTCCATCGTGGTCCGACACAAACCTATATTGCGCAGGTGACAGGATATCACCCGACTTCTACCGATTAAAGCATGGCTAAGCTGCTACTCGATCCTAACTCTATAACTAGGTAATGATAAGATTTCTAGACAAGGATGGAGTAAAATGCAGCAAAGGTTTCATCACAACTCCTATACTTAATGCATCAATAGGTATAACATATTCAAATGAACTTTCGAAAATAAAAGGGAGACTTAGGATGCTCTGGGGCTTGCCTTTCACGAACGAAGCTGGTTCGTGGTTCGGGCACTGAACCTCTTCTTTGGGCTCCTCGAGTCCGGCTTGCTGGACCTCCACCTCTGGGTTGCCCTCCTGGCCTTCGGGATTCACTAGAAGTTCGAAGGAGGCTGTCGCCTCCGATGCACCTATTGCATGCTCGATGAATGAGAAAGTGTACATGCTACAAGACGAATGCTTGATAACATAATGGACTCACTGGACACTCATTTACGGAGTAACGGTTATAACAAGTTCACACAAGATGATAAGTTAACTTTAGCCAAAATCTACCAAGATAACCTATAAACAGCAAGCATTACATAAAGAACAGCCCAGTAAACAGGTCATAACTATTGCTAAAAAGATCCAATAAACATGAGTGAGGTAATTCTGGAAATCTTATGAAATTGTCTACAAATCATCTGTAAACATCACAGCAAGATTTATAAGTTAAACAAGCCTTATAAACAAAGTTCCAGGTTCTGTTCCAAAAAAACAGAGAGCACCCATTTCTGGAACCTGACTTGGAAGAGCTAGAGCTTTTAAACTACTGGGCCAAATGACCCCAAATTAAAACCACAGCTAGTTCATAAAGTTCACAACATCTTTGATTTAGACAAGTTTTCCAGAAAACCTAGTTGTCATTAAGCAAAAGTTAAATTACTCCCTTGCTGTCCAGAACAGCTTTTAACCCACCAATTAATTATTTGATGACATAGCCAACACATAAACAGTGTCAATGTCGGTGTTTTTCCCCCGCGGGGTCACACCAACGAGTAAATTTATATGCGTGCTCCCTTTTCCGGATGGTGATGCAAGAAGACACAGAGATTTATCCTGGTTCGGGCAAGAGAAGGCCCTACGTCCAGCGGGGGGAGAGAGTTTGTATTATCTTGCACCTAAGTGCTTGTACAGGGGCGAATACAAGCGTGGTATGAAGTGTGGAGCTTTACTACGTATGAGCGTGGTCTTTTTTGCTGTCCCTTTCTATTCCTGAGTCCCTCCTTTTATAGTTCCAAGGAAGGGCCTAGGGTACATGTGTAGGTATAGGAATGGGAGTCGATAGCAGCGTGGAGCGCTGACCTACTCGAGGTTTCCGTACCGGCATGCCCTCGAGCCGTCCCGTCTTAATAGCCTGGTGATGATCACGCGTGCCCCTGCATTCTGCTCTGCGTGCCGTCTTGGATTGGTTCGGCGGGTGCACGCTTATAAGGCCCGGCGGCAAATCCGGCGGAGCGGTTACGGCGTGGTCATTTGACGCCCGACTCGTCCCCAGGAAGGAGCCTGGTGAGGTCGAGGGTCGGACGCCGCACGAGGTGTCGATATCTGGAGCGCTGACCTTGGGTGTCTCGAGGGGGTCCCGATTAGACGTTCCATCCTTGTTTCCCGTGTCCTGGCACGCCCTGGGCCGTTCGGTGGGAAGGCTGCAAAAAGAACGATGGGACGGAAGCCTCCCGTGGCCCATGTGTTAGGTGGGGAAGCATCAGGTGCATTAAATGCTCCGACCCGCGTGCGTGCGTCAGGCGGCGGACAGTGTCCTTGCGCTCGACGCCCCTCGGTTCGCTCGAGCCCGCTTCCGTATTCGACGGCAGTTGCTGCTCGACCCCTGACCGACTCGCTCGACGGTATTTCCGTCTTCGAGGCTGCGGCCGTCGATGGTCGCCCGTGTGTACGGATGGTTTCGTTATACGCATTGGTGAGGGTACCCCTTGTTGGTACCCTCGACAGTAGCCCCCGAGTCTTCAGTCGAGCGCTGGCGCTCGAGTGAAGACTTTCGTTTTTTACGGTCGAGCTTCCACGGGGGCGCGCGAGCGACCCCGCGGGGGTAGCCCCCGAGTCCTCGAGGGAGTATTTAACTCCTTCGGGGGCTTATTTCGCCAAATTTTGCAGAAACGCTGTCAACACCCGTGCTGGAAGGTTCTGTTCGGCTTTGCCTTGCTTGGAGGTTTCGACGTACTCTCGATAGAGCGAGCGTCTTCCACCCCAGTTTGAATTCCTAGCGGGTAGTCCAAGTGAGAACCTGTGCCCCTTTCGAGGGGGTCAACTGTAGCCCGGAGGCGTCCTCATAAAGCAGGGTCGACGTGGTCGAGGATACCGGTCTCGTTCGATAGAGTCCAGCGGCTCGGTGCCTCCCTTCGGGGGGATTCCTCTCGACTGTCTCAACCCTACCTTGGACATCGCCAGCGAGTCTTCGAGGCGGGCCTCGATTTTCGACCACTCGCTGGGGATCCCTGACTCTTGGCGCTCGAGATCGGCTGTCGAACCCTTTCGATGGGCCAGCCATCGACCTCTCGAGACTATCATGGGCGCATACTTTGGCTTACGAAGTAAGGAAGCTGCCGTGCCGGTTCGTCTTTCTGCCCGTTGGGCGCACCTTTTGAGGTAAGTGACGTCGTTACACTGTATCGGCGGGGAATTCGGAGCGTCCGGCCTGTGAGGAGAGAAAGGACCGTCAGACGGCGCATTTATGGGGGGAGTTACCTTATTTCTTGGATCTGTCCGTTGGCGGACTGCTGCCTATAAGTACGTCGTGGCGTCGCCGCCGTTCCTCTCCCTTCCGCCCTCTCGCTCTTACTCCTTTGCTGCCTTTGCTTTCTCGCCGTCTCACGCGCACACGCCCCCTCGAGCTGTAGTGACCCACCGTCCCTTCAGCCGAGATGCCTGTAAGACTCGTCGCTGCCGACGACTGGCGCCCGTCGTCGATGACGGAGCGCCGGCTGTTAGAGCTTGAGAAGGAGGGACTGCTGCGCCGCCGCACCTCGCTGTCGTCGCCAGAGTGGATCGCGCCGCCGGCGAGTCACAGGGGGCCTCAGCCGCCCGAGGGCTACGTGGTGTCGTTCGCCAAGTTCCACCGCCACGGTCTGGGTGCGCCCCCAAGCCGTTTCATGCGGGCCCTCTGCTTCCATTATGGGGTGGAGCTCCAGCACTTCTCTCCGAACGCCA
Source organism: Sorghum bicolor (assembly GCF_000003195.3). Classification (NCBI taxonomy): domain Eukaryota; kingdom Viridiplantae; phylum Streptophyta; class Magnoliopsida; order Poales; family Poaceae; genus Sorghum; species Sorghum bicolor. Next base: position 24,128,172 of record NC_012876.2, on the reverse strand, counting down.
TCACCGTAGCGGCGGTCTTCGCCGCCGTGTGTGAGGGCTTCCTGGGGATGATGCCGCACTGGGAGCTGTGGCTCCACCTCTACAGGGGCGAGCTGTTTCACGCCCCCACCGGAACTACGGGCGTAAGGAAGCCCGTGCGGGCGGGTTGCCTCAATCTGGTGCAGAAGACGGGGAAGACAGACCGGCCGCGGGAGTACATCCCGGTAGGGTTATCAACCAACCACGCCGGCTGGGACTCCCAGTGGTTCTACCTGCGGAACGACGACAACCTCCTGCCTTCCTACTCGGGCCGTCTGATTTTGGAGCGTCCAACGGACTGGACGTACGGCGTCGTCCAAGCTCATCAGTCTCGGCTCGACCCCCTCCTTGACGCCCTAAAGAAGCTTCGCCAGGAAGGCTTGACCGCCGCCCTCGTCCTCTCGGCCGTCCATCATCGGAGAGTTCTCCCTCTGATGTCACGACCGTTGAGGATGGACGAGATGGGCCCTGGCGTCTCATCTCGGGACCTCGAGGCGTGTCGGATGTCCAACGAGGCTCCGGCGGACGACGAAGTCGCGGCCCGAGTCAGGGCTGCCATTGCTGGTGATTTTCAGCCGGAGCATGTCAACGGCTTCCCCATGAGACCTGACGCCGGCTCGATCGATCTGGTACGCTTTCTTCTTGCGCGCATCCCCGATTCTGGGTTTCCTTTCTCCCCTCTCTTTTTTCTAAGTCTACTGTAGTTTTGGCAGGGTCGGATTTGTCGAGGGTATCGGTAAGGGGTACCCTCAGCGATGCGCATTATGAGGTTGCCCGTACGAAGGTTGGGACCCTCAATTCGACGCTTTAATCTTACGTATGCGCCGCCATCGACGGTCGCAGCCTCGAAGACGGAAATAGCGTCGAGCGAATCGATCGGGGCTCGAGCGACGACTACCGTCGAAAACGGAAGCGGGCTCGAGCGAACCGAGAGGCGTCGAGCGCCAGGACACTGTCCGCCGCCTGACGCGCGCACGCGGGCGGGAGCATTAAATGCGCCTGACGCTTCCCCACCTAACACACAGGTCACGGAAGGCGTGATAGGGAGCAAGCTTCTGTCCCATCGTTCTTTTTGCAGCTTTCCCACCGAACGACCCAGGGCATGTCAGGACGCAGGAAACAAGGATGGAACGTCTAATCGGGACCCCCTCGAGACACCCAAGGTCAGCGCTCCAGATACCAGCATATTACACGGCGTCCGACCCTCGACCAAACAGGGTCCCTTCCTAGGGACAAGTTGGGCGTCGACTGACTTCATCACAGCAACCCCGTCGGGTCCGCCACCATACCGTACAAGCATGCGACCTCAGAACCAGCACAAGGCGGCTGGCAGGGCAGAACACAGGAGCACGCGTAATCATCACCGAGCTATCAAGATGGGACGGCTCGAAGCTATGCCGTACGGAAGCCTCGAGTAGGTCAGCGCTCCATGCGGCTATCGATCCCTACTCTAACATCTATGCATGTACCCTGTGTCTCTCCTTGGAGCTATAAAAGGAGGGACTCAGGAATAGAAGAGGGGGACATCACAACACAAGAACACACACACGTAGTAGAGCTACACACTTCATACCACGCTTGTATTCGCCCCTGTACAAGCACTTAGGTGCAAGATAATACAAACTCTCTCCCCCCGCTGGACGTAGGGCCTTCTCTTGCCCGAACCAGGATAAATCTCTGTGCCTTCTTGCATCACCATCCGGAAAGGGGAGCACGCATACAAATTTACTCGTTGGTGTGACCCCCCGGGGGAAAAACACCGACAGTTGGCGCGCCAGGTAGGGGTCCTGCGTGTTTTTCACCGATTTCCCACCACTTTCCGGATGGCTACTCCTGCCTCGCCGCTTCCGCGCTCCACGGTGATTTGGTTTGGGAGTCTCGAGTTCATGTCTACGGGCTCCGGCTACGACATGATCTTGCTCTCAGTCAAAGGACCAGGAGGAGTCCGCGTTACGCCAGCACGGTTGAAGGCTCCAAGACACCCTCACCACCACGCCTCCCCGCCTAAGAAGAGGCGCGGGCAGCACCACCGCGGCCCCTCTGCTTCAGCGCGACCAACAACTCGCGCAAGGCAGGATGTGGGCCACAAGACAGCGACACCGTGTGACCGAGCAACAAGCACGACGACTCAGCACCACGCGACGACGGGGGGAGACGCGTCTCGCGCGCCCTCCCCCACCGCAGCTAGGCTACTTCCACACGGGTTGTTCTCCCCAAGGGCGGCACTGCCGTTCGGGTTGGACAACGCCGCGGCGTCGCTCGCCAAGACGATATGACCAAACACTCAGACGTACGTGGAAAGACCAATGGTCATCCCACGTAGCTCTGAAGCGCGGCGGCCGACGTCCGAACTGCCGGACCTTTCCCGAGTACGAGGCCTCCGCCGTCTAGGCCCCGGACGATACTCGATCACCTCCCTCAGGCAACGATGGCTGGAGGACGGACGTGAGTGTTTCCACGCTGCCGAACCGGACTCCGACTCCGAGACAGACAGCTATGACCCTACGAGGGAATGCTATTACCTCGACGGGGCGGCAGAAACCACCGACGAGACACGGGATGCTGCTGCGGGCGGTCGAACCCCCGCGGCGCAAGAAGACCCCAGGACGCCTGGGAACGACGGACGGCTCGACCCTCTTCCTCAGGAAGATAGAACTGCGCAGCTCGCGCAGCTGCGGGAGCTCAAGATGAAGCTCGACGAAGATCGCGAGCGCCTCGTCCTGCTCGAGCAAATCCTCGAACAAGACCTGCCCTACCCGCCGGGCGGAAGTGTCCGCAGACGCGCTCGAGAGGTACATCGACAGATCGTCGGTGACACAGAAGCGGAGCAACCTGTCGGCCGTTTCCCTCGAGTAGGCCAGAATGTAGTGGCAGCGACGATGCTGCTACGTAACATGCCAGAACCATCAAATTCCCGGGCCCGACGAATTCGAGATGAAGTTCAGACATTGCTCCAGGTGGCAGCAGTTCAACAAGCCGAAAGTTCGGCATCTCGACGACGAGGAGCTGCCACAGAGAAGCGCGACGAACAGCCTCTAATCGAAGAGGAGGTGTCTGTCCAGCAACAACCTCCCCCTCGAGGTAGAAAGACCGCTCTCATCCTCCCTGCCGACAATCAACGTCGACACGACGCGCGACACGACGTCAAAGAAAATAGACGCCGCCGGCACGGAGACGCGGAAGAACGTGGTTATAGCGCGCATCGCGGTGGGAGGTACGACAGCGACGAGGACCGGGTGGCCCCCGAGCCACCGGGCCCGCGGGTGTTCAGCAGGGCGATTCGCAGTACGCCCCTGCCTAGTCCATTCCGACCCCCAACCAGCATCGCGAAGTACAACGGAGAAACCAAGCCAGAGCTATGGCTGGCCGATTTCAGGCTGGCTTGTCAGCTAGGTGGCGCTCGGGGGGATGATCGAGCCATCATCAGGCAGCTACCCCTTTTCCTCTCCGACACCGCCCGTCGATGGCTCGAGGAACTCCCTGCCAATCAGATTCACAACTGGGTTGATCTGGTCAGAGTCTTCGAGGGTAATTTCAAAGGGACCTACATACGGCCAGGGAACTCGTGGGACCTCAGCAAATGCAAGCTGAAGTCAGGAGAGACTCTTCGGGAGTACGCTCGACGTTTCTCGAAGCAGCGCACCGAGTTGCCACATATCCCCGACCACGATGTAATCTTGGCGTTTGTCTCGGGCACCACCAGTCGAGACTTGGTGCGGGAATTGGGCCGCAATCGACCTCGGACCGTCGACGAGCTGATGGACGTAGTAGCTAACTACGCGGCAGGGGAGGAGGCAGTTGGCGCCTTCTTCAGCTCAGAAGGAAGAAAAGGCAAGCAGCCCGTCAACGAAGATGGGATTTCCAGCCGAGGCCTCAAGAAAAATAAAAAGAAGCAGAAAATGCGGCAGTTCCACCAGGAAGACTCAGGTGACGACCTCGTCGCCGCCATGGATCGAAAGAAGCCGCAAGGCCCTCCGGAGGGAGGCATCTTCGACAAGATGTTGGAAGAGCCGTGCCCTTACCATAAGGGATGCGCTAACCACAAACTCAAGGACTGTCGTATGCTGAGAAAGCATTTCGACGGTCAGGGGTTCAAAAAAGATACGCGCGAGGACTCCAAGAAGGAGAAGGCTGGCGGCAAGGAGGACAACAAAGATGACGACAGCTTCCCCGCCGTCCATGACTGCTACATGATCTATGGCGGGCCTTCGACTCAGTTGACCGCGAGGCAGCGCAAAAGGGAGCGTCGCAAAGTCTTTACAGCAAGAATGGCGGTGCCCCAGTATCTTAGCTGGTCAAGCACTCCCATCACCTTCGACCGAGAAGATCACCCTGACAAGGTAGTCGCCCCAGGCGTCTACCCGCTCGTCGTCGACCCCATCATCATCAACACCCGACTCTCGAAAGTGCTGATGGATGGTGGCAGCAGCCTCAACATCATCTACCTCGAGACCCTCGACCTCCTCGGCATCGATAGAGGGCGCCTCCAGCCAAGCGCCGGCGGTTTCCATGGCGTCATACCAGGGAAAAAGGCACTGCCAGTAGGTCGAATCGACCTACCGGTCTGCTTCGGCACGGCGGCCAACTTCAGGAAGGAGACCCTCACCTTTGAGGTGGTTGGGTTCCGAGGCACGTACCACGCCATCATCGGGCGCCCGGGCTACGCCAAGTTCATGGCTATACCCAACTACACATACTTGAAGCTGAAGATGCCTGGTCCCAAAGGCGTCATCACCGTCAGTTCCTCCTTCGAGCACGCGTACGAGTGCGACGTCGAGTGCGTCGAGTACGGGGAGGCGGTCGAGAGCTCCACCGAGCTCGTTGCAAAGCTCGAAGCCATGGCCGCTGAGGCTCCAGAGCCTAAACGTCATGCGGGCAGCTTCGAGGCGGCGGAAGGAACTAAGAAGATCCCGCTCGACCCCAACAACTCCGACGGCAAGATGCTGACGATCAGCACCGACCTCGACCCCAAATAGGAAGCCGTGCTCGTCGACTTTCTCCGTGCAAATGCTGATATGTTTGCATGGAGTCCGTCGGATATGCCTGGCATACCGAGGGAAGTCGCCGAGCACTCCTTGGAGATTCGAGCCGGTTCCAAGCCAGTGAAGCAGCGGTTGCGCCGATTCGACGAGGAAAAGCGCAAGATCATTGGCGAGGAAGTCCACAAGCTTTTGACGGCCGGATTCATCAAGGAGGTTCATCATCCTGACTGGTTAGCGAACCCTGTATTAGTTAAGAAAAAGAATGGGAAAATGAGGATGTGTGTCGATTATACTAGTTTGAATAAAGCATGTCCGAAAGTTCCCTTTCCATTGCCACGCATTGATCAGATTGTCGATTCTACCGCGGGATGTGAAACCCTTTCTTTCCTTGATGCTTATTCTGGTTATCACCAAATAAAAATGAAAGAGTCCGACCAGCTCGCGACCTCTTTCATCACACCTTTCGGGATGTATTGCTACGTGACCATGCCATTTGGGCTTCGAAACGCGGGAGCCACGTATCAACGTTGCATGCTCCACGTATTTGGCGAACATATAGGCTCAACGGTCGAGGCCTACGTCGACGACATTGTCGTCAAGTCAAAGCAACGAGGAGACCTGATCCAGGACCTCGAGGTTGCCTTCAGCTGCTTACGCACCAGCCGGATCAAGCTTAATCCTGAGAAGTGCGTTTTCGGCGTGCCTCGAGGCATGCTCCTAGGATACATTGTTTCACAGCGCGGTATCGAGGCCAACCCCGAGAAAGTCTCGGCCATCACGAAAATGGGGCCAATCCGAGACATCAAGGGTGTACAGAGAGTCACGGGGTGCCTGGCGGCTCTGAGCCGTTTCATCTCGAGACTAGGAGAGAAGGCATTACCATTATATCGACTCCTGAAGAAGGTCGAGCGTTTTTCTTGGACCCCCGAGGCTGAGGAAGCACTCGAAAAACTGAAAAAGACGCTGACCTCGGCACCAGTCCTGGTTCCACCTCAACCTGCGGAGCCGCTGCTCCTCTACGTCGCGTCGACGACCCAGGTCGTCAGCGCGGCGGTGGTGGTCGAAAGACAAGAGGAGGGTCACGCGCTGCCAGTCCAAAGGCCAGTCTATTTCGTCAGCGAGGTGCTTTCGGAGACCAAGGCGCGTTACCCCCAAATCCAGAAACTGATCTACGCCGTGATCCTTGCCCGCCGCAAATTGCAGCATTACTTCCTTGGTCATCCTATCACGGTGGTCTCTTCTTTCCCCTTGGGCGAGATAATCCAGAGCAAGGAGGCCACGGGAAGGATAGCAAAGTGGTCGGTCGAGCTCATGAGCGAGACTCTCACTTACGCGCCTCGAAGGGCCATTAAATCGCAAGCCCTGGTAGACTTCGTCGCGGAATGGACAGACTCCCAGCTTCCCCCGGCTCAGGTCCAGGCGGAGTTGTGGACGATGTATTTCGACGGGTCACTCATGAAAACTGGGGCCGGGGCCGGCCTACTGTTCATCTCACCCTTGGGCGTCCACATGAGGTACATAATCAGGATTCATTTCGCTGCATCTAACAATGTCGCAGAATATGAGGCCCTCGTCAACGGTCTCAAGATCGCTATCGAGTTAGGAGTCCGACGCCTCGACGTCCGAGGCGACTCCCAACTCGTCATCGACCAGGTAATGAAAACTTCGAGTTGCCATGACCCAAAAATGGAAGCATACTGCATGGAGGTGCGCCGACTCGAAGACAAATTCCACGGCCTCGAGCTTGTCCATGTCGCTCGACGCTACAACGAGGCAGCCGACGAACTCGCCAAGATTGCATCTACCAGAGGCACGGTGCCGCCTGATGCATTCTCAAAGGATCTTCACGAGCCATCCGTCGACCTGGGCACGGGGGCTGGCGTCGACATCACCATCGCCCGACCAACCAATGCTGTCGATGCGCTCTTGATGGAGGAAGAGGTGATGGAAATAGAACGACGACCGGGTCGACCATTCGATTGGCGCACACCGTTCCTCGACTGCCTTATCCGCGGTGAGTTGCCAGAAGACAAGACAGAAGCTCGTCGTATCGCCCGACGGGCCAAATCATATGTGATCTATGGCGAAGACAACGAGCTATATCGACGGAGCCCGACGGGGGTCTTACAACGTTGCATCACCGTAAAAGAAGGTCGAAAACTCCTCGACGACCTGCACTCGGGGGCTTGTGGCCACCACGCCGCCCCACGAACCCTTGTAGGAAACGCTTTCCGGCAAGGCTTTTACTGGCCAACGGCCGTGGCGGATGCCATCGAGCTCGTACGCTCGTGTCATGGGTGCCAATTCTACGCCAAACAGACGCACCTGCCCGCACACGCTCTTCAGATGATCCCCATCACCTGGCCGTTTGCGGTATGGGGGCTCGACTTAGTAGGGCCTCTACAAAAAGCGAAAGGAGGATATACCCATTTGCTGGTGGCTATCGACAAGTTCTCCAAATGGATCGAGGCTCGACCCATCACCAACATCCGCTCCGAGCAGGCCGTCCTCTTCTTCTCCGACATCATCCATCGGTTTGGGATCCCCAATGTCATCATCACCGACAACGGCACCCAGTTCACTGGCAGAAAGTTCTTGGATTTCTGCGATCAACATCACATCCGTGTGAACTGGTCCGCAGTAGCCCACCCTCGAACTAACGGCCAGGTCGAGCGTGCCAACGGCATGATTCTGCAAGGACTCAAGCCAAGAATCTACAATCGATTGAAGAAATTCGGCAAGAAGTGGGTCGAGGAGCTTTCCTCAGTCCTATGGAGCCTTAGGACAACGCCAAGTAGGGCCACAAAATACACCCCATTCTTCATGGTCTACGGCTCTGAAGCCATCCTCCCCACAGACCTCGAATATGGGTCACCACGACTCAAGGCTTACAACGAGCAATCGAACAAAGAGACTCAGGAAAACGCGGTCGACCAACTCGAGGAGGCTCGAGACATGGCCCTCCTCAACTCTGCTAGATATCAGCAGAGACTCCGACGCTACCACGACAAGCACATGCGCAAGAGGGACCTCAACGTAGGCGACCTAGTCCTACGACGCCGGCAAAGCAACCAAGGACGCCACAAGCTGACCCCACCTTGGGAAGGCCCGTACGTGGTGGCCGAGGTCCTTAAGCCAGGAACGTACAAATTGGCGGACGAAAAGGGGGCAGTCTTCACCAACGCATGGAACATCGAACAGCTACGTCGATTCTACCCCTAGAAGTCCTAGATTTACGATCCTACTTTTTGTACGAAGACTTTGTAAATGAACGCATGAATAAATAAAGTCTTTCCCTCGAGCAGCTTCTTTCTGTACCAAAAATAGTTACGAGTTATAGTCTCGACGTCAAAAGGGGATGCCGACCATGACCCATCATAGTCCGCACCCCCTCGGGGGGCTACCAGAGGGACGACCCCTCCCCAAGCGTCGAAAAAGCCAAAAAGTTTCTCTCTTTCCTACTTAGTAAACCTTGAACGATCGAGTAGTCGAGGCGCCTCGAGCCCCTCGAGGACCGAAGGATAACGAGCCTGAGAACACCTACGCCCCCGGGCTATGGAAACTCTACTCACTCCCTCACCCTCGAGGCGATCGAAGCTGTCTTTTACGAAAAATCGAACAAGGAACACATATGTAGGCGCAAAAAGAAATAAAAGAACCTCGAGTGGAAAGACAAACAAACATTTAACAACCACAAAAATACTGTATCGCTTGAAAACAGGATTAACAAAGTCTTATACAAGGGGCCCCAGGCACCCCGAGCAGGCTCGCAGGCCTCAGTCCATGGTACGATCCTCGCCACCCTCACCTCCGCCCGAGCCAGTCTCAGGAGGAAGCACCTCAGGCTCAAATAGCTTGGCCAGCCTCTCTCCAGGAGCCTCCGCGTCGTCGATCAAAGCGTGAAGCCTTTCTTCGTTCTCCGCGTCGGTCTTAGAGATGTCGGTGACGAAGCCGTGGGATACTACCTCCATGTCGTAGGAGAAGCCCGAGCAGACAACCGCCATCGCCCGCTTCACCCCGATGTGGAGGGCATCCCGCACCCGATCTCGCAGCGTCGCACCTAAGTAGCATAGCTGATCGACCAGTGCGTCGCCTCGAGAGTCCTCCCTCGACTCATCCATAGGCTCGACCTCCCAAGAGGTCGAGAGATCGCTTATCGCCGTCCGCACTCGACGGTTCAAAGCAACCTCAGCCTCGAGTTGAGCCTTGGCGTTGCGAGCCTCGGCTTGGGCGGCCAGGAGTTCGTCCTTGAGCCCTACAAATGCCAATACAAAGGAGCTTTAGGAAAAACTCAAGCACACCTCGAAAAGGAAATTCGACAAAGGGAACATACCTTTGATGCTCTCCTCTAGAGCCGTGTTCTCGCCAACCAATCTGGTGTTGGCACGCTCGATCTCTCTGTTGGAGCGCGTCAGCTCAGTATTGGCGACGCGGAGATCTTCGATCACCCTGCCAGCCTGAGCAACGGCTCCACTCTTCTCCAGCAGTTCTCCCTTCAGACGCTCGACGTCGTCAGAGAGACTGCGGGATCGAGCTCGCTCCATCTCGAGGTCTTCGAGGGCTTTCTTCTTTGCGTCCTCGGCGGCACCCCTGGCGACCTCATTGTCCACGTACGCCACCTTCATCTTCTGGAAGGTATCGCGGAGGGAGTCCAGGTCGGTTTGGAGAAGGCCCTTCTCCTTGTCCAGATCCGCAATGACGCTCTTGTAGGACAGGGCCTCCTCCCGGGCTCTAGACGCGGCCTCCTCGACCGTAAGAGCCCGCTCCCGTAGCCGCATCGCCTCCTCCTCCGCCTTCTTCGAGACCTCCCGGGCCTCGGCCAGAGCAGCCTCCCTCGCCTTCTTCTCCTCCTCGAGTGCTATGAGATCTTTGTAAGCCTTAAGCAGCTTTTCCTGCGACTCGAGGAGTTGATCCTTGAGGAGGGGAAGCTGCTCCCATCCGCCCCTCGTGGCATGTATGAAGCTGGATTTAATGCGAGAGGTCTCTTTCATATCCTGCGAATCAGGGGTCGGATGGATTAGAATACGGAAACCAGAAAGCACCATAAAGATTGGAATTCGAGAAACACTTACAAAATAAGCTGGCCCAAGCCCGTTGTTGATGACGTCCGATAGGAGCCCCACCACGTGTTTCATCCAAAGGCGGAGCTCCTCGACATGCTCCCACTTCTCGACCTCCTTCTTGTCGTCGAGGAAGATATTGGGCTCAGACGGGTCGGTGGAAGCTCGGATACGAATCCGATCGGGACACCAGTTCTCCATTTCCCGATCAGCCCGCACCTTGACGCCACGGAGAAAATTCTCGACGGTCTCGAGGGAACCCCCGTGGCGCAAGAACAGGTCGGCGAGGCAAGGGAACCGCCCGTCGTCATCCACCGTCTTCCACGTACCGTCCTTGCTCCCAGACGACCCGATCTCGTCCTCCTCAGAGGGAAAGCGGTCCTCCCACGCTCGACGCTCCCGGAGGAACCCTGGGGCGATCCCGTCCATGCCGTAGAGTGTCCTCTTGATCTCGGACTTGGGGTCGGTGGGGGTGCGCATCATGCAGGCGAGCGCCACCACTCCGTCCGCTCGCCCCGACTCTGCCCTGATCGCGGCAGGCGCCCCCGGGAGGAGCCACGCTGGGGTGGGAGGCCCGTACACCGGCAAATCTCCCTCTTGATCGCCGGGCTCTTGCGACGCCAGCGGCGCCGGTTCGGCCAAAATTTGAGGCGGGGGTTCGAGTGGCTCGTTCTCTTGGCCCCCCAGCTGCTGTTGCTGCCCCAGCTGCTGCTGCTGCTCCTCCTGCTGATGCTGCAGTTGCTCCTCCGGCTGGGGTCGCTGCTGCTGCTGCTCCAGTGACGGCTGCGTCGCCTCGCGCTCCCGCCCCTCCTCCTCCACCATCTTCCTTTGCGCCTCGAGGGCTCGAAGGCCCGCGGGCCAGGGAGTCCGTCCCGCGACGTTGGGAGTCGACGCTTCTTCCTCCATGGGTCGAGCGCCCCCAGACGCTTCGTTGCCATCAGACATATCGCTGATGGTGATGGGTTCCCCCTCGACCCCCAATCGAGAGGGCTCGGGGGCTCCTTCTGACGCTCGCGTCTGGGGGGCCGCATCATGAGTCGGTGGCGGCGGAGTAGGCGCGGGACGAGGTGAAGCAATCTCGACGCCGGCTGGAGGTTGGGTGCTTGACGAGCCTACAAAACAAAGGGTAAGGGTCAGACGTTATGATAACCGACGTAATAATATCGCGACACCCAGGAATTAACTACGAACCTGGTTCCGTGGAGGCGGCACCCGTTCTGAGCCTCTTGGCCATCGATGGTTGGGCCTGCTCGAGGGTCCGTTTTAGCCTGAGAAAAAGTCAGCATGTGAGGAAAGGTGAAAGAATGGGGGGACAAAGACCGCAACAACAAAAGGGCTTACCCCACGGGCAGAACGGCTCGCCTTCCGCCACCCCGACCAGCGGGCCTCGAGCCACCCCGCGTCGGGGCTCTAGGCCCCTCGAGGGCAGAAACTGGCCTAGGTACGTCGGTCCCCGCCTGGCGGGCACCGGGACTCGCGCTCCTACGGCCGGCGTCTCCTTTCTCAGAGGCCGCAGCGCGACCGCGAGTTAGCGGCCCCGACGCCTGGGACCTAGCCGGACCGCTCTCCCTGGGCGCCAGGGGAGGGCGCGGTGCGTCTTGGCCCGCCTTGAGCGCGGAAGGAGCGTCGGGCCGGGGACGACGAGATCCGCTCGGACCCTCCTCCGGCGCCTCCGTCCGGGGGGCGTCGACGTCCCCTCGGGGCGGGCCCTCGAGGATCCGATCGAGGCGCGACGCCATCCCCTCGGAGTCGTCGCTACTCTCATCGTCGTCATCGTCATCGTTGGGGGATTCTTCCTCAGGCTCCCCCCTCTGCCTGCATTTGGCTCGACGCGCCTCTAATGCTTGGCGGTCGAGATTCTTCTTCTTCTCCCCCTTCTTTGCGGAGTCCTTGGCAGACTTCAGCTTTTTGGCGGATTGGCGCCGTTTGTCGCGATCGACCTCGTCCTCCTTTACTGGAGGCCTCGAGGACCGGACATCAATCCGACCCTGCCAAAACTAAGGTAGACTTAGAAAAAAAGAGAGGGGAGAGGGGAAACCTAGAATCGAGGATGCGCGCAAGAAGAAAGCGTACCAGATCGATCGAGCCTGCGTCAGGTCTCATGGGGAAGCCGTTGACATGCTCCGGCTTAAAATCACCGGCAATTGCGGCCCTGACTCGGGCCGCAACTTCATCGTCCGCCGGAGGCTCACTGGACATCCGACATGCCTTGAGGTCCCGAGACGAGACGCCAGGGCCCATCTCGTCCATCCTCAGCGGTCGTGACATCAGAGGGAGAACTCTCCGATGATGGACGTCCGAGAGGACGAGGGCGGCGGTCAAACCTTCCTGGCGAAGCTTCTTCAGGGCGTCGAGGAGAGGGTCGAGCCGAGGCTGATGGGCTTGGACGACGCCGTACGTCCAGTCCGCTGGGCGCTCCAAGATCAGACGGCCCGAGTAGGAAGGTAGGAGGTTGTCGTCGTTCCGCAGGTAGAACCATTGGGAGTCCCAACCGGCGTGGTTGGTCGACAACCCTACCGGGATGTACTCCCGCGGCCGGTCCGTCTTCCCCGTCTTCTGCACCAGGTCCGTCTTCCCCGTCTTCTGCACCAGCTGTGGCTCCACCTCTACCCGGCCGGCCCGCACGGGTTTCCTCACGCCCGTGGTTCCGGTGGAGGCGTGAAACAGCTCGCCCCTGTAGAGGTGGAGCCACAGCTCCCAGTGCGGCATCATCTCTAGGAAGCCCTCACACACGGCGGCGAAGACCGCCGCTACGGTGATGGCGTTCGGAGAGAAGTGCTGCAGCTCCACCCCATAATGGAAGCAGAGGGCCCGCATGAAGCGGCTTGGAGGCGCGCCCAGACCGTGGCGGTGAAACTTGGCGAACGACACCACGTAGCCCTCGGGTGGCTGAGGCGCCCTGTGGCTCGCTGGCGGCGCGATCCACTCTGGCGACGACAGCGAGGTGCGGCGGCGCAGCAGTCCCTCCTTCTCGAGCTCTAACAGCCGGCGCTCCGTCATCGACGACGGGCGCCAGTCGTCGGCGGCGACGAGTCTTACAGGCATCTCGGCTAACGGGACGGTGGGTTCGCTACGGCTCGAGGGGGCGTGTGCGCGTGAGATGACGAGAAAGCAAAGGCAGCAAAGGAACAAGAGCGAGAAGGCGGAAGGGAGAGGAACGGCGGTGACGCGACGACGTATTTATAGGCAGCTGTCCACCAATGGACAGATCCGGGAAGTAAGGTAACTCCCCCCCATAAATGCGCCGCCTGACAGCTCTCTCTCTCTCCTCGCAGGCCGGACTCTCCGAATTCCTCGCCGATACGGTGTCGTAACGTCATCCGCCTAAAAAGACGCGCCCAACGGGCAGAAAGGCGAACCGCCACGACCGTTTCCTTCCCTCGTAAGCCAAGGGACATAACCGCAAAAGTCTCGAGAGGTCGATGGCTGGCCCGCCGAAAGGGTTCGACAGCCGATCTCGAGCGCCAGAGTCAGGGATCCCCAGCGAGCGGTCGAAGATCGGGGCCTGCCTCGAGGGCTCGCTGGCGATGTTCAAGGTAGGGTCGAGACAGTCGAGAGGAATCCCCCCAAAGGGAGGCATCGAGCCGCTGGACTCTATCGAATGAGACCGGTATCCCCGACCACGTCGACCCTGCTTTATGAGGACGCCTCCGGGCTACAGCTGACCCCCTCGAAAGGGGCACAGGTTCTCACTTGGACTACCTGCTAGGAACTCAATTTGGGATGGAAGACGCTCGCTCTATCGAGAGTACGTCGAAACCCCCGGGCAAAAACGAGCCAGTCAGAACCTTCCACCACTGGTGTCGAAAGCGTTTCTGCGAATTAGATAACATAACCCTCGAAGGAGTCAAAAACTCCTCCGAGGGCTCGGGGGCTACCCCCGCGGGGTCGCTCGCGCGCCCCCACGAAAATTCAACCGTAAATCAAAACCTCCATTCGAGCGCCAGCGCTCAAATGGAGGCTCGGGGGCTACTGTCGAGGGTATCGGTAAGGGGTACCCTCAGCGATGCGCATTATGAGGTTGCCCGTACGATGGTTGGGACCCTCAATTCGACGCTTTAATCTTACGTATGCGCCGCCATCGACGGTCGCAGCCTCGAAGACGGAAATAGCGTCGAGCGAATCGATCGGGGCTCGAGCGACGACTACCGTCGAAAACGGAAGCGGGCTCGAGCGAACCGAGAGGCGTCGAGCGCCAGGACACTGTCCGCCGCCTGACGCGCGCACGCGGGCGGGAGCATTAAATGCGCCTGACGCTTCCCCACCTAACACACAGGTCACGGAAGGCGTGATAGGGAGCAAGCTTCTGTCCCATCGTTCTTTTTGCAGCTTTCCCACCGAACGACCCAGGGCATGTCAGGACGCAGGAAACAAGGATGGAACGTCTAATCGGGACCCCCTCGAGACACCCAAGGTCAGCGCTCCAGATACCAGCATATTACACGGCGTCCGACCCTCGACCAAACAGGGTCCCTTCCTAGGGACAAGTTGGGCGTCGACTGACTTCATCACAGCAACCCCGTCGGGTCCGCCACTATACCGTACAAGCATGCGACCTCAGAACCAGCACAAGGCGGCTGGCAGGGCAGAACACAGGAGCACGCGTAATCATCACCGAGCTATCAAGATGGGACGGCTCGAAGCTATGCCATACGGAAGCCTCGAGTAGGTCAGCGCTCCATGCGGCTATCGATCCCTACTCTAACATCTATGCATGTACCCTGTGTCTCTCCTTGGAGCTATAAAAGGAGGGACTCAGGAATAGAAGAGGGGGACATCACAACACAAGAACACACACACGTAGTAGAGCTACACACTTCATACCCCGCTTGTATTCGCCCCTGTACAAGCACTTAGGTGCAAGATAATACAAACTCTCTCCCCCCGCTGGACGTAGGGCCTTCTCTTGCCCGAACCAGGATAAATCTCTGTGCCTTCTTGCATCACCATCCGGAAAGGGGAGCACGCATACAAATTTACTCGTTGGTGTGACCCCCCGGGGGAAAAACACCGACAGGATTGATGTCCGGTCCTCGAGGCCTCCGGTAAAGGAGGACGAGGTCGATCGCGACAAACGGCGCCAATCCGCCGAAAAGCTGAAGTCTGCCAAGGACTCTGCAAAGAAGGGGGAGAAGAAGAAGAACCTCGACCGCCAAGCATTAGAGGCGCGTCGAGCCAAATCCAGGCAGAGGGGGGAGCCTGAGGAAGAATCCCCCAACGATGATGACGATGACGACGAGGACAGCGACGACTCCGAGGGGATGGCGTCGCGCCTCGATCGGATTCTCGAGGGCCCGCCTCGAGGTAACGTCGACGCCCCCCGGACGGAGGCGCCAGAGGAGGGTCCGAGCAGATCTCGTCGTCCCTGGGCCGACACCCCTCCCGCGCCCAAGGCGGGCCAAGACGCACCGCGCCCTCCCCCGGTGCCCAGGGAGAGCGGCCCGGCTGGGTCCCAGGCGTCGGGGCCGCTAACTCGTGGTCGCGCCGCGGCCTCTGAGAAAAGAGACGCCGACCGTAGGGGCACGGGTCCCGGCGTCCACCAGGCGGGGACCGACGTACCTAAGCTAGTTCGTGCCCTCGAGGGGCCTGGAGCCCCGACGCGGGGTGGCTCGAGGCCCGCTGGTCGGGGTGGCGGAAGGCGAGCCGTTCTCCCCGTGGGGTAAGCCTTTTTGATGTTGCGGTTTTTGTCTTCCCATTCTTCCACCTTTCCTCTTATGCCGACCTTTTCTCAGGCTGAAGTGGACCCTTGAGCAGGCCCAACCGTCTATGGCCAAGAGGCTCAGAACGGGTGCCGCCTCCCAGGAACCAGGTTCGTAGTTAATTCCCGGGCGTCGCGATGTTCTTATGTTGGTTATCATAACGTCTGACCCTTACCCTTTGTTTTGTAGGCTCATCCAGCCCCCAACCTCCAGCCGGCGTCGAGAGGGCTTCATCTCGTCCCGCGCCTACTCCGTCGCCGCCGACTCATGATGCGGCCCCCCAGACGCGAGCGTCAGAGGGAGCCCCCGAGCCCCCTCGATTGGGGGTCGAGGGGGAACCCATCACCATCAGCGATACGTCTGATGGCAACGAAACGTCTGGGGGCGCTCGCCCTATGGAGGAAGAAGCGTCGACCCCCAACGTCGCGGGACTGACTCCCTGGCCTGCGGGCCTTCGAGCTCTCGAGGCGCAAAGGAAGATGGAGGAGGAGGAGGAGCGGGAGCGCGAGGCGACGCAGCCGTCACTGGAGCAGCAGCAGCAGCAGCCCCAGCCGGAGGAGCAGCTGCAGCATCAGCAGCAGGAGCAGCAGCAGCAGCTGGGCAGCAACAGCAGCAGCAGCTGGGGGGCCAAGAGGACGAGCCACTCGAGCCCCCGCCTCAAGGTTTGGCCGAACCGGCGCCACTGGCGTCGCAAGAGCCCGGCGATCAAGAGGGAAATTTGCCGGTGTACGGACCTCCCACCCCAGCGTGGCTCCTCCCGGGGGCGCCTGCCGCGATCCGGGCAGAGTCGGGGCGAGCGGACGGAGTCGTGGCGCTCGCCTGTATGATGCGCACCCCCACCGACCCCGAGTCCGAGATCAAGAGGACGATCTACGGCATGGACGGGATCGCCCCGGGGTTCCTCCGGGAGCGTCGAGCATGGGAGGACCGCTTTCCCTCTGAAGAGGACGAGATTGGGTCGTCAGGGAGCAAGGACGGCACGTGGAAGACGGTGGACGACGATGGGCGGTTCCCTTGCCTCGCCGACCTGTTCTTGCGCCACGGGGGTTCCCTCGAGACCGTCGAGAACTTTATCCGCGGCGTCAAGGTGCGGGCTGATCGGGAGATGGAGAACTGGTGTCCCGATCGGATTCGTATCCGAGCTTCCACCGACCCGTCCGAGCCCAACATCTTCCTCGACGACAAGAAGGAGGTCGAGAAGTGGGAGCATGTCGAGGAGCTCCGCCTTTGGATGAAACACGTGGTGGGGCTCCTATCGGACGTCATCAACAACGGGCTCGGGCCAGCTTATTTTGTAAGTGTTTCTCGAACTCCAATCTTTATGGTGCTTTCTGGTTTCTGTATTCTAATCCATCCGACCCCTGATTCGCAGGATATGAAAGAGACCTCTCGCATCAAGTCCAGCTTCATACATGCCACGAGGGGCGGATGGGAGCAGCTTCCCCTCCTCAAAGATCAACTCCTCGAGTCGCAGGAAAAGCTGCTTAAAGCTTACAAAGATCTCATAGCACTCGAGGAGGAGAAGAAGGCGAGGGAGGCTGCTTTGGCCGAGGCCCGAGAGGTCTCGAAGAAGGCGGAGGAGGAGACGATGCAGCTACGGGAGCGGGCTCTTACGGTCGAGGAGGCCGCGTCCAGAGCCCGGGAGGAGGCCCTGTCCTACAAGAGCGTCATTGCGGACCTGGACAAGGAGAAGGGCCTTCTCCAAACCGACCTGGACTCCCTCCGCGATTCCTTCCAGAAGATGAAAGTGGCGTACGTGGATAATGAGGTCGCCAGGGGTGCCGCCGAGGACACAAAGAAGAAGGCCCTCGAAGACCTCGAGATGGAGCGAGCTCGATCCCGCAGTCTCTCTGACGACGTCGAGCGTCTGAAGGGAGAATTGCTGGAGAAGAGTGGAGCCGTCGCTCAGGCTGGCAGGGTGATCGAAGATCTCCGCGTCGCCAATACTGAGCTGGCGCGCTCCAACAGAGAGATCGAGCGTGCCAACACCAGATTGGTCGGCGAGAACCCGGCCCTAGAGGAGAGCATCAAAGGTATATTTCCTTTGTCGAATTTCCTTTTCGAGGTGTGCTTGAGTTTTTCCTAAAGCTTCTTTGTATTGGCATTTACAGGGCTCAAGGACGAACTCCTGGCCGCCCAAGCCGAAGCTCGCAACGCCAAGGCTCAGCTCGAGGCTGAGGTTGCTTTGAACCGTCGAGTGCGGACGGCGATAAGCGATCTCTCGACCTCTTGGGAGGTCGAGCCTATGGATGAGTCGAGGGAGGACGCTCGAGGCGATGCCCTGATCGACCAGTTGTGCTACATAGGCGCGACGCTGCGAGATCGGGTGCGGGACGCCCTCCACATCGGGGTGAAACGGGCGATGGCGGTTGTCTGCTCGGGCTTCTCCTACGACATGGAGGTGGTGTCCCATGGCTTCGTCACCGACATCTCCAAGACCGACGCGGAGAACGAGGAGAGGCTCCATGCCTTGATCGACGACGCGGAGGCTCCTGGGGAAAGGTTGGCCAAGCTTTTTGAGCCTGAGGTGCTCCCTCCTGAGGCTAGCTCGGGCGGAGGCGAGGGCGGTGAGGATCGTGCCGCGGACTGAGGCCTGCGAGCCTGCTCAGGGCGCCTGAGGCCCCTTGTATGATACTTTATTAATTTTGCTGTTACGTGATATAGTATCTTTTTGTAATTGTTAACTGCATATTTGTCTTTCCGCTCGAGGTTCCTTTGTTTCTCTTTGTTCCTACGTTTGTATCCCTTGCTCGCTCTTTCGTCGAAAACAACCTCGATTACCTCAAGGGTGAGGAAGTGAGTAGAGTTTCCGTAGCCCAGGGGCGTGGGAGTTCTCCGGCTCATTATCCCTCAGCCTTTGAGGGGATCGAGGCGCCTTAGCTACTCGAACCGTGCAAGGTTTACCAAGCAAGAAAGGAAAATTTCTTGGCTTTTTCGACGCTTGGGGAGGGGTCGTCCCTCTGGTAGCCCCCGAGGGGGTGCGGACTATGATGGGTCATGGTCGGCATCCCCTTTTAACGTCGAGACTATGACTCGTAACTATTTTTGGTACAGAAAGAAACCGCTCGAGGGAAAGACTTTATTTATTCATGCGTTCATTTACAAAGTCTTTGTACAAAATGTAGGATCGTAAGTCTAGGACTTCTAGGGGTAGAATCGACGTAGCTGTTCGATGTTCCATGCGTTGGTGAAGATTGCCCCCTTTTCGTCCGCCAGTTTGTACGTTCCTGGCTTAAGAACCTCGGCCACCACATACGGGCCTTCCCAAGGTGGAGTCAGCTTGTGGCGTCCTTGATTGCTTTGCCGGCGTCGTAGGACAAGGTCGCCTACGTTGAGGTCCCTCTTGCGCACGTGCTTGTCGTGGTAGCGTCGGAGTTTCTACTGATATCTGGCAGAGTTGAGGAGGGCCATGTCTCGAGCCTCCTCGAGTTGGTCGACCGCGTTTTCTTGAGTCTCTTTGTTCGATTGCTCGTTGTAAGCCTTGAGTCATGGTGACCCATACTCGAGGTCTGTGGGGAGGATAGCTTCAGAGCCGTAGACCATGAAGAACGGGGTGTATTTTGTGGCCCTGCTTGGCGTTGTCCTAAGGCTCCATAGGACTGAGGAAAGCTCCTTGACCCATTTCTTGCCGAATTTCTTCAATCGATTGTAGATCCTTGGCTTGAGTCCTTGCAAAATCATGCCGTTGGCACGCTCGACCTGGCCGTTAGTTCGAGGGTGGGCTACTGCGGACCAGTTCACACAGATGTGATGCTGATCGCAGAAATCCAAGAACTTTCTGCCGGTGAACTGAGTGCCGTTGTCGGTGATGATGACATTGGGGATCCCAAACCGATGGATGATGTCGGAGAAGAAAAGGACGGCCTGCTCGGAGCGGATGTTGGTGATGGGTCGAGCCTCGATCCATTTGGAGAACTTGTCAATGGCCACCAGCAAATGGGTGTACCCTCCTTTCGCCTTTTGTAGAGGTCCTACTAAATCGAGCCCCCATACCGCAAACGGCCAGGTGATGGGGATCATCTGAAGAGCGTGGGCGGGCAGATGCGTCTGCTTGGCGTAGAACTGGCACCCATGACACGAGCGTACGAGCTCGATGGCATCCGCCACGGCCGTTGGCTAGTAAAAGCCTTGCCGAAAAGCGTTTCCTACAAGGGTCCGTGGGGCGGCGTGGTGGCCACAAGCCCCCGAGTGCAGGTCATCGAGGAGTTTTCGGACTTCCTCTACGGTGATGCAACGTTGTAAGACCCCCGTCGGGCTCCGTCGATATAGCTCGTTGTCTTCGCCATAGATCACATATAATTTAGCCCGTCGAGCGATACGACGGGCTTCTGTCCTGTCTTCTGGTAACTCGCCGTGGATAAGGCAGTCGAGGAACGGTGTGCGCCAATCGAATGGTCGACCTGGCCGTCGTTCTATCTCCACCATCAAGAGCGTATCGACGGCGTTGGTTGGTTGGGTGGCGATGGCGTCGATGCCAGCTCCCGTGCCTAGGTCGACGGATGGCTCGTGAAGATCTTTTGAGAATGCGTCAGGTGGCACCGTGCCTCTAGTCGATGCGATCTTGGCGAGTTCATCGGCTGCCTCGTTGTAGCGTCGAGCGACATGGACAAGCTCGAGGCCGTGGAACCTGTCTTCGAGTCGACGGACCTCCTTGCAGTATGCTTCCATTTTTGGGTCGTGGCAGCTCGAGGTTTTCATTACTTGGTCGATGACGAGTTGGGAGTCACCTCGGACGTCGAGGCGTCGGACCCCCAACTCGATAGCGATCTTGAGACCGTTGACGAGGGCCTCATATTCTGCGACATTGTTAGATGCGGCAAAATGAATCCTGATTACGTACCTCATGTGGACGCCCAAGGGTGAGATGAACAGCAGGCCGGCCCCGGCCCCCGTTTTCATGAGTGACCCGTCGAAATACATTGTCCATAGCTCCGCCTGGACCTGAGTCGGGGGAAGCTGGGAGTCTGTCCATTCCGCGACGAAGTCTACCAGGGCTTGCGATTTGATGGCCTTTCGAGGCGCGTAAGTGAGAGTCTCGCTCATGAGCTCGACCGACCACTTAGCTATTCTTCCCGTGGCCTCCTTGCTCTGGATTATCTCGCCCAAGGGGAAAGAAGAGACCACCATGATAGGATGACCAAGGAAGTAATGCTGCAGTTTGCGGCGGGCAAGGATTACGGCGTAGATCAGCTTCTGGATTTGGGGGTAACGCGCCTTGGTCTCCGAAAGCACCTCGCTGACGAAATAGACTGGCCTTTGGACCGGCAGCGCATGACCCTCCTCTTGTCTTTCGACCACCACCGCCGCGCTGACGACCTGGGTCGTCGACGCGACGTAGAGGAGCAGCGGCTCTGCAGGTTGAGGTGGAACCAGGACTGGTGCCGAGGTCAGCGTCTTTTTCAACCTCTCGAGTGCTTCCTTTGCCTCGGGGGTCCAAGAAAAGCGCTCGACCTTCTTTAGGAGTCGATACAATGGTAATGCCTTTTCTCCTAGTCTCGAGATGAAACGACTCAAAGCCGCCAGGCACCCCGTGACTCTCTGTACACCCTTGATGTCTCGGATCGGCCCCATTCTCGTGATGGCCGAGACTTTCTCGGGGTTGGCCTCGATGCCGCGTTGCGAAACGATATAGCCTAGGAGCATGCCTCGAGGTACACCGAAGACGCACTTCTCGGGATTGAGCTTGATCTGGCTGATGCGTAGACAGCTAAAGGCAATCTCGAGGTCCTGGATCAGGTCTCCTCGTCGCTTTGACTTGACGACAATGTCGTCGACGTAGGCTTCGACCATCGACCCTATGTGTTTGCCGAATACGTGGAGCATGCAACGTTGATACGTGGCTCCGGCGTTTCGAAGCCCGAATGGCATGGTCACGTAGCAATACATCCCAAAAGGCGTGATGAAAGAGGTCGCGAGCTGGTCGGACTCCTTCATTTTTATTTGATGGTAACCGGAATATGCATCAAGGAAAGAAAGGGTTTCGCATCCCGCGGTAGAATCGACAATCTGATCAATGCGTGGCAATGGAAAGGGAACTTTTGGACATGCTTTATTCAAACTAGTATAATCGACACACATCCTCATTTTCCCATTCTTTTTCTTAACTAATACAGGGTTCGCTAACCAGTCAGGATGATGAACCTCCTTGATGAATCCGGCCGTCGAATCGGCGCAACCGCTGCTTCACTGGCTTGGAACCGGCTCGAATCTCCAAGGAGTGCTCGGCGACTTCCCTCGGTATGCCTGGCATGTCCGAGGGACTCCATGCAAACATATCAGCATTTCCACGGAGAAAGTCGACGAGCACGGCTTCCTATTTGGGGTCGAGGTCGGCGCCGATCGTCAGCACCTTCCCGTCGGAGTTGTTGGGGTCGAGGTCGGCGCCGATCGTCAGCACCTTCCCGTCGGAGTTGTTGGGGTCGAGCGGGATCTTCTTGGTTCCTTCCGCCGCCTCGAAGCTGCCCGCGTGGCGCTTAGGCTCTGGAGCCTCAGCGGCTAGGGCCTCGAGCTTCGTGATGATCTCGGTGGAGTTCTCGACCGCCTCCCCGTACTCGACGCACTCGACATCGCACTCGTAGGCATGCTCGAAGGAGGAACTGACAGTGATGACGCCTTTGGGTCCGGGCATCTTCAACTTCAAGTAGGTGTAGTTGGGTATAGCCATGAACTTGGCGTAGCCCGGGCGCCCGATGATGGCGTGGTACGTGCCTCGGAACCCAACCACCTCAAAGGTGAGGGTCTCCTTCCTGAAGTTGGCCGCCGTGCCGAAGCAGACCGGTAGGTCAATTCGACCTACTGGCAGTGCCTTTTTCCCTGGCACGACGCCGTGGAAACCGCCGGCGCTCGGCTGGAGGCGTCCTCTATCGATGCCGAGGAGGTCGAGGGTCTCGAGGTAGATGATGTTGAGGCTGCTGCCACCATCCATCAGCACTTTCGAGAGTCGGGTGCTGATGATGATGGGGTCGACGACAAGCGGGTAGACGCCCGGGGCGACTACCTTGTCAGGGTGGTCCTCTCGGTTGAAAGTGATAGGGGTGCTTGACCAGCTAAGGTATTGGGGCACCGCCATTCTTGCTGCAAAGACTTCGCGACGCTCCCTTTTGCGCTGCCTCGTGGTCAATTGAGTCGAGGGCCCGCCGTAGATCATGTAGCAGTCGTGGACGGCGGGGAAGCCGTCGTCATCTTTGTTGTCCTCCTGGCCGCCAGCCTTCTCTTTCTTGGAGTCATCACGCGTATCTTTTTTGAACCCCGGACTGTCGAAATGCCTTCTTAGCATACGACAATCCTTGAGCTTGTGGTTGGCGCCTCCCTTATGGTAAGGGCACGGCTCTTCCAACATTTTGTCGAAGATGCCTCCATCCGGAGGGCCTCGAGGCTTCTTTCGGTCCATGGCGGCGACAAGGTTGTCGTCGGAATCTTCCCGATGGAACTGCCGCACTTTCTGCTTCTTTTTATTTTTCTTGAGGCCCCGACTGGGGGTCCCATCTTCGTCGATGGGCTGCTTGCCTTTTCTTCCCTCTGAGCTGAAGAAGGCGCCGACTGCCTCCTCCCCTGCCGCGTAGTTGGCTACTACGTCCATCAGCTCGTCGACGGTCTGAGGTCGATTGCGACCTAATTCCCGCACCAAGTCTCGACTGGTGGTGCCCGAGACAAACGCCAAGATGACGTCGTGGTCAGGGATGTGCGGCAGCTCGGTGCGCTGTTTCGAGAAGCGTCGGGCATACTCCCGAAGAGTTTCTCCCGACTTCTGCTTGCACTTGCTTAGGTCCCACGAGTTCCCTGGCCGTATGTAGGTCCCTTTGAAGTTACCCTCGAAGACTCTGACCAGATCAACCCAGTTGTGGATCTGATTGGCGGGGAGTTCCTCGAGCCATCGACGGGCGGTGTCGGAGAGAAAAAGGGGCAGCTGTCTGATGATGGCTCGGTCATCGCCTCCAGCGCCACCTAGCTGACAGGCCAACCTGAAATCGGCCAGCCATAACTCTGGCTTGGTCTCTCCGTTGTACTTCGCGATGCTGGTCGGGGGTCGAAACGGACTGGGCAGGGGCGTGCTGCGGATCGCCCTGCTGAACACCCGTGGGCCTGGTGGCTCGGGGGCCACCCGGTCCTCGTCGCTGTCGTATCTTCCGCCGCGATGCGCGCTATAACCGCGCTCTTCCGCGTCTCCGTGCCGGCGGCGCCTATTTTCTTTGATGTCGTGCCGCGCATCGTGTCGACGTTGATTGTCGGCAGGGAGGATGAGAGCGGTCTTTCTACCTCGAGGGGGAGGTTGTTGATGGACTGACACCTTTTCTTCGTTTAGTGGCTGTTCGTAGCGCTTCTCTGTGGCAGCTCCTCGTCGTCGAGACGCCGAACTTTCGGCTTGTTGAACCGCTGCCACCTGGAGCAATGTCTGTACTTCATCTCGAATGCGTCGGGCCTGGGAATTCGACGGCTCTGGCATGTTACGTAGCAGCATCGTCGCTGCCACTACATTCTGGCCTGCTCAAGGGAAACGGCTGACAGGTTGCTCCGCCTCTGCGTCGCCGACGATCTGTCGATGTACCTCTCGAGCGCGTCTGCGGACACTTCCGCCCGGCGGGTAGGGCAGATCTTGTTCGAGGATTTGCTCGAGCAGGACGAGGCGCTCGCGATCTTCGTCGAGCTTCATCTTGAGCTCCCGCAGCTGCGCGAGCTGCGCGGTTCTATCTTCCTGAGGAAGAGGGTCGAGCCGTCCGTCGTTCCCAGGCGTCCTGGGGTCTTCTTGCGCCGCGGGGGCTCGACCACCCGCAGCAGCATCCCGTGTCTCGTCGGTGGTTTCTGCCGCCCCGTCGATGTGATAGCATTCCCTCGTAGGGTCATAGCTGTCTGTCTCGGAGTCGGAGTCCGGTTCGGCGGCGTAGAAACACCCACGTCCTTCCTCCAGCAATCGTTGCCTGAGGGAGGTGATCGAGTATCGTCCGGGGCCTAGACGACGGAGGCCTCGTACTCGGGAAAGGTCCGGCAGCTCGGACGCCGGCCGCCGCGCTTCAGAGCTATGTGGGAGGACCATGGGTCTTTCCACGTACGTCTGGGCGTTTGGGCATATCGTCCTGGCGAGCGACGCCGCGGCGTTGTCCATTCCGAACGGCAGTGCCGCCCTTGGAGAGAACAACCCGTGTGGAAGTAGCCTAGCTGCGGTGGGGGAGAGGGCGCGAGACGCGTCCCCTCCCGTCGTCGCGCGGTGCTGAGTCGTCGCACTTGTTGCTCCGTCACACGGTGCTGCCGACTCGTGGCTCATGTCCTGCCTCGCACGAGTTGTTGGTCGTGCTGAAGCGGAGGGGCCGCGGTGGTGCTGTCCGTGCCTCTTCTTAGGCGGGGAGGCGTGGTGATGAGGGCGTCTCGGGGCCTTCAACCGTGCTGGCGTAACGCGGGCTCCTCCTGGTCCTTTGTCTGAGAGCAAGATCATGTCGTAGCCGGAGCCCGTAGACATGAATTCGAGACTCCCAAACCAAATCACCGTGGAGCGCGGAAACGGCGAGGCAAGAGTAGCCATCCGGAAAGGAGTGGGAAATCGATGAAAAACACGCAGGACCCCTACCTGGCGCGCCAACTGTCGGTGTTTTTCCCCCGGGGGGTCACACCAACGAGTAAATTTGTATGCGTGCTCCCTTTTCCGGATGGTGATGCAAGAAGACACAGAGATTTATCCTGGTTCGGGCAAGAGAAGGCCCTACGTCCAGCGGGGGGAGAGAGTTTGTATTATCTTGCACCTAAGTGCTTGTACAGGGGCGAATACAAGCGTGGTATGAAGTGTGGAGCTTTACTACGTATGAGCGTGGTCTTTTTTGCTGTCCCTTTCTATTCCTGAGTCCCTCCTTTTATAGTTCCAAGGAAGGGCCTAGGGTACATGTGTAGGCGTAGGAATGGGAGTCGATAGCAGCGTGGAGCGCCGACCTACTCGAGGTTTCCGTACCGGCATGCCCTCGAGCCGTCCCGTCTTAATAGCCTGGTGATGATCACGCGTGCCCCTGCATTCTGCTCTGCGTGCCGTCTTGGATTGGTTCGGCGGGTGCACGCTTATAAGGCCCGGCGGCAAATCCGGCGGAGCGGTTACGGCGTGGTCATTTGACGCCCGACTCGTCCCCAGGAAGGAGCCTGGTGAGGTCGAGGGTCGGACGCCGCACGAGGTGTCGATATCTGGAGCGCTGACCTTGGGTGTCTCGAGGGGGTCCCGATTAGACGTTCCATCCTTGTTTCCCGTGTCCTGGCACGCCCTGGGCCGTTCGGTGGGAAGGCTGCAAAAAGAACGATGGGACGGAAGCCTCCCGTGGCCCATGTGTTAGGTGGGGAAGCGTCAGGTGCATTAAATGCTCCAACCCGCGTGCGCGCGTCAGGCGGCGGACAGTGTCCTTGCGCTCGACGCCCCTCGGTTCGCTCGAGCCCGCTTCCGTATTCGACGGCAGTTGCTGCTCGACCCCTGACCGACTCGCTCGACGGTATTTCCGTCTTCGAGGCTGCGGCCGTCGATGGTCGCCCGTGTGTACGGATGGTTTCGTTATACGCATTGGTGAGGGTACCCCTTGTTGGTACCCTCGACAGTCAACCACATGACTTATAAGCACAATCACATCATAAGGTTACCAGAACATTATATGTTAACCCCTAGATATTTAATAACAATGCATTTATCCATTTAATTCTATAAAAGGACATAATTACAAGATACTAGCAAGAGTGTTCAGAAAAATCTACAAAAATTTCAGAAGCACAAGCATAGCATTGTGACATCATCATAAAAATTTCAGAGCAATTGCACATGCCAAACTTAACATAAGTATTTAACATGTGACAAGGCGTTCATTTCATAAATTCAGAAACATGGCTTATATGGTGTCAAACAATAGATTTCAGATTATTTACATGTTACTAATACCATACACAAGTTTGTCACCAAAGTAGAGCACCAGCATAAGCATCAATTATTTACTATGATTTAATTAAGAAAACAAGCCATATCTTAATCATAAATTACATATCACAGATGCAGTACTCAAAAAATCATGAAATATTTATCATAGCCTTCTAACACCGCACAGAGACTACCGTAAAACTTTCATAGCAAAAGGAGCAATATAACAAAAGATATGAATTTACTCATGAATAACAAGATTAAATCCTAATAATTATTTTTCCCAGAAAACATGGTTCATTTTATATTTTTACAAAACAAAAGCCATCTCAAAGAATCTCACAAAACTAGTTTCACAATTTTTGGATCTCAGAAACAAGAGATATGATTTTTGCAAGAAAGCCAAAAATCTGGAATTTGAATAAAAGGAAGGAGGGAAAACAAGTGTCACTGACAGCGGACCCCACGCGTCAGGTTCTTCTTCCTCACGGCCGAGGCGACTCTCGCCGGCGATTTCTCCGCGACGGCGAGGTCTCCGGCCAAACCAAGGGCATCGTGACCGCCAGACCCTAACGACTCGATTGACCACCTTTTACCCACGGCGGAGCCACCGGAAATGGCTTGCCGTCGACCATGGCCGCTCGGCGGAGGTGCTCGGCGTTACGCCGGAGCTCTCAAGCCGGTAGAGCGCGATCTAGGGTTTCCTACAGCACCAGTGGACTACGGCGAAGCTTCCTAGGTAGGCGACTTGGCTTGAAACGGGGTAGAAGGAGCTGGCCACGAGAGAGCCTAACTCCGGCGGAAACACGGCGGCGCTGCGCGTCGTGTCCGGCGACGGTGAGCGCGGTAGAGCGTCCGCCAAGTGGCGCAAACGCTTGCTAAGGACCTAAGCTACCTCTAGGAACTAATCAGAGAAGACGAGAGGCTCCGAGGAGCTCGGCATTGAGTTCGCCGGAGAAGAAGGTCGCGGCGACCCGATTTGGGGGAAGTTGGGAATGTCGGCTCACCGAAGGGTTTCACGGCGAGTTAGCGTGTGGAGTGTGGAGAGCGGTTCACAGCGGAGCTATGGGCGTAGTTTGGTGGACAGAAATGCAGCGAGGAGCGCGTACGAGCTCGCCGGAGTGAGCTCGCGACGGTGAGCTCGCTGCGGCCGCATTTCTGGCGAGAGAGGGCGAGGCAGAGAGGTGTGGACGCGTCCACTTCGCCTGGGGTGTCGCCGTGGAGGTCATGCGCGCGCTGGGAGCTGACAAGCGGGGCCAAGAGCGACGTACGGACCCCAAAAGTCGACGGAGCTCTGCCGGCTTTCAGCCACGTCGACGAGCTCGGCCTCGATTTAGTTAGGGTGATGATTGTCTGACAGAGCGACTTTGACAGAGATTATCTCCCAAACCAAAACGACTTAGGAGATGGTGCAGTTGACAAAGTTGGAGTACTAGCTGAGTTCTACAACATTGTCAAATAGAGCAAAAGCTAGATCGACCTGGATTGAGAGGTATGAGGCTTTCAAAATTGATCGAGCAAACTGTTTGTGTTCCAGGACTTAGAAATTTTTCCAAGTGTTGGAAACAGCCCCAAATCTGCCTTGTGGGTCACTTTTGAGCTAGTTGTGATCAGTTTCATGAGGTGATCATAAAACAACTTTTGTTCCTTATAAAATTTGATACAACTTTGCTGTAGAGAGATTCGACATGCAAACATTTTATGAAACACTTTTTAAAAGCCTAAGCAAAAGAGGTTTCTAGGGCCTATTTGTGAAAGTATGACTTAAGTGATTATTTTAGAGAAGTGATCAACATGAACATTGTTCCAAGGTTGAGTTAAGCATAGATAAACTAATTACCAAGGCATAGAGCACAAACACAAGCATGGTACATAAAAACACAAGTCTAGGAGACCTATTAGACAACTTAAATCACATTTTTGCATAGAGAGACATGGCTCAAGGTAGATAATGATCATGGAATGCTTGAGTAAGTGATGATGCTCATGTTATGCATGTGATTTATGCAACCATAACACTGGGGTGTTACACACTCCATGTGGGAGAGTGTGACTTGCGGGTCACCACTAGCAAGAGGACCGGTGGAAACCTTGGAGCTTGTCTCAACGAGGACGTAGCTTGGGCAACCAAGTGAACCTCGGGAGAAAATCGTCGTGTCAACATTGTTCTTCCAGTTGGTTTGCAAGTCCCCAACACAAGCTTGTTCTTACATTCATATACTTATGCTTGTGTAGTTGCTCTTGTATTTAGTTAGCTTGTGTAGCTTGCTAGTTACCTTCTTGCTTGTGTAGCTAGAAGTAGTTCCCTTGCGTGACTAATTTGGTTTGTGTAACCTTGTTAGTCACATTGCTTAGTTTGTGTAGCTAAGTATTTTGCGCTCCCTAATTTGGCATTGGTTGCCTTGTTATTGAGCATTTCTAGTGAGCTTAGGAGCTTTGTGCTTTTGCTTACTAGTTGTGTAGGAGCTCCCCAGTTTGCAAAGTACTAGTGGCATAGGTTTGAGTGACCTTGCACCTAGAATTGGTTAGGTGAGCTCTTGCTAAGGTAGCACCTTGCTTGCTTGTTTAGGATCTTTTCAAGGTGCTAGAGAACTTAGATAGAGGGGTGTAGTCTTGGCTAGACCGATAGTTTTAATTCCGCATTTGTTTCGGTTAGCCGGTGCGATAGTTTTTAGAAAGGACTATTCACCCCCCTCTAGTCCGCCATCTCGACCCTTCAAGTGGCTGATTATGAAATTCCACCGATCCAAGCAGTCGGTTCTGATGATGAGTTTTAATGGATAGGTTCGCCGACGATGGACAGCTAGGTCAGGGGTTTACATCGGCCGATGATTTAGTAGAAGTAGACATAGGTAGTGGTGATAAGCGAAGACCTACTTTTATTAGTGCTAAGTTAAATTCTGGGTGTAAGCAACAGTTAACCGATTTGTTAAAGGAATATAAAGATTGCTTTGATTGGGATTATATTGAGATGCCTGGTTTAGACTGATCCATTGTTGAACATCTGTTGCCTATCAAATCTGGATTTCGGCCACATCAGCAGCCAGCTCACCAATGTAATCGTAATATTCTTCCCGATATTAAGGCCGAAATAACCAAACTTATCGAAGCTAAATTTATTCGGCAGTGTCGGTATGCCGAGTTGATTTCCAATGTTGTTCCAGTTTACAAGAAAAATGGGAAGCTTCGAGTTTGCATTGATTTTAGAAATCTTAACAAGGCTACGCCGATGGATGGTTACCCAATGCCAGTTGCCGATTTGCTAGTTAATGCTGTGGCCGGACAACGAATTATTAGTTTCATGGATGGCAATGCTGGATATAATCAGATATTCATGGCTGAGGAAGATATTCTGAAGACTGCATTCAGATGTCCTGGTCATGTTGGGCTGTTTGAATGGATAGTCATGAACTTTGGCTTGAAAAATGCTGTTTTACCTATCAAAGGGCTATAAATTTTATCTTTCATGAGTTCATCGGCAAGCTGGTAGAGATTTACATTGATGATGTGGTGGTTAAGTCTGGAAATTTCACAAAACATCTTGCCGATTTGTGAAAGGTGTTGGAATGCACAAGGAAACATGGTTTAAAAATGAATCCTAATAAGTGTGCATTTGGTGTATCGGCAGGGCAATTTCTTGGTTTCATGGTGCATCAGAGAGGAATTGAAATTAGTAGGAGATCTATTGATGCCATCAATAAAATAGTTGCTCCTACCAACAATAGTTGCTCCTACCATCGGTTCGGCTTTGATTCAATGATTTGAAGGGAAGGAGCGTGTAATTTATTATTTAAGTAGAAGACTGATTGATGCTGAGACCAGGTATTCAGCAATAGAAAAATTATGTTTATGCCTATATTTTTCATGCATTAAGTTGAGGCACTATTTGCTGTCGGCCGAATGCACTGTTATATGAAAGGATGATGTGGTCCGATACATGTTGTCTATGCCGATTATGAGTGGTAGAATCGGCAAATGGATTTTGGCACTGTCGGAGTTTGATCTACGTTACGAATCGGCTAAGGCAGTAAAAGGATAGGTTATGGCCGATTTTGTGACTCAACATTGCAGTATAGTGAAAACATTGGAAATTGTTCCTTGGACGCTCTTCTTTGATGGATCTACTTGTGACCGGGGGACAGGAATCGGCATAGTGCGAATTTCCCCTCAGGGAAGGAAATATGAATTCTCTTTGCCGATTGTTGCCACATCGACAAATAATCAAGCTAAGTATCAAGCTTTGATCAAGGGGTTGGAATTATTAAAAGAGGTTCGTGCTGTTGCTGTCGAAATCTTTGGGGACTCTATGCTGGTCATAAATCAGTTGGCTGGAAGTTACGAATGCCGAAGCGAAGTCCTGATAACTTATTATGAAAAGTGTATTTGACTATTAAAGGAATTCAAGGATTTCCGATTAGGGCATGTTCCTCGGTTGCATAATGAAGAGGCTAATCGGTTGGCTCAGCATGCCTCGGGGTATCAACCCATATTAAATACATTATCGGCAATCAGTGCCGATGATTGGAGAAAGGAGATCATTGATTATTTAAAGGATCCGTCTAAAAAGGTTGAGAGACGTCTTAGGTTTCAAGCTACTAAGTATGTGCTTCTTGAGGACAAAATATAGTATCAAACCATAGATGGAGTTCTTCTCAAATGTTTAGGTAATGATGAAGCTAAAAGTTTGATGGGTGAAATCCATGAAGGAGTGTGTGGAGCACATAAGTCGGCTTTTAAGATGAAATGGATGATCAGGAGAAATGGGTATTATTGGCTGACTATACTCGAAGATTGCTTTAAATATTTCAAAGGGTGCCAAGGATGTCAGAAATTTGGTAATATTCAAAGGGCGCCCGCATCGGCTATGAATCCCATTATTAAACCTTGGTCGTTCCGGGGATGGGCTATTGATCTAATCGGCCAGATTTACCCGCCATCGAGCAAAGGGCATAAGTTCATATTAGCTGCCACTAATTATTTCACTAAGTGGGTTGAAGCTATTCCTTTGAAGAAAGTTACATCGGCCAATATGATTGATTTTGTGAAAGAGCATATTATTTACCGATTTGGTATTCCTCAAACAATTACCACTAGTCAGGGTACTATGTTTACATCGGGAGAGTTTGATGAATTTGCAATCGGTATGGGGATTAAAGTGTTGAATTCTTCTCCTTATTATGCTCAAGCCAATGGGCAGGCCGAAGCGTCTAACAAAGGAATTATTAAACTCGTCAAACGAAAGATTGAAGAAAATCCTAGAAGACGGCATACGTTGTTAAATGAGGCTTTATGGTTGTATCGGATCGCATGTCATGGGTCAACTAAAGTTTCACCTTATCAGTTGGTATATGGACACGATGCCGTACTACCATGAGAAATTAAGACCAGATCTAGGCGACTATCTTTTCAAGATCAGCTCACTGCCGATGACTATGCTACTTTGATGAAAGACGAGTTAGATGATTTAGCAGGGCATCGGCTGAAGGCTTTGATAAGTATAGAAGAAAATAAAAAGAGAGTTGCCAGATGGTACGATAAAAAGGTAAATGCTAAGGAATTTGCCGATGGAGATTTGGTATGGAAACTAATATTACCGATTGGGACTAAAAGTTCAAAGTTTGGTAAGTGGTCTCCCAATTGGGAAGGTCCTTATCGGATAAATCGGTCTGCTCCTGGTAATGCCTATATCTTGGAAACTCTCAAAGGAGTTGAATTTCCTAGAGCATTAAATGGAAAATATTTAAAGAAGTATTACCCGAGCATATGGGTCGATGCATAAAAGTTTAAGTGCCGATAACACTCCTGTCAGCTAGATTGAAATGTATCTGGGACTGAATGCAATGTTTCAAAAGATGCTGATAACAGTCCTATCGGCTAGACCAAAACAATAAACAAGTTTTTGAAGAAAGAGCAAAACACGCCGCCGATGAAAAGCTTACACTTTCAGTAGAGCTTGGATCGCCGATATAGCACGCAGACGAATTTGATCGGCTTCTTCTATCTCCCTGTTGTCTTCATCAGCAGAGCCCTCCACTGGCTTCAGCTTCTTCTTCATCTGCAATGCCTTGCGGGCTTGAATGTTTCGCTCTTGTTCGAGGGTCTTGATCACTTTAGGCAGCTGACTTTCTTCTTGTTGAGCTTGGGACAGAGCCTCTTCTACTTGCTTAAGCTCTGCCAACAGGGCTTCCCTTTTTGCCGATAGGTCGGAGATCTTTTCTTTCAGCAAATCTCCGGAGGATTTTTGAATGCTGATGCTCTTGTGTTTCTCATCGGCAAGGTGCTTCACTTTCATTACCTCCTCTGAAAGCTGGGCATGAGTGGCTCTATCGGCAAGGTGTTGGACAGCTTTTTGATACTGAAGCTGGCGGCTCTCTAAGTGTGCAGCCTGAAAAAGAATCTCCACGACATCGGTAGGGATTGGGCCTCTGTGAGCTTTAAACAGAGCCTTGGCTAGATCGGAGTCATCAACCAGTTGGGTTGTATCCTGATGAAGCAGGGCCAGCAAATCTTCCAGCTTTGATCTGACTTCTGCCGATGAAATCTCAATTGCTTGAGAAGAGCTTGCTTCCTCGCCTTCATCGTCGGAAATTTCAATGGCGATGGAGAACAGGCAGAAGTAGATAGGTTATTTGATGATGAAAAGGAGATAGGTTATTTGATGATGAAAATGTTAATAAAATAAAGGATGATAATCAAATGACTTACTTGTTTCAAACCTATCTCTCGTCCCTGGCTAGTTGAGGCTGATGGTACCACAGGTTGGTCGGCCGGAGTTGCCGATGGGACAATGTCAGCTGAAAAAATTAATAAGGATAATTATAAGGTGGAAAGATAAATCCGTCGGTGAAGATTTCATGGATAGTACTTTACCTTGAGGGGTGCAGTGCTTGTCTGGATCGAGGAGACTACCGATGCTATGATTGTGCCCACTGGATCGGCGGTCTGCTCATGTACATCGGCCGATATCTCTTCTGGCTGAGGTGCTTCTTGTGGCTGAGGTGGAGATGGTGCTTGTTGTGTCTGAGCTTCTGGTGAAGAAGGGGACGATTCCACATGAATCGGTGATCCTAGAGGAGGAGGGGAAGGCGCTGCTGTCTTCTGACGTTTTGCTTGTGACTTAGTACTCTTGGGACCCTTTCTCTTGACTTGGCTGGACTAGGGGGCATCGGCAGTTGTCTTGGTACTTCTGATCTTTGCCAATTTGCCAGTTTGCTGGTACAACAATAAAAGTTTCATAAGTACAAATGTAACGAAGTTGATTGAATTATGGTCGAAACAGTGAAAGTTACCGATGAAGTTCCCTTGGCAGCCGATGTATCCTGAAAGAGATGTGTAAGTATAGAATGGAATCAGTATAAATCAAAGAAGTAAAAATTTTCTACCTTAAAAGCTTGCACCAAAGCAGCAGCAGCGACCGTTGGAGATGTTTTGGTCCACTTGGTGGTGATTTTCTTGAAACGCACACCCCGATGCATTAGAGCCACCAAACTTGGTGCATTGTTGCCGATCAACGAGATCGGACCCGATGGGAGGAGTTCAATCGGCTTGCCACTTCTGCTAACTGATGGTGGAGTATCATCGACCTGTGTAAAACAGTGGAAGTAAGTTGCCGATAAGAGCAAAAGTAATAGGATTGACGCATCGGTTGAAAACTTACAGTGTTCTCAGGGACCTTGTACATGGAGTGGATCATACCGCGGTATGTAAGAGCCGATCTGCAGAACAAATGCTCTTTCCATTCCGCCCACCATTGTTTGTATGGGTGATGAAGAGAGCTGGGATCCAAGCCGATAAGTCGATATCTGATGTATCGGCATTTGGTGGGAGTTGAGCTATTCTGATCCACTCAAGACCATTGGTGATGATCTCACTTGGTTTCACCACATCGGCATAGCAGAGTGCAGTCGGCAGCTGTCCGAAGGCCAATGTGCAGACCAAGGCCGATGGATTGTAGAACTCATAGGTGAGATTGGAAGCTTTCGCACTACCAAAAAAGTTCACTGGTGTAGCCCTCGTAGTGATAATTGCCATCATCAGATCATGGTCCTTGTTGAGAGCATTATCATAGGTATGAAAAGTCAGGGGAAATCTGGTATCTGGGTCCTCATAAGGCATCCATGCCCGTTGTTCTTTGGCCAGACCCTCATAAAGAGTCTGATAGAATCGGCTAACCTGATCTTCATTACCACCTGTACCCGGTAGAACTATGGCAGCTTCACCATAGTTCGGAGGGGAGCGAGTTGCAGATTCTTCCTCATCTAGCTCATGATCTTTGGCTATATCTCTGGGGAAGCGCTATGCAAAAAGGTTGAATTCAAGGCGTTCATGCATGTGGACACTGAGCCACATATTGATGAACCACTAGGGTCCCCCTAAGTTACCGATGGGTTGGCCTACTAGGAGTTTCGTAGCTACCTGATGGAGAAGGTGATAAACAGAGCCGAGCAAGTATCGGCCAAGAGGAAATCGGCCACCATTGGCCAGTCTTTCCGCTGCCGATAGATAGACAGAGGTTGGTCCAGCCGATCGGCCATAGAATACAAACTTGTCTAGCCACATGTTCAAGAAAATGGCCTTCTCTCTTTCCCCGACAGATCCTATTTTTCGGTACTTATGAATGTATCTAGACCAACCGCCGATAGCACGAGTCTCTACCTTAGAACTGGGCTTGGTGTCAAATAGATGACTATTATCGGCAGTTGATATGTCTAAGCCAGTGAGCATGAGTACATCGGCAAGAGTAGGTGAAGGAGGGCCATCACCGAATACAAAAGCATTGATTGTGTCTGACCAAAAGTACGAGGCAGCTATCAGCAGCGACTCGTTCCTCTCCATATCGGCAATAGATAATTTGATGCATTGATATAATTTCCGCTCACCCCACTGGACTTCATTTGAATGGCTGACTCTTAGGAACCAGTCTTTCCATCCTTTGGTAGGACTGGGCCAAGAACGGAAAGCATCTTTCCATAGATGTAAGGAGAAGTTTTCAGCTCTAAAAGGGATCCTATTTGTCTCTGCGTTTATTAGATCGGTAGGATCTGGGTTTCCCAATGGGCCGATGCACTGGAAGTGAGGTTGATCAGTAGGAATGACAATTTTATCAGCCAACTCCTAAAGAGATAGAGGATGAAGGAACAGAAAAGAAAAAAGGGGGTATTTGTAATAGAACCGCCCAAATTATAAGAGATTAAGCCTGATAGTGACCATTTGCATAGTCAAACCACCGAGCTTAAGCCCATATAATCCCGGTAGTCCGTGAAATCTCGAAGGATTTCAAACCACAACTCATACATACAGCCAAGATCGTAATAAGTTTAGCGGTTAGCATCCACAATTACATCCAGTTCACAACATTCATAAAATACATCAGAGTTCTTAGAAATTATTACAAACCAAGTTCTCAACTAGCAGAAGCTTCTTAGTTCGAAAATAACACACACATACTTAGTCTGACATAGTGCCATAGTTCGGTCATTTCCACAAAAGCAACAGAGGAGGTAGAGTGACCATCGCCCTTGGTCTAGTCCTCGCCCATTGCTGGGTACAAGCAGAGGACGCAATAACCATAATACATTTGACCATCTGCAAAACAACATGGGAATAGAACGCTGAGTATGAGAATGTACTCAGCTAGACTTACCCGACATAAACCAAAAATAAAGACTCCTCAAGGATCATGAAGGCTGTATGGTGGGATAGCTGAGACCTTTTGCATGAAAGGATTATTCCCCTAAACATAGTCTAGAGACCATTCTTCTTTTAATTAGCTCAAGTTTGATAATATCATTACCTGTTATCTAGGTTAGCACCTGTACTATTACAAGCAAGTGTAGTAATATGATAGTACCTCATTATAGCATTCATAAATTTCTTATCATTATAACCCCAGTGTTCCATAGTCCTTACTACGAGGACAGGGCTCATGTCAAGTGCTCACTATCCAGGAGCGATGGCTATTCGAATCGATTTCTAACCAGCTGGCGAGTTTATTCCCCACACAAACCACACTCACTGATCAAGTGAGCTACAGATCACCATGTTGCACCTATCCAGGAGCAATTCGCGGGTTCGACAGGCACCGCCCGTACCCAAGGACCGTTCCGGCGACCGAGGTATCCAAGGTATACCAAGGTTGTGCACCGCACCCTCATCGTTCTCCTCAACCATCACCAATACAGCGCGTACATCGGGCCGATTTCCGGCCCGGATAGTGCTCAGGCTTCGCGGTCGGAACGACTTTTCCTTCCAGCTAAGTGTGGGGCATGCGTTCAACATGACAAGAGAGCTATCATGATCGGTCCTTAATCGACACAGGCAGGGGCACTACGGTCAACCCTCCATAAGACCCTACCCGGTCTCAAATTATTTTCCACACTTGGTTATTCTTTCCCAAAGCAATCACCGCTTAATCAAGCAGGTATCCACCTAAATCTCGCAGGTGACAGGAAATCACCTGACTTCTACCAAACTAAGCAAGCTAAGCATAGACTCCGTGCCTATCTACATATGACAAGGTAGATAAACAAGTGGTGATATCAAGGAGTACATATGCATCAA
This sequence comes from Sorghum bicolor, assembly GCF_000003195.3. NCBI lineage: Eukaryota > Viridiplantae > Streptophyta > Magnoliopsida > Poales > Poaceae > Sorghum > Sorghum bicolor. Next base: position 24,090,983 of record NC_012876.2, on the reverse strand, counting down.
CAGTATCAAGCAATTCCTATCACTTAAATGCAACATAGTAGAACAAGCATAATATATCATTTATGTTAGCGAGAATAGGCAGACTTAGAATGCTCTGGGGCTTGCCTTTCTCAAACGTGCTCGGTCTGTGGTCCGGGCACTCCTGCAGCTCCTCTCCGGGCTCTGGTCCTCCCAGGGGTTCCTGCTCCGGGGTCTGCTCCTGCTCCTCGGGTCCGACCTCGTTCTCCGGCGAGCCTGTAACATGCAATCACACTGAGCATCTATTACATTCTCTTCTACAAATTGCCCTCATAATGAACCAGCAAGCTCACAAGATGCTTCAAAGATACACGAAACATCATCTTACTTTATTTAAGCTATGTATAACAATTCATAATTTATTTATTCATTTCTAGGCCTATAAAAGTAGCACATATTTATGTTTATCAATAATTCCCACAAAAATTACAGGAGACTACTAATCAATCATAAAGTCCACCATAAATTTCTCCCAATATTTGGACATTTATTTGGAACTTCAAAAATCACAAAATTAATCTATATAGGCAAATATAAATACCCTACTGTGGTATAAGTGTCAAACAGCAGATTTCATATTTTTATAATTAACCTATTAACATAAGGAACACCCACAAAAATTTCCAGATTAATTGCATGATCCAATTATTTATTAAAAATCATAAACAACTGCCATGCAAGCCTTTAAATCACCACAAATTAATTCACACAGCAAATAACGTGTAACATATTTTTCCCAGAGCCCAAACATCCATGCAGAGCCAACAAAACAAATTTCATATTTTTCTGAGCTATATTTTAATTACTATGCATTTTCCAATTTTCAGCAAAAACATGGATTAAATATATTTGTACAGAAAAGTTGTTCAAACATGACATGCAACCACACCATACTATAGATCTGAGAATATAGAACACATCAAAATTTATTTCATCAATTTTGGAGCCATGCATCTCAAGTTATGGATTTTACATCATTTAAATCAATTTTTGGAAATTATTTTCTGAAAACCAATTCGAAATCGAGATCAAAAACAGTAAAGACACCCGGATCTACACCCAACTCAGTCCCCCTGCGACTGACAGTGGGCCTCTGACCCCACTGGTTAGTGCGACCGAGAGGGAGGGCACCTCCGACGAGCGGATCTCGCCGGCGGTGAGGTCCCCGGCCACGGGGTGAGCACCATCGTGCTCCACGCAGCGAGGCGCACCCAAGGGTGCCCTTGGATCGGCGGAGGATGACTGGAGCACCCTCTCGAGCATGCACGGCGGCACGGCGGCACTGCTTGCCGTGGCCAGGCCGCTCCGACGCGGTAGAGCGCGCGCAAAGTTCCGTCGAGGCTTCCTCATCGAGCTACGGATCTAACGCGCCAAAAAGCAAGCGAAACGAGGCAGAAACGAGTGAGGTTCGACGCGGCGGAGCTCTCCGGCGAGGTCGGAGTAACTCCGACGAGCGATTCACGGCGTACGATGGCCTCTTACCTCGGTAGAACGTGCGCAAAAGCTTACCGTGGCGAAGGCGAGTGCAGTGGTGGCTTTGGCGCCGAGGATAGGCCACTGGCGTGACCGGCGGTGAGCAGCGGGGCTTTTCCGGCGATGGCGCTGCGGCGGAACGGCTACCGCGGCGGCGCTCGCGAGCGGAGGAAGAAGAGGGGAGTGGGGAGGGGACAGAATGGAGTGGCCTGGGGGCGTGGGGCGGCGTCCCGACCTGGTGAAGGCGGGTCGGCCGCGGCGCGTCCACGACGCGGGCGTACGGCCGCCACGTGGCCGGCGCTGGGTGGAGCGAGGCGGGCGCCGCGCGCGGGAGAGAGGGGAGGGGGAGCTGGGCCGCGCGGCTTCGCTAGGCCGAAAGGGAGGCGGGTCGGCCCAGCAGCGCCTGTCCCCTTTTCTTTTCTTTTTTTTTGAATTTCTTTTCTCCAAAATTTTAAATGAGACTTTGGAAGATTTTACAAAACTTTTCACGGACTGGGGTAAAAAGAAGAATTGTTCCCCATAAAATTCCCTACAACTTTGTTTTAATAAGCAAAGCCAAATTCCAAATAGAATTTGAATCACAAATTAAAACTTGTTCAAGGTTTTTAAATAAATTCATTTTAGGGATTTTTGGTATAAATTCCATTTCTCAAATTCCATGGCTCCAAAAATTTCACAAAATTACTCTTAAACCTTTTAACACACAATTCAACCTAATTTGGATATTTCACAATTTTAGAAGCAAGCATAATATTTTTAACATATTTAATTCACCTAAAATAAAGCACATAAAATCACACTTGAATTATAATTGTGCTCATGGGATATGATGCTTATGATATGCTTGATGAGAATGCTTTTGAATGTTTTATGAGACTAAGTGCATGCTTAACACCCTGGGTGTTATAGCCCTTCCCCCCTTAGGGAAATCTCATCCCGAGATTTGGGTTACTAACCATTTCTTATGAAATTTTGGGTAAACTTTTTAGGTAATCCTCGGTTTCCTAGGTGGCATCTCTATCATCATGATGACTCCACACCACCTTATATGTTTTGACAACTCTGTTTTGGGTTACCCGCTCCTTGGTGTCTATGATACCCACTGGTTGCTCCTTATACTCTAAGTCTACCTTTATCTTGATGCCCCGGGGTTCAATCCTTTGCTCGGGTACCTTCAAACATTTCCGTAGCTGGGACACATGGAAAACTAGAAAGATTGAACTCAACTCTTCCAGTAACTAAATCTTGTAGGCTACAGGGCCTTTCTTTTCTAGTATCTGATATGGTCCCACATATCTGGGTGCAATCTTGCTTCGAACTCGGAAACCCTAAGTTTTCTTCATTGGCGTAACCATGAGGTAACCATAGTCACCTATATTGAATTCATGCGGCCTTCTTCTCTTATCAGCATAACTCTTTTGTCGCGATTGTGCCGCCTGCATATGCTGTTGTATGATTTGCACCTTTTTCTCAGCCTCGTTCACGAAGTCGATACCATAGTATCTCCTTTCACCAGGTTCAACCTAGTTTAACGGAGTCCTACATCTTCAACCATACAAAGCTTCGAACGGGTCCATCTTGATACTCTCTTGATAGCTATTATTGTATGAGAACCCAGCCAATGGCAACCACGATTCCCATGATCCCTTGGATGATAACACACAAGCCCTCAGCATATCTTCTAGTACTTGATTGAGTCTTTCCGTTTGACCCGAGGTTTGGGGATGATACACTGTGCTTCTTATCAGACTAGTCCCCAAACTCTTATGCATTCGCTCCTAGAAATGAGCGATGAACTGCGGTCCTCTATCTGATATGATGGTCTTGGGAATACCATGCAACTTAACAATCTCAGCTAGATACAGATCGGCATAATCGGGAGGTCTGTAGCGAGTCTTAACAGGAATGAAATGAGCCGACTTGGTCAATCGATCTATGATTATCCAAATCGAGTCATTCCCCTTTCGCGTTGTGGGTAAACCTATGATAAAGTCCATGCTGACCTCTTCCCACTTCCACTCTGGAACTGACAATGGTTGCAAAAGACCTGCAGGTTTCATATGTATAGCCTTGACTCTGCAACATGTGTCGCAACGGGCCACGTATGCTGCTATCTCTTTCTTCATTTTAGTCCACCAAAAGTGAGATCTTCGGTCTTGGTACATCTTAACACTGCTAGGATGAATAGAAAGCTTTTAGAGATGTGCTTCATCCATGATGCAATTCTTTAATTCTCGATTCTTTGGGACTACTAGCCGGTGTTGAAACCACAATACCCCTTTTTCATCAACCCTGAATTGAGTCTTTGGGTCGTTTTTGATCTTCTCTTTGATGTGGAAAATACCCTTATCTGTTTTCTGACCCTCGATGACTTGACTTTCAAGTGAACAACTGAGCTATATGTGACATAAGACTTCAGGATGCATGAGATTGAAACCATCTTCAAACAGAGGTTGAACCACTTGATAATGCGTTTTGCCACTCAAAGCGTCTGCTACCACATTAGCTTTGCCTGGATGATAGTGGACTTCCAGATCGTAATCCTTGATCAGCTCCAACCATCTTCGTTGTCTCATATTCAGCTCAGACTGGGTGAAGATGTACTTCAGACTTTTATGATCGGTGTAGATATGACACTTATTTCCTAGCAAATATTGCCTCCAGATCTTCAAAGCGAGCACTACTGCTGCTAACTCGAGGTCGTGAGTTGGGTAGTTGACTTCGTGCTTCCTTAACTGTCGTGAAGCGTAGGCTATTACTCTGCCATCTTCCATTAGCACACATCCCAAGCCACTTTTCGATGCGTCGCAAAACACATCAAAAGGCTTCTAGATATTGGGTTGCGCTAAAACGGGAGCGGTGGTTAGCAACTTTCGCAAAGTGCAGAAGGCTAGCTCACACACTTCCGTCCAGACAAACTTATGATCTTTTTGTAGCAAACTGGTCATTGGCTTAGCAATCTTGGAGAAATCGGGTATGAAACGGCGGTAATACCCTGCTAGGCCAAGAAAACTCCGAACTTCCAAGACAGAAGTTGGTGCCTTCTAGTCCATGACTTCCTGTACTTTTGACGGATCCACAACAATCCCTTCTTCAGACAGAATGTGCCGTAGGAAAGGAACTTTCTTCAGCCAGAACTCACACTTGCTGAACTTTCCATATAACTGATGCTCTTGCAGTTGTGATAGCACGACTCTTAGATGCTCGGCGTGATCTTGTTCATTCTCTGAATAAACCAGAATGTCATCGATGAACACCACAACAAACTTGTCTAGCTCTGGCATAAAGACCGAATTCATCAGATACATGAAGTATGCAGGAGCATTTGTCAACCCAAAGGACATAACAAGATACTCGTACAACCCTTATCTGGTAGAAAAAGCAGTCTTTGGGATATCTTGCGGACGGATCTTGATTTGGTGATACCCGGACCTCAAATCTATCTTGGAAAACACTTTTGCCTTGGACAACTGATCAAACAACATATCAATCCTTGGCAATTGATACTTATTTTTTATTGTTACCGCATTGAGCGGACGATAGTCCACGCACATGCGCAACGATTGATCCTTCTTTTTCAAAAACAATGCCGGACAACCCCATTCCGACGAACTTGGCCGGATGAACCATTTATCTAACAATTCCTTTAGTTGATTCTTCAACTCAGCGAGTTCGTTTGGCGGCATCCGGTACGGCCTTCTAGATATCGGTACTGTACCTGGTATGAACTCTATTGCAAACTCTACTTCCCTGTCTGGGGGAAGTCCTGGCAATTCCTCAGGAAAGACATCGGGGAACTCACAGACTACTGGTATGTGTTCTAGTGGAACCACCTGTACTGCACACGAGAGACTGACGAAATCCAATCGCCGGGGTAGCTTGACCTGAAGCATACCCTCCCCCTGTGGATCTTTAAGGGAGAGAGTTCTATGTCCAGCATCTATTACTGCACCCCAGTCAGTCATCTTATTCATTCCAATGATAACATCCAAAACCAGCCCTGGCATGACCACAAGGTTTACACGGAACCTTCGACCACTGATATCCAAGGTAACTCCCGTTACTGTTTTGTTAGTCAACACATCAGCCCCTGCTGAGCTGATGCGATAACCATAACCCAACTCGGTAACCGGTTGGTCATGCTTTTGTGCAAATGCTTGGCTCATGAATGAATGCGGTGATACAGAATCAAACAAAGCATCTGCAAGATGTTGGTTGACAGGGAACATACCAGCTGTTATCGGTTCTCCTTCTGGGATCTCCTCTATCGAGGTATGGTGCACACGAGCTGGGTAGGTTGCCTGCTGCTTCTTAGGGTAGGGACAATCCTTAGCAAAGTGCCCCATCTTGTGGCAGTTGTAGCACGGTCCGTTGGTCGCATTGCTGGCGGCAGGTGCTATAGCTTGAATTGCCTTTGGCTTGGGGGGAGCTATCGCTATCTTGTATGGCTTCTGCTGCGTGGGATGCCCGGTGTTCCTTCTCTGTGGCGATCGGAACCTAGCACCTGGGGTAGGAGGACGATACTGTTGTCGCCCTGCCACCGGTGCCCTCGACTGAGATGACCCGGCTTCGAAAGCCCTCTTACGAGACTTGGATGCACTGTAGTTGTTGTTATTATTTTCCTGGGTTAGACAGTCACTGATGTAAGCCTTGAAGGTAGCCCGGGCTCCTGTACCCATGGTCTTCAGCATTTTTGGGTTCAAGCCTCTCTAAAAACTACAGATCTTCTTGGCCTCCGTGTTCACAAACTCGGGGGCTTAGCGAGCAAGATTATTGAAAGCGTGTAGATACTCCTTCATAGACTTCGTTCCCTGGGACAGCCTCATGAACTCCCCAACCTTCATTTCCACCACACCCGGAGGAATGTAATTTCCTCAAAACGCGGTGGTGAAGCGGTTCCAGGTGATTGTGGTCCCCTCTAGGTAGGTGGTACGATGATGGGACCACCAAATCCCAGCAGGTCCTTGCAACTGATGCGCTGCATACTCAGCCTTAAGTTCTTCAGTAATCCGAAGAAGACAAAACTTTTGCTCCATGGTGTTGATCCACTCATCTGCCTCAAGTGGTTCTAAGGCCTCCTTGAAGACTGGTGGTTTGGTATCCATGAAGTCCTTGAAAGAGCTATACTGATTAGCTTCACGGCTGCCCTGGTTATCCCCACGGCGGGTATTGTCAGCGATATTGCGCAGGGCTTCTTCCATGTTGCGCTGCATCTGTTCCATATTGCGTTGACTCCCTAGAAACTATGCGAAAACACGTCTGCAGTGTATGGAGGAGGTGGTGGTGGTGGCGGTGATGGAGCTCTCTCGTCATTCCGTCGAGCCCCACCTCCAGAAGTACCTGCTCCAAGACCGGGGTTGCGGTTACCCCCACCACGTGTTTGCACCATCTGCATGCGTCAATGATAAGCAATCGTTAGGAGTTGCCATCAACGGTAGACATGTGTAGAATTATGCTGTACTGAATTTACTGAGGAAATAAATTCACACAATAAACAGAGGCACAACAATTCATCATCCACACACAACATCACTAACAGATTACTTAACATTCAAGCATTAAGGTTCGCATACATCCAAAATTGCCAGCATACATACACTGGACTTTCAGCGTCATCACATAAAGTTTTGCATAGCCCAGATCCACAGATTACAAGACATGCCATGCAACAACAACATCAAAAGAAGAAGGACTAGCTCTAGAGCCTAAGCATCTACTCGCTATGGTCACTGTCCATGCCGGAGCCCTCCTCGTCCTCATCTCCACTAGCAGCTCCCGCTATCTCTGGATCCTCATCCATCTCATCCTCAGAGTCTAACTCAGCTGCTCCAGGCAGGTGGTGAGGGTGGAGCTGGTTATGCAGCTGGTGGATCTCCTCATGCAGGTTCTCATTGTACTCCTCAGCATTAGCTAGCTGTTGGGCCCTCAGGGTGTCCTCCTCGTGCCAGTCTTCATTCCTCTGACCAAGCACGTGAACTAGCATGCGCTCGCAGTTCCTATGAGCAGTTGTCACCCTGTCCATCTGCTCTCTCACTGCGAGCAGGTCCTTACTCAGCTCATAGTTCTTCTGGACCGCCTGATCCCTCTCTCGGGTCATGCGGGCCAACTCTGCCTGCAACCTCTCAACCTCAGTGTCAAACTCACGCTGCAGCTGACGCTTCTCATCCTGAACCGTGAGAAGAGACCCGGACAAGCACCCCAAACAATGCTCCAGGCCCCCATAGGTCTTCATCAAAGCGTACATAGCACTCATAGCTGCGCGGTCACTGTGCTGGTCCTCATCCGCACTCCTCTCTAGAGCGTTCACCTCGGACTGAACCCACACCGAAGTGTAGGGGTCACCCCGGGAAAACACCCCAGCAAAGGCGTGGGCCAGCTCCTATGGAAACCTCTCCATGAGGTCCCTCAGAACTGCAAAAGCTGCTCTCCTGGCACCGTGGAAAGGCGGGGTACCCTGGGACTCGTACACCCAGCCGCCCCAGGCAGGGTCACCCCCACTGGTAGGGACCACTGCCTCGATCCCCACCAGGGTCCCGTCACCAAGCTGCTCCTTGTTCCAATAGTAACGAGGTTCCCTTCCTTCGGAATACCCCATCGAACTGAGCACCCTCCAAAGCAAGGTGGGCATCCCAAACTCCTCCAGAAACTTGCTCTTATGTCGCGAGCTCCTGGCTGCCAACTGATGGCGACGGGCCCACCCACCAGTGGACTTGCGAGCAGTGAGCCTAGTGCGTGCCATCTGCTGCAAAGAGAATACCTTAGGTAAGATTGAGGATTATCTTTTATTATCTTTTCTTGAATTGGGACAGATTAAATTAAGGGGAGAAAGTAAGCAATGATATGAAATGAACATGTTGCATGCACGGACTTACGATCTCACTGTTGACGGTCCTTAATGCTCATATTTAACCATCAACTAATCATGGAAAAGGATCCAAATGCAACCAACACCTAGACTTAGGGTTTTATCTGACAGAATTCCACGAGTTTTGGTGTTTGTCTATTTCTGCAGGGGGTTATCAGGAAATACGGAAGAAAGGCCCACACGTCGGGTTTACATAGAGATATTAACGTGCCGCACAATTTTCTATCATCTAGAAGGCTCCAGAAGCCACGGGACCGAACTGGAGGCTGAGAGGACTCAGGGACAGGGCGCCCGCCCTCCTCTCCTCGGCGCCCGCCCTCACATAGAGTCCAATCAGGACTCTCTTTCGGGATATTGCTCCACCGACCTAAAGGATCAAGGATAACCGTTCAATAAATGTCGGTTTGATCCAATGGCCCAGATTCACTTGAAGGGACTATAAAACCAGACCCCCTGGCCCCTGGAGATCATACCTCTTCTACAGAATCAAAGTTAGGGTTTCAATTCTTCATCCAAGAAGAGAGGATCCCTCTAGTTCTTCTAGTTCTACCTCTAGTTCATCTAGATCTAGTTCTAGTTCATCTAGTTCTAGTTCTAGTTCTTCTAGTTATAGTTCTAGTTCGTTCTAGTTGTAATCTAGAAAATAGGGAGAGAGAAGAGGAGAGCGGAGAAGGAGGAGCCGGATCTGTCGGATCTTCCTCAACATTGTACTTTTGCAGCAACTGGTTCGTTCTTCATCGTTTTCCAGGTTCTTCAATTCATAATTCCTGAGTTCTCTAATTACTTTTATTTACATTCAAGTTATTTATTGGATTCCCGCTTGCATCAAGTGCTCTAGTCTTTATAACGCTAGAGTAGTAATTAATAGATTAGACGTGGTGTTTAGTCTTGCAATTACCTGGAATTGCACCCAATCCTGCGGATTGTTGTGGTAGCCTTAGGGTAGTGACAGCCCTAACGGTCGACATATTTCACCTCGTTCGGATCGGTGTTTGTAGGACCGTAGTCAGACCTTCCTAGCCCCCTTCTCATCTCTTTCTGTGGTTAGTGCTCTGATGTCCCGATATAGATAATCTTGAAGTAATTCTTGATTCTTAGATCAACTAGAGAACTCTCAGGAAACTTCCTCTCTTCCCACCAAAAATAATTATATAAGTTATCCTTGGGCGATCTTGGATCTTAATTAGTACACTCACGTTCCCTGTGGAAAATTGATACTCTGGAATACTCCCGAGTGAAAGCTACATCGGTATCCGTGCGCTTGTGGATTTTTCTGTTTGCGTTTAAAATACCCAACAAGCTTTCTGGCGCCGTTGCCGGGGAAAGGTAGCTGTGCTAGTTTTGAACCAAGTCGTCCGTGTATCCTTTTTCTTTTCCTTTTTTACCACACTCACCTTATCATTTTCACCGTACCACATGGATTTCACTCTAAGCATTAATGAGCATGGAATTTATTTCATAGCCACTCCATTTACTCCATGCTCATATGCAACATCTTCACAATCCATTGGTCTCTCCAACATCACCACATTCGAGATCTCCAACCCCCTCATTCTTTCTATTTATAAAAACTTTAAAAGGGCGGTTGTCGATGCATATGTCTATATTAAATATTGTAGATCTCGTCGAGTTGATCCTGATAAAGGTCAGCGTTGGAGGGGAGACCACTTCGCCGACATAAATTGATGGTTTCCCAAGGACAAGCTTAGTGTCCTAAAACAAGCACTGATCAGATTGTAACATGAGCTTTTAATTATTTGCAACATTACCTTGTGTATTGAGCATATAAGGATAATTGTAAAAACATTCCTTCGGGTATTCTTGTCACTAACCTTTCCAGGATTGGAGCAAGAAGAACGGATGAATGACAAGCACAAGGTATGTCCAACCAATCATCATACAACATTGAATTAAATTCGTCCAAACTTGAATTTTGCAAAATTCAAGCTTGGGGAGTACTTTACATAAAAACATTCTTTGCCATGTTGCTATGTTGGTTGTCCCTACGTTTGAGACATGCTCAATTTGTTAAATACTAATCACACTACTTTATCTCCACTTGAGTAGATCTCTATAAATGCTCTCATGCTACCTTTATTTGCTTTAGTATATGTCTAGGTTTGGAGTAGTTTCATTTATCTCTTAATAAAGCATGGTGCTTAGTTTAGGGCTGATGATCTTACTTCCAAGGGAGTTTAAATTAAGCATGATGCTTAGGTTAAAATGCCCTCCTAAATCAAATTAGACATGGTGTCTAGGTTGATTTTTGAGCCGATAGTATGCTATAGTAGATATTAGATATTTTGTTGGACTAACCCCTGCAGGAAAACTTTCAATATCGACCTGGGAAGTCCTGAGATAAACTCACATTGGAGACAAAGAGAGAGACACATGAAGTTTAACAATTTACACAAGGAAGGCATAGCTCACAAGAGATGATCCATGGAGGGTGCCACAAACACGATGCACAACCACTAAGAAAGGAAAGCTTCCACAAGGTGATACTGTACCATCACTCTTCAAGTATGGTAACTTCTTAACGTACTTGACTATCACTCTTATAAGCTTCTCCTTGGTTCTGGCGTTCACATGAATAAAATAGACAAACATATATGATTTACAACTCTAGATTAACCAACCCAATAGATTAAATATGTTTAGTCCTTCCACCTTTGTGATCCCACACTCCTAATCATATGAGCTAAAATGTTGCACACTCAATCTTTGGAAGATATATTTTATAAAAAACAACATAAATATAGAAAGATTATCTTTCCATTAGGTTGAGCGATTTGATCTGACAAATGTTTTAAATGTTATACTCATGATCTTATTATCCATCAACTTTGTCTTGCTCACAATGCTTAAGGTTAGAGAAGAACAAATACACTTTTGGTTCTGTTGGTGTTTTCCACCAACAGGGCCCATGCACTTGATCTCTGCCTTGTCTTTATGAGTAGGTTCACTTCGAGCAAAATATGAAGGAGTTTTACAACTCCCAGACTGCACCAAGTGAAGAACCTAGATCTACGAGCACACACACACTGGAGATACTGAACACTCAGGCAATCACTGCCCTGAGATGCTTGAGGACGTAACTACTGGAGTAACCCCATTGTGGAAGTAATTACTGGCCTTCTGACGGTCAAGAGAGGCGATCCAGGATGCCCCGTCATCCCGATCTCTATCGGCATGGTGGACTTCCTAGAAGCACTCTGCGACTTTGGCTCCAGCGTCAACATTATGCCATGGGTGGCCATTCCTTAACACCTCGGGAGCTATCATCTACGCTAGTGCTGCCAAAATCAATTTCTACATCAAGGGGAGGAAGGAGATGTTTTCCTTCGAGAACAAGACTACACAAATCTCAAAGCAATCCTGACATGAACCAAGGAAGAGGATCAACAGGGGGAATAGGAATAAGCAAATATGGACTGAGTTAGCTAAGATGGTCACTGCAGTTGAAGGAGGTCAAGATCGTCGATTTAAGTGACCATTCCTGACCAAAAAGGACGACCCAGTCACCTATCAGCTCCTATTCGGAACCATGCCCCTGAAACCGACATACATTCAGCTCCAGATGGCAGATCAGACATTCCGAAAGGTTGAAGACAAGTACGATCCACCCATCATCGTTGGAAGACCGTTCCTCAGCACTGTTAAAGCAATCATCTACATCGGAACCGGAGAAGTCCACATGTACTTCCCCTCTGAGAAGGTACGCTGCTATTTTACTGACTCTAACCATATAGTTGAAGACTCTAAGCAGGTCAGGACAAGAAGAAGACGACGCAACCGCAACCAGAGGATGAAAATCATCAATGACGGATGAGCAGACTATGAAGGAGAAGCTGTAAGGTCTGAAGACATACAACGTGAACAGAACTGTCCTGAGGAGACCATTTTAGCACCGAGTCAGGTGTGTAGAGAGAAGATAGTTATACATGAAGAGCAGGCGCCACCGGAACCACCGACTACGCCATCCAGCGAATCCCAAGACGACTGAGAAAACAGAGAGTCCCGTTTGGAGGACTTAAAAACACCGAATGCCTTGCCAAGAGGTAAACTTGGTAGTTATCCTTTTCCTTTCAATTATTTAAAATAGTTTGCTTAGTTAATCAGGTTCATATCATCTTGAAAAGAAAATAAAAATGTTAAAAAAAATAGTAAGCCCCATGTGAGTATGCTCATGGCATAAAACCCATAAGTACATTCACTGTGGTGGCATAAATGAAATAAATATATTCCTATCCTATAAAAATAAAATTATAAAAATAAATTTATGATCCTACTAAAGAGAGTAACATTTATTAGGCTCAACATGATAAAGGCTAGATATTTATGCTAACACTTAACTAGTTCCACAAAGCTTTGTTGTCTATTTGAGCTCCATAGAATTCAAGGATCAAAGAAGACTAACAGACGGAGGACATCCTAATCGCTGTCAGAGTGCTGCCGACATTCAAATACACCTCCACCACCTGCTAGCTACATGAGAAGAAATTACGTCAAAATCCAGCTTGGTGGAGAGCACTCCCATTTATCCAGCTAAGTGTTCTACGCATGTTTATACTTTACTCAAATAATAAAAAGATACATAATCATAAAAACCCAAATAAAGATTTTGTGCTTATATATATATCTTTGCTTATTGCTAAATAAATAAATAACTAAAGTTTGCTATGAACCCTCATGATAAGCTCTCATGTGGTAATGATTAATAGTTGCTCTGCCATGACTAATTCTCATTATTGAAATCTCTCTCAAGTTTAGGCATGACTGTTATTAATTAAGCTTTGCTCTAAACCTGAACTTGTGGGGAGAGTATTTGATCTAAAGTCTAAGTTGTTAACGGATACGATATGAGAAGGCTGAGCTGCTGTTTATCTGTTCCTAGAGATGCTAGAATTCTAGAGAATTTTATCTTTGAAAATCTTTAAAATGTTGCATGATGAGTTCCTGTATGATGAGAGTTTAAATTCCTACCACAGCCATATATACATGCTTGCTAGACTTTGAGCCACACATTTATTTTTTACTGCTTATGAGCATTGAGTATGGTCAAGCTGTGTAGACCCTTAGGAGCTTGTCATGTGGTTAAATCAAGATTCACTTGCACGTTCACTCACACATGCTGCTTCTACTCCGGAAGTACGCATCCACATATATCCACCCATTTCCATCTCCAGAACCACCCAAAAATATTCTACTCCTAATCCGGGAGAGAATAGCCAAAAACATTTTCCTATTTCTGTTTTTCCCTATGAAATAAATGCTCGAGATATATTGGTTACTACCACTTGCTACATTATTCTATGAGGATGAGTGCTCTAAAAAAAATAAATACGAGGAAATAAAAAGGGGCAAGTGCCCGGAACCTCGAAAGAAAAAAAAAGTGAGACGAGAGGTAAAAATGGACAAGTGTCCGACAGTAGAATTAGGGGTACAAGATACCCACCTGAGAGAAAAGAAAAAAAATATAGAGCATCTTATTCTCTCCAAAAATTTCAAAAGAGCAAGAAAGATATGTACCCCCTCAAAAGAGCAAAAGTAGAATTAGACTTTCACCATTACTTTCACCATTATCACCATTCATTCGCCACACATGCACATCTTGATTTGACTTATTGACTTGTTCTTCTGGATCCATGGTTTGACTATACAATAAATGTCTTGTAAGTATGTATTAGCTGTCTCCCACCTATGAGCTCTAGATATCAAAAGCCTTATTAGAGTAGGGTGAGAGAGAAGGCAATGTCACTATGCCTCATACCAAAAATACCACATACTTTGAGAGAAGGCATACACTATTACTGCCTTGGTAAGGATCCAGAAATACTACAAAAGAAAGACTAGAGAGAGTCATACAAGGAATCTCTGAGTTTAATTTGAAAATCTGCAAAAACTCCAGAGCTATAGTTAATTGAAGATCAAGAGACATGGCGCTTGACTAGACCGTTCTATCTTTTAACTGCTCAAGACACAAGTGACGGTAGCAAGCCCCATGGTGGAAGGTAAAATGAGTAAGTTTAAATCTTAAAAGTTTACCCTAACCCAGAGATGAGATCTTGTTTGAATGTATGTGTACCTTTAAAGTATGAAATCACTGCAGAAACTCTTGAGTTCATCTTTGCTCAGGGACGAGCAAAGGTTAAGCTTGGGGGAGCTTGTTGACGGTCCTTAATGCTCACATTTAACCATCAACTAATCATGGAAAAGGATCCAAATGCAACCAACACCTAGACTTAGGGTTTTATCTGACAGAATTCCACAAGTTTTGGTGTTTGTCTATTTCTGCAGGGGGTTATCAGGAAATACGGAAGAAAGGCCCACACGTCGGGTTTACATAGAGATATTAACGTGCCGCACAATTTTCTATCATCTAGAAGGCTCCAGAAGCCACGGGACCGAAGCGGAGGCCGAGAGGACTCAGGGACAGGGCGCCCGCCCTCCTCTCCTCGGCGCCCGCCCTCACATAGAGTCCAATCAGGACTCTCTTTCGGGATATTGCTCCACCGACCTAAAGGATCAAGGATAACCGTTCAATCAATGTCGGTTTGATCCAATGGCCCAGATTCACTTGAAGGGACTATAAAACCAGACCCCCTGGCCCCTGGAGATCATACCTCTTCTACAGAATCAAAGTTAGGGTTTCAATTCTTCATCCAAGTAGAGAGGATCCCTCTAGTTCTTCTAGTTCTACCTCTAGTTCATCTAGATCTAGTTCTAGTTCATCTAGTTCTAGTTCTAGTTCTTTTAGTTATAGTTCTAGTTTGTTCTAGTTGTAATCTAGAAAATAGGGAGAGAGAAGAGGAGAGCGGAGAAGGAGGAGCCGGATCTGTCGGATCTTCCTCAACATTGTACTTTTGCAGCAACTGGTTCGTTCTTCATCGTTCTCCAGGTTCTTCAATTCATAATTCCTGAGTTCTCTAATTACTTTTATTTACATTCAAGATATTTATTGGATTCCCGCTTGCATCGAGTGCTCTAGTCTTGATAACGCTAGAGTAGTAATTAATAGATTAGACGTGGTGTTTAGTCTTGCAATTACCTGGAATTGCACCCAATCCTGCGGATTGTTGTGGTAGCCTTAGGGCAGTGACAGCCCTAACGGTCGACGTATTCTACCTCGTTCGGATCGGTGTTTGTAGGACCGTAGTCAGACCTTCCTAGCCTCCTTCTCATCTCTTTGTGTGGTTAGTGCTCTGATGTCCCGATATAGATAATCTTGAAGTAATTCTTGATTCTTAGATCAACTAGAGAACTCTCAGGAAACTTCCTCTCTTCCCACCAAAAATAATTATATAAGTTATCCTTGGGCGATCTTGGATCTTAATTAGTACACTCACGTTCCCTGTGGAAAATTGATACTCTGGAATACTCCCGAGTGAAAGCTACATCGGTATCCGTGCGCTTGCGGATTTTTCTGTTTGCGTTTAAAATACCCAACACTCACAAACTTAGAAACAAAAGTTAACACTAATCGGTATATGCGGTGGCACACAACGTTCTCTCATAACGTAACTAGCGTTCTAGGCTGGAACGTGGTTAGTGTACCTGCGGAAAACTCATTTCAGCCCAACCACAGTATGATTATGCAAAACAAGAAGTTAAAGCTATACACCCCACACACATAGACACCCCATCCATGCATATGACGTGTTACTACCCACATCCTCGTCCTAGTGACGGCATCGCCTCACATGATGGAATCTCCCAACATGCGGTACTGCTCCCAGGTACACTAACATGTGTGCATGACACAGCACCTAACAACACTTCCCTAGATCGGCAGTGTATCCGATCATGCTGTCACAGCCCCCACTTACCGAGGCGTAGAGTAAGAATTGATCCATACATTACCACTCAAATGAATGGTACTCATACTATTGCACGCGGTATGAGCGACGAAATAGAAATATGATGCATTAACCCCCCCAAGTCAGTACTTAACTAGCCACCTTAGAATCCTTAACTGGGCATAGAGGATATGACCATGGCACACTAGATAGTTTTCTAAAAACTTAGTTTAACACCATGACTATCATTTAATTAATAATAATCTTTTATTGAACCGGTTTAAGTTTTAGTTTAGAACATACTTATGAACAGTAACTCGCTAAACCTTGCTCCAATACCAGCCGTAACAGAAGCACCCAAATTATAAGAGATTAAGCCTGAAAGTGACCATTTGCACAGTCAAACCACCGAGCTTAAGCCCATATAATCCCGGTAGTCCATGAAATCTCGAAGGATTTCAAACCACAACTCGTACATACAGCCAAGATCGTAATAAGTTTAGCGGTTTCCATCCACAATTACATCCAGTTAACAACATTCATAAAATACATCGAAGTTCTTAGAAATTATTACAACCCAAGTTCTCAAGTAGCGGAAGCTTCTTAGTTCGAAAATAACACACACATACTCAGTCTGATACAGTGCCATAGTTTGGTCATTTCCACAAAAGCAACAGAGGAGGTAGAGTGACCATCGCCCTTGGTCTAGTCCTCGCCCATTGCTGGGTACAAGCAGAGGATGCAGTAACAATAATACATTTGACCATCTGCAAAACAACATGGGAATAGAACCCTGAGTACGAGAATGTACTCAGCTAGACTTACCCGTCATAAACCAAAAATAAAGACTCCTCAAGGATCATGAAGGCTGTATGGTGGGATAGCTGAGACCTTTTGCATGAAAGGATTATTCCCTTAAACATAGTCTACAGACCATTCTTCTTTTAATTAGCTCAAGTTTGATAATATCATTACCTGTTATCTAGGTTAGCACCTGTACTATTACAAGCAAGTGTAGTAATATGATGGTACCTCATTATAGCATTCATAAATCACTTATCATTATAACCCCAGTGTTCCATAGTCCTTACTACGAGGACAGGGCTCATATCAAGTGCTCACTATCCAGGAGCGATGGCGATTCGAATCGATTTCTAACTAGCTGGCGAGTTTATTCCCCACACAAACCACACTCACTGATCAAGTGAGCTACAGATCACCGTGTTGCACTATCTAGGACCAATTCGCGGGTTTGACAGGAATCGCCCGTACCCAAGAACCGTTTCGGCGACCGAGGTATCCAAGGTATACCAAGGTTGCGCGCCGCGCCCTCGTTGTTCTCCTCCACCATCACCAATACAGTGCGTACATCGGGCCGATTCCCGACCCGGATAGTGCTCAGGCTTCGCGGTGGGAACGACTTATCATTCCAGCTAAGTGTGGGGCATGCGTTCAACATAACAAGAGGGTCGTCAACGATCGGTCCTTAATCGACACAGGTAGGGGCACTACGGTCAACCCACCATAAGACCCTGCCCGGTCTCAAAATCTTTTCCACACTTGGTTATTCTTTCCCAAAGCAATCACCGCTTAATCAAGCAGGTATCCACCTAAATCTCGCAGGTGACAGGAAATCACCCGACTTCTACCGAACTAAGCAAGCTAAGCATAGACTCCGTGCCTATCTACAAAGGACAAGGTAGATAAACAAGTGGTGATATCAAGGAGTACATATGCATCAACGGTATCAAGCAATTCCTATCACTTAAATGCAACATAGTAGAACAAGCATAATATATCATTTATGTTAGCAAGAATAGGGAGACTTAGAATGCTCCGGGGCTGGCCTTTCTCAAACGTGCTCGGTCTGTGGTCCGGGCACTCCTGCAGCTCCTCTCCGAGCTCTGGTCCCCCAGGGGTTCCTGCTCCGGGGTCTGCTCCTGCTCCTCGGGTCCCACCTCGTTCTCCGGCGAGCCTGTATGATGCATGTGTGCTCATGAGTGGAGTGCGAGATGCCCGGGATTCAATGCTTATGCAACTGGATATCAGATGACCATAACATGATGCATAGATGATTTAAGTGGTCATTTTTACAAGGTAGGCAACATCATCCAAGAACATGCAATCACACTGAGCATCTATTACATTCTCTTCTACAAATTGCCCTCATAATTAATCAGCAAGCTCACAAGATGCTTCAAAGATACACCAAACATAATCTTACTTTATTTAAGCTATGTATAACAATTCATAATTTATTTATTCATTTCTAGGCCTATAAAAGTAGGATATATTTATATTTATCAATAATTCCCACAAAAATTATAGGAGACTACTAATCAATCATAAAGTCCACCATAAATTTCTCCTAGTATTTGGACATTTATTTCGAACATAAAAAATCACAAGATTAATCTATATAGGCAAATATAAATACCCTACTGTGGTATAAGTGTCAAACAGCAGATTTCATATTTTTATAATTAACCTATTAACATAAGGAACACCCACAAAAATTTCTAGATTAGTTGTATGATCCAATTATTTATTAAAAATCATAAACCACTACCATGCAAGCGTTTAAATCACCACAAATTAATTCACACAGCAAATAATGTGTAACATATTTTTCCCAGAGCCCAAACATCCATGCAGAGCTAACAAAACAAATTTCATATTTTTCTGAGCTATATTTTAATTACTATGCATTTTCCAATTTTCAGCAAAAACATGGATTAAATATATTTGTATAGAAAAGTTGTTCAAACATGACATGCAACCGCACCAAACTCAATTTTGGAGCCATGAATCTCAAGTTATGGATTTTACATCATTTAAATCAATTTCTGGAAATTATTTTCTAAAAACCAATTCGAAATCGAGATCAAAAACACTAAAGACACCCGGATCAACACCCAACTCGGTCCCCCTGCGACTGACAGTGGGCCTCTGGCCCCACTGGTCAGTGTGACCGAGAGGGCGGGCACCTCCGACGAGCGGATCTCGCCGGCGGTGAGGTCCCCGGCCACGGGGTGAGCACCATCGTGCTCCCCGCAGCGAGGCGCACCCAAGGGTGCCCTTGGATCGGTCGGAGGATGACCGGAGCACCCTCGCGAGCATGCATGGCGGCACGGCGGCGCTGCTCGCCGTGGCCAGGCCGCTCCGGCGCGGTAGAGCACGCGCAAAGTTCTGTCGAGGCTTCCTCATCGAGCTCCGGATCTAACGCGCCAAAAAGCAAGCGAAACGAGGCAGAAACGAGTGAGGTTCGACGCGGCGGAGCTCTCCGGCGAGGTCGGAGTAACTCCGGTGAGCGATTCACGGCGTACGATGGCCTCTTACCTCGGTAGAGTGTGCGCAAAAGCTTACCGCGGCGAAGGCGAGTGCAGTGGTGGCTTTGGCGCCGAGGATAGGCCACTGGCGTGACCGGCGGTGAGCAGCGGGGCTTTTCCGGCGATGGCGCTGCGGCGGAACGGCTACCGCGGCGGCGCTCGCGAGCGGAGGAAGAAGAGGGGAGTGGGGAGGGGACAGAATGGAGTGGCCTGGGGGCGTGGGGCGGCGTCCCGACCAGGTGAAGGCGGGTCGGCCGCGGCGCGTCCACGTCGCCGGCATACGGCTGCCACGTGGCTGGCGCCGGGTGGAGCGAGGCGGGCGCCGCGCGCGGGAGAGAGGGGAGGGGGAGCTGGGCCGCGCGGCTTCGCTGGGCCGAAAGGGAGGCGGGTCGGCCCAGCAGCGCCTGTCCCCTTTTCTTTTTTTTTTGAATTTCTTTTCTACAAAAAGTTTAAATGAGACTTTTGAAGCTTTTACAAAACTTTTCAGGGACTGGTGTAAAAAGAAGAATTGTTCCCCATAAATTTCCCTACAACTCTGTTTTAATAAGCAAAGCCAAATTCCAAATAGAATTTGAATCACAGATTAAAACTAGTTCTAGGGTTTTAAATAAATTCATTTTAGGGATTTTTGGTATAAATTCCATTTCTCAAATTCCATGGCTCCAAAAATTACACAAAATTACTCTTGAACCTTTTAACGCACAATTCAACCTAATTTGGATATTTCACAATTTTATAAGCAAGCATAATATTTTTAACATATTTAATTCACCTGAAATAAAGCACATAAAATCACACTTGAATTATTATTGTGCTCATGTGATGTGATGCTTATGACATGCTTGATGAGAATGCTTATGAATGTTTTATGAGACTGAGTGCATGCTTAACACCCTAGGTGTTACAGTATTCAGTAACCAGATTTGCAGATGAACAGGAGTACAATAAAAGTATAAAAGAAGGATGGTAGGCTGACCTCAGGAGCGATGAAGTTGATGGTCATTTCTTCCCGAGGGAGAGGAGAGACTGAAGACTTGGAAGATTGGTGAAGAAGGCCCTTGCTGAAGTTCTTGGAGTTCTTAGGCAATGCCGCCGTCAGGAAAGTGGATTTGGGGCTGTAGAATGACAAGATGGAGATTGAGTACCGGAGAAGCAAGTATTTATAGGACAAAACGGGCAAAGGCAAATCTGACTTACCTCTTTGCCGCATCCGTGAAATCCGAGGGTGTTATGGCGGATATGGTAACTGTTCGCACGATAATCAAGGGATTGCGCAGGTGATTTGACAGCAAGCGGTCGTGATTTTGAAAGTATTTTACTGTGCAAGATCTCCTGGTCGGTCCATCGGCAATTTTCTCTAATGGTAATATTGCCGATGAGCACATAAGTGGGAGATTCGGTTCGAGAGGTGGAGAAACTCGAGGAATCTACAGGAGGATTGGGCCAAGGTTGTTCAGATTTGGCGGCTGATTACCAAATTGGGAGAAGTAATTGCGGAAAGGCGTCATTATTGCAGAGAATTTTGGAGCATTAATGATTTTATACTCTGAAATGGGGGGGCATGTGTTGACGATTTTTGGACACGTATCTTTTAATACGCACCTGGAGTTAATGGTATGTAGATCGGCAGATGGAGTAGTGGTGACTAGTCTACATGGGAGTTGCCAATGAAGGTAGTTGCCGATGAGGAAGCAACCGAATATGACCAAGTCCAGAAGTGGTGATGTATTCGTGCCGATGACCAGTGCCGGTGTTTGTCGATGGCTATAACAGGTTGTCTGCCGATGACTCTGAAGAAAGGCGCAGAGGTTGCCGATTGATTCGTGGCAGTGTCCCGATCGGTTACGGGGGATAGTTTAATGTTTTCCTTAGTTATTAAGATTCGTTTTGTATACGGGCTCTGTTTAATTTGGAATTCGAGTCCTAGTCGTGTCTGGTTGTAGCTCTTTGGACAGGGTATAAACGTAGACCCTAGGGCAATGTAATGGAAGATCTATCAATCAATCAAACACAAGTTTTTACTCATATTCCAGCATCTACTTTGTCGATGACTTTGTCATATTTTCCTTTTTTTACTACGAGTTCTTAGGAATTCGTCGAGTCAAACTCGGTGCGTTCTCAAGTTCCGCGTGAGCACCTCTTGGCCGTGACATCCGGGCGCATCACTGTTGTCGGGACCAAAGTGTTCGAGTTACCACCTTCGTCGATTGTAAGGTCAAATCGGCTGGCACGCCTTAATGTTAGAATCGGTTATTAGCCCTTTGTGTTTGCAGATCAGCTTTTGCATCAACACCTGCTCTCTTTCTCCTATAAATACTTCCTTCTTTGGCACTCTTTCTCCACCCTGCCAAGCTGCATCTTCAAACCCATCTCCCTGGTGGCGGCATTGTTCGAGAAGCCCAATAACTCTAGCGATCTCCAGCAGTTCTTCAAATCGTCGATCTTCTTCCTCTACAAGAAGAAATGGCCGTCAACTTCACCGTCCCTGAGGTCAATTCTCTCCATCCTTTTTTTCTTGCCGTACTTTTATCTCCTGCAAATCTACTTACTCAGCACTTTCTTTCCTCCTTTTTCCTTTTTCTTGTTCTTCCAACCTTCAAACTTTTAGGAATTGACTGAGAAAATGATGATTCCCACTGACCGACCCCACTTTCAATGTCTCGGGCCATTAGGTAACCCGGATCCTACCGATCTGATCACCGCAGAGACAAATAGGATCCCCTTTAGAGCTGAGAATTTCTCTTTAGATATGTGGAAAGGCACCTTCCGATCTTGGCCCAGTTCTACTAAGGGATGGAGAGATTGGTTTTTGAGAGTTAGCAACTCAAACGAAGTCCAATGGGGTGAGCGTAAACTAGAACAGTGCATCAGGCTATCCATTGCCGATATGGAAAGAAATGAATTGCTATTGATAGTTGCTTCATAGTTATGGTTAGATACTCTCAATGCTTTCCTGTTTGGTCATGGCCCTGCTTCCCCCACTCTTGCCGATGTGCTCATGCTCACTGGCTTAGACATATCATCTGCCGATGATAGCCATCTATACGATCGCAAACCCGAGCGCAAAGTAGAAACCCGCAACATCGGCGGTTGGTCAGGATACATTCAGAAGTACCAGAGGACAGGACCAGTCGGTCAAAGGGAACATGCTATTTTCCAGGACATGTGATTAGACAAGTTCGTCTTCTGTGGCCGATCGGTAGGATACATTCAGAAGTACCAGAGGAACATGCTCTGTCTACTTATCGGCAGCAGAAAGAGTGGCCTATGGTGGCCGATTTCCTCTCGGCCAATACTTGCTTGGTTCTGCCTATCACCTCCTCCATCAAGTGGCTGAGAAGCTCCTGTTAGGCCAACCCATCGCCAACCTAGGAGGTCTTTGGTGGTCTATCAACATGTGGCTTAATGTCTACATGCACAAACGTCTTTGGTTCGAACTCTTTGCACAATGATTGCCCAGAGACATCACCGAAGACTATGAACTGGCTGACGAAGAATTGGCAACTCGCCTACCCTTGAACTATGGTGAGGCTGCTATAGTCCTACCCGGCACTGGTGGCAACGAAGACCAAGTCAGCCGATTCTTCCACACTCTGTATGATGGCCTTCCCAAAGATCAGCGGGCACTGGCTCGTCAACTGAGTTTTGGCCAACTGCCAATCAAACTTTGTTGCGCCGATGTGGTGAAGCCAAGGGAGACTATAACTAGTGGACTTGAGTGGATAAGGATAGCCCAGCTTCAACCAAATGCTGATACGTGATATCGATTTATCGGCCTGGATCCCGGCCCTCTTCATTACTCAGATGTACAAACAGTGGTGGGAAGAATGGAAGGAACATTTGTTTGGCACATCGGCTCTGACATACCGCGGCATGATTGATCCCAACTATAAGGTCCCTGATAACAGTGTAAGTCTTCGACCGATTTCTTAGTTCCTTTATCACTTCTATTCTTATCGGCAACTTACTTGTTTCCATTTTAACAGTTCGACAATCCAGCCCCAACAGTCAGCAGGAGTGGAAGACCGATCGAACTCCTTCCATCAGGTCCAATCTCTCTGATCGGTCATAAAGCACCAAGTTTAGCAGCTCTGGCGCATCAGAACGTGCGCTTCAAAAAGATGACCACCTAGCGGTCGAAAACATCCCCATCGGTTGGTGCTGCCCCTCTGGCACAAGCTTTCATGGTAAACTCTTAATTTCCTTTGCTTATACCGATTTCATCCCATACTCATGTAATCTTTTCAGGACACCTCGACTACCACGGGGACCTCATCGTAACGTTTATTGTTCAACAAAATTTCATCATTATTCTTCTATATTTTACTCATGAAATCTTTGGTTAATGCAACAACAGACCGGCAAATCGGCGAAGACCAGAAGTACCCAAACAAGTGTCGATGCCCCCAAGCCCAGCCAAGCCAAGAGAAAAGGCCCCAAAAGTACCAAATCACATCCAAAACGCTAGAGGACAGCACCATCTCCTTCTCCTCGTCTAGCATTGCCGATCCATGTGGAGTCATCGCCTTCTTCACCAGAAATCCAGACACAGCAAGTATCGTCCCCTCCTCGACCAGCACCTCAGCCACAAGAAGCACCAGCCAATGTGCCTGAGCAAACTGCCGATCCAGCTAATCTGAGTATATCATCGATTGTTCCTCCAGAACAAACAAGCACTGCACCCCCTCAAGGTAATGTACTGATCATAATGTTATTACCGATGACTTTTATTTTTGCAAATCATAATTACCCTTGTAATTTCTCAGTTGATATTATCCCATCGGCAACTTTAGCCGATCAACCAATAGTACCGACTGCATCGTCTAGCCAGAGGCGCGAAATCGCTCTGAAGCAAGTAAGTTATCTGATCTTTAACATTTATATCATTAACATCTGATCACCGGATAACTTATCTATATTTCCTTTTAGGAACAAGATTCCCCAGAGAGCGTATTCTCCTTTGCCATCGATATTTCCGATGACGAGGGTGAAGAAGAGAGCTCTTCTCAGGCAGTAGGAATCTCATCGGCAGAGATTAAGGCTAAGCTGGAAGACCTGTTGGCTCTGCTCCATCAAGACACAACCCCGTTAGTAGATGATTCTGACCCAGCCAAAGCTTTATTCAAAACTCTCCGCGGCCAGATCCCAGCCGATGCAGAAGAAATTCTTTTCCAGGCTGCACACTTAGAGAGTCACCAGCTTCAATACCAGAAGGCTACTCTACGTCTTGCCGATAGAGCTGCTCACGCCCGGCTCACAAAGGAAGTGATGCAGGTAAAGCGTATTGTCGATGAAAAACACAAGAGCATCAGCTTTCTATAGTCCGCAGGAAATGAGCTGAAGCAGAAGATTTTCCAACCTATCGGTAAGAAGGGAAGCTCTATTAGCTGAGCTTAAACAAGTAGAAGAAGCCCTAACCCAAGCTCAGCAAGAAGAAGGCCAGCTGCCTGAGATGCTCAACACTCTCCAACAAGAACGAAACATCCAAGCCCGCAAAGCATTGCAGATGAAGAAGAAGCTGAAGCTAGTAGAGGGTTCCGCCGATGAGGATATCCGGGAGATAGAAGAGGCCGACTAGATCCGACTGCGCGCCATATCGACAATACAAGGTTTACTGAACCTGTGAGTTCTTCATCGGCAACTCTTGCCCTTAGAAACTTTTATCATTCTGGTCAAGCCAATAGGAGTGTTATCGGCACTTGAACTTTTATGCATCAACCCAGATACTTGGGTAATACTTCTTTAAATATTTTCCATTTAATGCTCTGCGAAATTCAACTCCTTTGAGAGTTTCTAAAATATAAGCGTTGCCAGGAGCAGACCGATTTACCCGATAAGAACCGTCCCAATTAGGCGACCATTTTCCAAATTTTGAACTTTTACTCCCAATCGGTAGAATTAATTTCCATACCAAATCTCCATCGGCAAACACCTTAATTTTTGCTTTTTTATCATACCATTTAGCAACTCTCTTTTTATTTTCCTATATGCTTATCAAAGCCCTCAACCGATGCCCTGCCAAATCATCCAACTCATCTTTCATCAAAGTAATATAATCATCGGCAGCCAATTGATCTTGGAAAGACACCCACCTAGATCCAGTCTTAATTTCCCATGGTAACACCGCATCGTGCTCGTACACCAACTGATAGGTGTTGGTGGTTCTTAATGACATATTTACTGCGCCAACATAGTCCATGCAAAGGAAGAAAAGCATGTATTTTACTCACATATACTTATTAAATGCTTACCAAGTTCCACATGTACTGCAAGTTGTGTTTTGCAGATCATATACAGGCATACAGGTGGAAAGCAAACAAAAAGGCGCAATCCGACACGTCAAAAAATGCGCAAATAAACAAGTACCCAAAAGCCCAACATAGAATTGCATCAATTTGCAGGTGGATCTGGACTCAGGGGCCCGAGAGGAAGGCAACAGGCTTCGGGCCGGGGCCAGCGGAGCCCACCAGGGGGCGGCTGCCCCTAGGGGCGGCCGACCCTAGCCCAGCCCATCTCGGCACCGCCTTTCGCAGAGGCGGTGCTGAGCCTATCCTCCCGCAGTCCCCTCGTGCAAATTGCAGTTTACACCCTCGGGAACCGACCTTCCACACCTATTTAAGGAGAGGGAGAGGGAGGCTCCATTCATCTCATCACATTCACAATCAACACTACACCTTAAAGGCATTTGGGCACTACCTCTTCTTAGTTTTTTTCCTTTAAGCTTTTAGAGAGAGAGTTGGGTGAGCTATCAAGGAGGGCTTGGCTCCTTGGAGAGAAACTTGGGTATGAATAAAGAATATCTTTACTCCAAGTCCATGCCTTATCATGTCCGATATAGTTCTTCATATGAACTAGAGTATAGTTCTTATGCTATGGTATATGATATAGATCATAGGCCTTGTTTTATGATGCTAGCATATGAACTAGAATATAATTCTAGTGGAAATGATATGATATATATTTTAGTATATAGTTCTTATAGTATAATGCTACCCTAGGGCTAGTAGTGTATTATATGAACTAGTGCTAAGTGTATGTTGTATTATTCTCACTTAGGACTTTAATCTAATTGCTTCATGTTAATTAATTGCCTAGAAATAGCTTTGTATGAAGATGGGGGTTTATCATGCTCTTTTGAGTAGGCTCCGGCTTCTTACCTGTCGATCCGTAGGGTTAGGGACCCGGGGGAGTCCGAGTAGGTTCTTTGCATGTAAGCATGGTGCTTGGGTGTAAAGGCCGGGTAAATGCATTGTCCTAGTCCACGGTTGAGGGGATGGTGGCAGGTGGTGACAGCCCTGTCCGTCCTTGGCATTCCCCCACGTTCGGCTAGGGTGTAGGAGTCTAAATAGTTGCGGAGGTTGCTGGCAGACTAGTACTCGCGTAACCTCCCAAACCATCTAAACACAGGACTAGATCTATGTAGTATAATTACATGATTAACTTGTTCTATGACATGATCTGTATCTAGGACCACACCTGCTCCAATAGGTTGTTTGTTTATTCTTTGATTCAATTCATTCATTTAGTCTCTTTTTATTCCTTAGCCCATATGCCATGCCTAGATTGTGATGGATCACTATTCTACATATAAATGTTTATCACCTGCTATGAACTTTGATTCCATTATTGCTATCATAATTACTTTGATCTATGCTTATCTTAGAATCCTTAACATATTAAGCCTTCCTTAGAGCGAACCTATAAATACGACACTCGGTAAATCCCCGGGTTGAAATGCTACACGATAATTCCCGTCCGCTTGCGGTACTTAAACTCCAAACCTAAGGAACTATCACCCCGGTATATACTTAACACTGTTGCTAGACATGCGCCGAGCTAGTGACTTGTTAAGGAATACCAACATGTCAATCCTAGTGCCACTACCATGATTAAGAACTGGAACTCTACCCTAACGGTAATAAGGCGCCGTTATCAGGAATGTAGATCTAGCTTCCTATTCAAGGTGGTGATGCTACGGATCTGCCAATATAACAATGCCAATGTCATTATCATGAGTAGAGCAGAACCCTATTCTAGGTAGCGACGCTAAGAAACGCTAACAAGCATTTCTAGCACCGTTGCTTAGGATAGATTTATACTCTAATCTTGGTGATTGCATTAGTAAGTGTTATCACGACATTTCTGACATCGTTGCTGAGGACGGATTAAACCCTATTCTTAGTGATGACGTTAAGAAATGCCAACAAGCATTTCTGGCGACGTTGCCGGGGAAGTCTAATATGAAAATGATTCCAGATAAATATAATCAAGTAATCTGATGTGCGTAATGAGTCAATTGTTATGAATGCTAACTTTGCCTGTTTTCTCCCTGTTGTGGATGAAACAGGAGGAATAGTGTATGCCTGGTTTCTCTTTGCCGGAAAACTACATCTCCGATCCCGAGGCACTCCTAAGGACTAGACGGTCTCGAACCGTTTCGTCTTCTGCTACTCCACCGACGAGTGAACCAGCCAGTACCGCACCAACCCCGAACGAACTCATGGCCGCCGAGAAGACACTCCGCGAGTTCTCTGTGCCCGCTGTCACCAACGTGGCCACTGGCCCCGCTGTTGACACGGCCGACAAGAACGTCGAGCTACGCACCAGCCTGATCACCATGGTGCAGGTGAGCCCATTCTGTGGCTTGCCAAGCGAGGATGCGAATGCACACCTTCAACACTTCCTGGAGCTATGTGACACGATTGTCATCAAGGACATCACTCCTGATGTCATTCGGCTCCGCCTCTTTCCTTTCTCCCTCGTGGGGAAGGCGAAGAGGTGGTTCTATCAAGATAAGGAAGCTGTCACCACGTGGGCAAAATGCTCCACGGCATTCCTCGCCAAGTTCTTCCCCATAAGCAAAACCAATGCTTTGAGGGGAAGGATTGCCAGTTTTCAACAAAATGCCAACGAAACAATCTCTGAAGCATCGTAGCGGCTACAAGAGTACATCCTAAGCTACCCCCATCACGGCATGGAGAACTGGATGGTGCTCCAGAACTTCTACAATGGGCTCACGCCCATGTCGAAGGGACACCTAGACGCGCCGCTTGAGGCGCGTTCCTATCACTTACCACTGCCGGCGCCAAGGCCCTGATCGAGAAGATGGTAGAACACCAGTGCTAGGGGGAGGACAGAACTCAACCACCAGGTGCCAAAACACAAAAAGGCATACATACCGTGAAGGAGACGGATATGCTTGCCGCAAAAATAGATTTATTGATGAAGCAACTCACCGAGAGGAACCAAGAGAACCCCTCGAACTCGGTGAAGGCCATAGACTCGCACATGACGTGCGAGGTCTGTGGAGAAGTTGGCCATTCAGGGAATGATTGCCCTGAAACCCATGAAGACGCTGCCTACATCAACAACGGGTTCCGCCAACAAGGAGGCGCCAACCAAGGTAATGGTTAGAATAATCAGTCACGCTCTTCATTCCAAGGTAATTTGAGTTTTAATTCGAACCAACCTTCATTAAAAGACTTAGTTCTTGGACAGGCTAAAATAAATGAAAGCTTAACCAAAAAGATTTTGTCCAACGACAAAATTTTAGAAAATGTAAATACGAAATTAGAAAACTTGACTTCTTCTGTTCATAATCAACTGAGCTAGATGCTTGAAACACAAATAGCTCAGATAGCTGCTGCCCTTCCTACTGAATATAAAAATAATTCTAAAAATGTAAAAGCGGTGACCACGAGGGGTGGTAAGACCACTCGTGATCCACCGAACCCTAGCGCTGATGCAGGGAAGGACAAAGAGCAACAGGAGATAACAAAGAAAACCCAAAATGATGTCAGACCAGAAGAAGAGGAAATGGCACCAAAAGACCCAATGGGGTACACGGACACCACGTACCTACCATTTCCCACAAGAAATAGAAAACAAGCTATGGATGAACAATTCACTCGCTTTGTTGAGATGATCGAGAAGATACATGTAACCGTTCCTTTGATGGACGTTCTACATGTACCTTCTTATGCCAAGTACATCAAGGATATCATCAACAACAAGCGCCCACTGCCATCCACTGAAACAATTAAGCTGACGGAAGAGTGTAGCGCTGCAATACTCAACCATCTCCCGGAGAAGAGGAAGGACCCAGGGTGCCCTACAATCACATGCTCAATCGGAACTCAGCGCTTTGATCATGCGCTATGTGATTTAGGTGCAAGCGTAAGTGTGATGCCTAAAGTTGTCTTTGACCAGCTCAACTTCACTCAACTCAAGCCAACCACGATGACTCTCCAACTGGCCGACTCATCTGTCAGGCATCCAATGGGAATAGCCGAAGATGTACCAGTACAAATCAGAGGACTGTTTGTTCCCGTAGACTTTGTGGTGCTTGATATGGAGTTAACCAAGGAATCACCATTGATCCTTGGGAGACCCTTCTTGTGCACCACAGGAGCACAGATTGATGTGAAGGAAGGAAAGATCAGTTTACACATCAATGGGAAGGAGGAGAAGTTTGAGTTCAAACCAAGGCATCAAGAGCAATGCTCAATGATCCGGGTTAGATATGGACCAAATAAACAGATAAAAGAGGTGCAGATACAGCCTGAAATTATTTGTAGCATCTCTAAATCAGTAAAAAGACCTACACAAAAGCCGGAGCAAAAGTAAAAGGCAGCTCCCAAAAAGAAACATGAGGAGCAAAATAAAGCTTGTAAGCAAAACAAGGCTCCGGAAGAAAAAGAGAGTCCCGTTCCACCAAAGAAGGTATGGAAGGAGATCCAAAAGGCCACCACACCACCAAAAAACCAATCAGATGAAGTGGAGGCCAAAGAAGGAACAAGCATCTCCGTCCACTTCTCCCGGACAAGGAGATCCATCACCAAGCATGGGAGAAAAAGGTCTTGCTCACCAGACCTAAAAAGGTAAGCCCTGAAAAAAAAATAAAACAATAATAATAATAAACACCGGCCAGAAGCTAGCTTGGGGGAGGACCCCCAATCCCGAGGTTATCTGCATTGCATATTTATTTTCATGCATCCTTAATTTTAAATTAGCATGTTTACTTTATGAAATTTCCATGTTTTAATTATTGCATATAAAAAAATGAAAAATACTAAAAAGACAAAAATATAATTCCACTCTTATATGTGATGTAAGATATATGCTTCTTCCTTGTTGAAATGATGAATAGTTGCTCTATCGTAATTTCTTTCCAGTATCTAGTTTCAACCTTGAATTCTCCAAATTAATAAAATGATTAAATGCGTGGGTTGCAAAATGCTCTATCTAAAGTCTAAAGTAATTAATGGATATATTTGTGATGATCTGAGCTGCTAGTATCCTATTCTAAACAACGCTAGAGTTCTGGAGTTTTTACAAAAATAAAATAATCACATTGAGTTAGATTAAGCTTTGTTGACCCTTTGAGAGGTTGTCATACCATTGAAAACAAAAATATTTCATTATGTTATCATCTCAAAAGTTTGTTAGAAGGCATATGGCTATGAAAAAGAAAAAAAAGCATCCGAGGAAATAAAAAGAGACATGTGTCCGAAACCTCAAAAAGAAAGGTCACGAGGAAATAAAAAGGGACATGTGTCCGGAACCTCGAAAAAAAAAAATGGGCAAGTGCCCAACAGTAGAATTAGCCACATAGCCATGTGTCTCTAATAGACAAAAGGAGAATGATGGAAAAGAAAAAGTTTTCAAAAATTCAATGGTATGATTAACTTTCTCTTTGGATCCATTGTTTAATTTGACAAATAAATGTGCTAAGTATTGAAAATCAAAAACTCCGGAACAAAGGTGAAATAAAGAACTAGGGATATAGCACTCGATCTGATCAAATCCATCCTGCAAATGCTTAAGGACCCAAGGTATGAGCAATAAGCCCCATGATATGTCTATTCAAAATTCAAAGGAGAATTCTTGTTTGAAGGTATGTACTGGATAGAAGTGAAAATATTGTAGTAACTCCTGATCAACAACCAAGATCTTAGCTTCTTGCTCGAGGACGAGCAAGGGGTAAGCTTGGGGAGTTTGTTGGCGGTTCTTAATGACATATTTACCCCGCCAACATAGTCCATACAAAGGAAGAAAAGCATGTATTTTACTCACATATACTTATTAAATTCTTAACAAGTTCCACCGCAAGTTGTGTTTTTGCAGATCATATACAGGCATACAGGTGGAAAGCAAGTAAAAAGGCGCAATCCGACACGTCAAAAAATGCGCAAATAAACAAGTACCCAAAAGCCCAATATAGAAGTGCATCAATTTGCAGGTGGATCTGGACTCAGGGGCCCGAGAGGAAGGCAACGGGCTTTGGGTCAGGGCCAGCGGGGCCCACCAGGGGGCGGCCGCCACCTAGGGTCGGCCGACCCTGGCCAAGCCCATCTCGGCACCGCCTTTCATAGAGGCGGTGCTGAGCCTATCCTCCTGCAGTCCCCTCGTGCAAATTGCAGTTTACACCCTGGGGAACCGACCTTCCCCACCTATTTAAGGAGAGGTTGAGGGAGGCTCCATTCATCCCATCACATTCACAATCAACACTCCACCTTCAAGGCATTTGGGCACTACCTCTTCTTAGTTTTTCCTTTAAGCTTTTAGAGAGAGAGTTGGGTGAGCAATCAAGGAGGGCTTGGCTCCTTGGAGAGAAACTTGGGTATGAATAAAGAATATCTTTACTCCAAGTCCATGCCTTATCATGTCCGATATAGTTCTTCATAAGAACTAGAGTATAGTTCTTATGCTATGGTACATGATATAGATCATAGGCCATGTTTTATGATGCTAGCATATGAACTAGAATATAGTTCTAGTGGAAATGATATGATATACATTTTAGGATATAGTTCTTATAGTATATTGCTACCCTAGGGCTAGTAGTGTATTATATGAACTAGTGCTAAGTGTATGTTGTATTATTCTCACTTAGGACTTTAGTCTAATTGCTTCATGTTAATTAATTGCCTAGAAATAGCTTTGTGTGAAGATGGGGGTTTATCATGCTCTTTTGAGCAGGCTCGGGCTTCTTACCTGTCGATCCGTAGGGTCGGGGACCCGGGGGAGTCCGAGTAGGTTCTTTGCATGTAAGCATGGTGCTTGGGTGTAAAGGCCGGGTAAATGCATTGTCCAAGTCTACGGTTGAGGGGATGGCGGCAGGTGGTGACAGCCCTGTCCGTCCTTGGCATTCCCCCACGTTCGCCTAGGGTGTAGGAGTCTAAATAGTTGCGGAGGTTGCTGGCAGACCAGTACTCGCGTAACCTCCCAAACCATCCAAACACAGGACTAGATCTAAGTAGTATAATTACATGATTAACTTGTTCTATGACATGATCTGTATCTAGGACCACACCTGCTCCAATAGGTTGTTTGTTTATTCTTTGATTCAATTCATTCTTTTAGTCTCTTTTTATTCCTTAGCCCATATGCCATGCGTAGATTGTGATGGATCACTATTCTACATATAAATGTTTATCACCTGCTATGACCTTTGATTCCATTATTGCTATCATAATTACTTTGATCTATGCTTATCTTAGAATCCTTAACATATTAAGCCTTCCTTAGAGCGAACCTATAAATACGACACTCGGTAAATCCCGAGTTGAAATGCTACACGATAATTCCCGTCTGCTTGCAGTACTTAAACTCCAAACCTAAGGAACTATCACCCCGGTATATACTTAACACTGTTGCTAGACATACGCCGAGCTAGTGACTTGTTAAGGAATACCAACATGGCAATCCTAGTGCCACTACCATGATTAAGAACTGGAACCCTACCCTAACGGTAAGAAGGCGCCGTAATCGGGAAGGTAGATCTAGCTTCCTATTCAAGGTGGTGATGCTACGGATCTGCCAATATAACACTGCCAATGTCATTATCATGAGTAGAGTAGAACCCTATTCTAGGTAGCGACGCTAAGAAACGCTAACAAGCATTTCTGGCACCGTTGCTTAGGATAGATTTATACTCTAATCTTGGTGATTGCATTAGTAAGTGTTATCACGACATTTCTGACATCATTGCTGAGGACGGATTAAACCCTGTTCTTAGTGATGACGTTAAGAAATGCCAACAATAGGGCGAAACTTTGGCTGATCCATGGCATGCCATCCGATATGACCACAAAGCTTCATTTAACAATATATGCCATCTTCTAGGATTTTCTTCAATTTGTCGCTTGATAAGCTTAATAATCCCCTTGTTAGAAGCTTCGGCTTGCCCATTAGCTTGAGCATAATAGGGAGAAGAATTCAACACTTTAATCCTCATACCGATTGCAAACTCAGCAAACTCTCCCGATGTGAACATAGTACCTTGATCGGTAGTGATTGTTTGAGGAATACCAAATCGGTAAACAATATGCTCCTTCACAAAATCAATCATGTTAGCCGATGTCACTTTCTTCAAAGGAATAGCTTCAACCCATTTAGTAAAATAATCAGTAGCAACTAAGATGAACTTATGTCCTTTGCTTGATGGCGGATAAATCTGTCCGATGAGATCAATAGCCCAACCTCGAAACGACCAAGGTTTGATAATGGAATTCATGGCCGATGCAGGTGCCCTTTGAATATTGCCAAACTTCTGACATCCTTGGCATCCTTTGAAGTTTTTAAAGCAATCTTCGAGTATAGTCGGCTAATAATATCCGTTTCTTCTAATCATCCACTTCATCTTGAAAGCCGATTGGTGTGCTCCGCACACTCCCTCATGAATCTCGCCCATTAAGCTTCTAGCCTCATCATCACTCAAAGATTTGAGCAAAACTCCATATATTGTCCGATAATACAACCCTTCTTCGAGGAGTACATACTTTGTTGCTCGAGACCTGACACGGCTCTCAACCCTTTTGGACAGGTCTTTTAAATAATCGATAATTTCCCTTCT
The DNA here is from genome assembly GCF_000003195.3 of Sorghum bicolor. Classification (NCBI taxonomy): domain Eukaryota; kingdom Viridiplantae; phylum Streptophyta; class Magnoliopsida; order Poales; family Poaceae; genus Sorghum; species Sorghum bicolor. Next base: position 24,056,642 of record NC_012876.2, on the reverse strand, counting down.
CCAATCATCGGTGCTGACTGCCAATAATATATTCAAGATGGTGTTGGGTATTCTTAACATCATTACCAAAAGTAGACTAAGTTCTCTAAATCTAGTAACGGTGTCAAAAATGCCAAACCTATCCCTCACACCACTTAAGCCAAGTTGTCATCCCCAGCATGACATGAGAGACGCGGTATTGAAATATGCAATTGCTCTTCTAAATAAATAATGAATGGGATCTGCAAGCGCACAGATTAATACCGATGTAGCATTTTAACCGGGAAGTATTCCAGGTATCGTTATTTATATTTTTACCACTGGGAAGGGATTAGAAATCATCACTAATGATTACAGAATAGAATATGAGATTGAGCATCTATCATTGCATGTATAATTGAGAACATTATATCTAACTCTTCATACAGGGATAAGTGTCACATAAAAGATATATGAAATAATAATAGTGACAAGGATAACTAATCTGATCTAGCCACATAATAAATATGATAAGCACCTCAATTAGATACTCTAGAAAGTCATTAGCATGGTATTAGAACGAACTACAAGAATATTCCCTAAGTTATTCTTAACTATATAGTCTAGCATTATCATAGTTAGTGTAAGCATACTTAGCAATCATTGCGAGACAAGACTACGCCCATGCATAGTGATATTAGCAAGGAATATGAGAAACATAGCAATCACACCCCTGTAATAATATTGCTCTGCCAGCCCAATACACGAGAGGGGGACTATATAAGAATCAATGAAGCTGTCACTATCACGAACCACCCCACGATCTGGCATATTGGGTACAATCACAGATAAATACGGTATAAGCACCACGCCTACACAATATCTATCATTTACCCATGGATCCGATGGATAAACGCTATACGATCCTAAGCATGTATATAGATCTAATCTAACTAAGCCAAGTATATAACTATGATAAACTAAGAACAATATAATCTTGAATATAAGCAAGTAGAGCAAAGTCATAAGCAATATATTGAAGTAGAACAAAGTCATATTCATAATATTGAAGAACAAAGATAATTAGAAAGTAATTAGAAGCACAATTAGAGAATTACCAAGAATCCTCTTGATAGATCCGGAAACCAATCGAAGATTGACTCCTTCTAGTTCTAATCCTATGTAGCTATGCTAATCTAGATATCTAATTGATGTGGTGGCTCTAATCTTGATCAGAGGCTTCTTCTCCCTTGATGGAACAATAAATTAGGGTTGAGAGGCTAAGTTTAGACAAACACCAAAACTCATGGAATTCTATCAGATAAAACCCTAAGTTTAGATCTTGATTTCATTTGGATCCTTTTCTTTATTTATTTGATAATTAAATTTGATACTTAAGGACCGTCAACAAACTCCCCCAAGCTTACCTCTTGCTCGTCCCTGAGCAAGGATAGACTCAGCTATGGATCATAAGTTGTTGCAATATTTTTAAAAAAATTGACGGTACACATGCTTTTAAATAAGATCTCATCCCTGAGTTAGAGTAAACTGTCAAGACTTAAAACTTACTTACTTTACCTTCACCATGGGACTTGTAACTGTCACTTCTATCTTTAGTAGTTAAAAGATAGAACAGTCTAGCCAAGTGCCATGTCTCTTATTCTTGATCAGCTATAGCTATGGGGTTTTTTTGCAGATTTTCAAATAAAACTCAGAAATTCCTTGTATGATTCTCTCAGGTCTCTCTTTTGTGATATTTCTGGATCCTTACCAAGGCAGTGATGGTATATGCCTTCTCTCAAGATATGTAGTATTTGTGGTATGAGGCATAGTGACATTGCCTTCTCTCTCTCACCCTACTCTAATAAGGCTTTAATATCTGGAGCTCATTGGTGGGAGATAAAGTATACATACTTACAAGACATTTATTGCATAGTCAAACTATGGATCCAAAGAAACAAATCAATAAGTTTAATCAAGATGTGCATGTGTGGCGAATGAATGGTGTATGGTGATGATGGTGATAACAATGGTGGTAACAATGGAGGTGGAAGTCTAATTCTACTTTTGCTCTTTTGAGGTGTTACATACGTTCCTTGCTTTTTGAAACTTTATGATGAGAATGAGATGCTCTTCTTTTTCTTTTCTTTTGAGGTTCCGAGCACTTGCTCCTTTTTATTTCCTCGTATCTCTCTCTTTTTTTTAGAGCATTCAACTCTTGAGATAATATAGCAAGTGGTAGTAACAAGATAACTTGAGCATTTATTTCACAAGGGAAAAACAGAAATATTTTTGGTTATTCTCTCCCGGATTAGGAGTAGAATATTTTTGGGTGATTCTGGAGATGGAATGGGTGGATATATGTGGATGGTACTTCCGGAGTAGAAGTAGCATATATGAGTGAACGTACAAGTGAAATCTTGATTTAACCACATGACAAGCTCCTAAGGGTCTACACAGCTTGACCACACTCAATGCTCATAAGCAGTAAATAGTAAATGTGTGGCTCAAAGTCTAGCAAGCATGTATATATGGCTGTGGTAGGAATTTAAACTCTCATCATACAGGAACTCATCATGCAACATTTTAAAATTTTCAAAGATAAAATTCTCCAGAATTCTAGCATCTCTAGGAACAGATAAACAACAGCTCAACCTTCCCATATCGTATCCGTTAACAACTTAGACTTCAGATCAAGTTTTCATCCCACAAGTTTAGGTCTAGGGCAAGCTTTAAATTATAACAGTTATATCTAAACTTGAGAGAGAACTTAAAATTTGCAAATTAGGCAGAGCAACTATTTATCATATCCATGCACTACTAAATTTTGACCCTATTGCATCACGTCCCCTTGCATCAAACTCAAATCTGATGCAATAGGTGGTTGCTATTGCATCTGTTATTTAAATCTGATGCAATATGTGGTTGTTATTGCATCCAAAAAGAGTTGGATGCGATAGTAATTCATGTCGATGCAATAGGTATGATCTATCGCATCATTTACGACAAGGGATGCCATAGATAGAAATTGTTGCATCAGACACATTTGGTTGCCTTAGTATTGAATTTTTGATGCAATACGCAGGTGGTATTGCACCGGTTTAGAATATGAATGCAATTAGGAAGTACTATTCCAACAGATTTGTGTTTCATACAACCGAAATTTTTTGAAAGAGAATTTAGTAATGTGAAAACACCTTGTGGCGAATTGTTAATTTTTTAAAATGTAACACGTCTAATAAGTAAATTGTTAATTATTTATGAAAAATAAGTTACACCTAATAATTGAATTGTTAATTTTAAGAAAATATTCAAAAATTAACTAGTATAAGAGGCTGGGTAGAGGAGTCGAACCTATGCCCCTAGGGCAATCTAGGTCCTAGACAAACCACCAGACTAATTATACACTGTTGTATGGCCTAGTATATTTTTTCTTTTATACTATTATCTAATATGTCAATATGGAGACAATAAAGGGGCGCCCATGTGACTACGTGACAATTATATAGTTAGTTGATTTGCAAGGCTGCCGCAATATTACATTAGTGGGATCTTTCTTGTTAATATCTTTGGTACGGTGTCCAAGAAGATTGGGTCGTTGCTCATCTATAGCTAGGAGATAGACACGGTAGCCATTTAGGATTTGTTGTAAACGGCGACAAAAAATTCTTGAACACATACGCAAGAAGATTGGGCCACGTTGTTTCTTTGCTGAGCACGAGCACGCACGCAAGCCGTATTGGGCTCAGACGCACGACTTGGAGTCTTAGGGAGGCATGCACTCCCTGTCGAGCCGCCACTTGAGAAACTCTAGATGGTGATCCCATCAGGTTCTCCAAACTGAAGATTATCTCCGGATCTCTTGTGGATTTGTGTTGGTGTGTGATTGGGAATTCATTTTCTCAGTCACACATTGGTTTCAGTTGGAATTCTCTCTCTGAGTCGTGCCCTAGTTGAGGACGGGTTGGAGAACGTCTGCTACTCGGAATCTTGGATTATACATAGCTATAAGAAACCCAGGCCGGTTGTCCTCGACGTCGGGCAGACGGGCACGAAGGACGCCCGCGGACGGCAGCGGTGCGACGGAGCGGACGGCAGTGGCGCGACGTGCTGAGTAGATCTCGTGGATGGGGCTCCCGATGTCCTCGACGCTGGCGCGATGGGCGCGGGCGGCCGCGGCGCGATGTGCGTGCTACGGCTGCAGCGGAGCGCAGGAGCGGGGGAGCGCACCGGTTTCGTTTTTCCGTGAGAGCGAGGAAGCGCCGGGGTGGGGGCGAGTTTCATGCATGGGTAGTGCAGGGAGCGGCGGTTTCCTTTTGATCGAGGCTGAGGGAGACGGGAAGGATTCCTTTTGATCAAGGCTGAGGGAGACGATGACATTTCATTTTTTTATTTTATAATATATTTTATAATATATTTTATAATAAAATTTAATAAATAATAGTGATTTTGATCCTCGTGTGCAAGAGCGCGTCCTTAAACGTTGCTCTTATTCTCATCAAAGACGCACCAACATTCGAGCACAACCTCGTAGCAAAGCTGCCGCCAAATCGTGTTTGTTAACAATTTATGTTTATCTTTTTAAATTCAACATTCCAACAACATTTGTAAATTTTTGAAAATAATTTCTATCGTGGTTACTATTGTTGTCCTCGTCCATTTACTTATCTTGTCATTTCCAACAACCTAAGAGCAACTCCAGCCCACCTCCTAAACAAGCCCTTATTCCAAATCTAAAGACTTGATAAAAAAATCAACTCCAGTCCACCTCCTATTTGGAACCCCATTTTTCATATCTTCTCAAATTACAATTTCAAGTCCCCAGATCTAGCAGCCCCCTATCCCTCTCTCTCTCCCGTCCACACGCGTCCCCTATCTCCGAGGCTCAGCTCCCGCGCGCTCGACGTGCTCCTAGACGTCGTGGAGCGGTCCCGGATCGGCCCCAGCAAGGCCGTGGAGGTCGGCGCGGTGCACGTCCTCGTCGAGCTCCTCGCGAATGCCGACGACCGCCACGACGCAGAGCGGATACTGTTGCTTCTCAAGTGCCTGTGCAAGTGCCCCGAGGGCCGCATGGCCTTCGCGGAACACGACCTGTCGGTGGCGGCCGTAGCGAAGACGATGCTGCGGGTGTCGGAGCTCGCCACCGAGCTGGCCATCAAGGTTCTGTGGCTCGTCTCCGTGGTGGCGCCCTCGGAGAAGGTCTTAGAGGACATGGTGCTGACCGGCGCAGTGGCGAAGCTTCTGGGCTTGCTGCACGTCGAGAGCCCACCGACGACCAAGCAGAAGACGGTGCGGATGATGAGGATCAATGGCGTGTTCTGGCGGCAGTACCCGTGTTTCCTTACTGATCTCAGGGAGAGGAGTGCCGCCGCGGCCGCGGGGGCAGGAGAGGAGCTGTAAGTTGATTTTGGGTGTTGGGCTGGATTTGTAATTAATTTTGGGTCCCTATTTTTTGCAGACCAGCGAATTCAAAAATAGTTTATTGTTCCAATATAAAATCATGTACTATATCTAATTATAGTTACTAAAACTATTTAAAATCCTATTTACAATTTTCTACATTTTCGTGTGACACGCACATATCTATAAAAATATTTTTTGTGCAAATCATAAAAAAATCATTTTTAATGAAGGTGTAACAATAAAGTTCTAAAAATGTGGGGATCTTTCTGGGCCCATAGTTTTGGCCTTCAAAAAAATTTTAGGTTTCTTATATTTGATATCGTAGTTCTTGATTGAATCTAGCATGCTATCATGTCTATATATAATATAAATAAGGTCCAATTAGCCCTGTTTGAAAAATTTTGATTCTTTTTGCATTGTAGTACACTAGTACAGAGAGGCTCTACGCTGGCGGTGGAATTTAATTTTTACAGGCGGTTTCAATTAAAGAACACCTGTAAAAATAAGTTGGCGGGCCCAACTCAAAAACCGCCTATGAAAATCAATTTTCACAGGCGGTTTTCTGTAGAAATCATGCATTTCTAGAGGCGGTTCTCTTAAGAAACCGCCTGTAAAAATCATATTTCTACAGGTGGTTACTTAAGAAATCCGCGTGTAGAAATAATTTGAAATTGAATTTTTTGACTTTTTCCAATGATCTCGTTTGAAAAAACCATCAAAACGAAAGTTGTAGATCTCAAAAAGTTATGAAACTTTGTAGTTGATAATTTTTTTTATTTGAAATCATCTTGTCGTCGAAAACTACGTTTGAATTTCGTAAATTTGAAATTCAAATTTTGTAAATGACCTCGGATGGAGAAACTACCAATATAAAAGTTGTAGATATTGAAAAGTTATGCAACTTTGTAGTTGACAACTTTTCCATTGGAATCCGCCTGTACAAAGGGGTGTGTACTAGTAGTAGTAGCCAAAAAGTGTCCGGGTTTAGGCCCTGTTTAAATCGGAGATGAAAAATTTTTAGGTGTCACATCGGATGTGTTGGAAGAATGTCGGGAGGAGTTTTTAGAAACTAATAAAAAAACAAATTACATAGGTCGTCTGGAAACTGCAAGACAAATCTATTAAGCATAATTAATCTATAATTAGCATATATAGGTTACTGTAGCACTTAAGGCTAATCATAAACAAGGCTTAAAAGATTCGTCTCATGATTCTCAATCAAACTGTGTAATTAGTTTATTTTTTTATTTACATTTAATGTTCCATGAATGTGTTCAAAGATTCGATGGGATGGATAAAATTTTTTTTGTGGGGAACTAAACAGGGCCTTAAAAAACCATTGAAAAGCTTGTGCCGGCATGTATTTGAAAATTGAAATAGTTACGTATATGTGAGATTGAGTCTTACCTGATAGGTACGTGGAAGTTGGCACTCAAAAATTCATCACGTGTGCGAAATCTGGCGCTCCAAATTACCAAAACTCAGCGCGCAATTACCAAAACTACGAAATTTTACACTGCGCACGCCATCCTCCCGCGGAAAACAACCTTGACCGCTAATTACTCTCCCCTCTCTAATACACGGTTTATATTCCTAATCTAATTCGCATCACCTTACAGAGCCGCCGCCCCCCTACTACCTAGCGGTTGTTCGCATCACGATAGAACAGGAGCCGCGCCGCTGCCGCCTCCTCGGAGGCCGCCTCCACCGAGGCACAATGCAGAGGACTGCACGCGCGCAGTCGTCGTCTACTACCGGTAGGTCGCCGCCGCCTCCGCGGAGGCCGTGTACCAGGAGGTCGCCTCCGCTGAGGCCATGTACCAGGAGGTCGCCTTCGCCGTCGCCTCCGTGGAGGCCATCAACAAGGAGGTCGCCTTCGCCGTCGCCTTCGCCGTCGCCTCCGCGGAGGCCGTCTACGAGGAGGTCGCAGTCTCCTCCATCCAAGAAGTTGCAGTCTGCTCCCTCCGTGAGATCGGCATCTCCTCCGTCCAGCAGGAGGTTCTCCACTCGGTCCAGCCCTGAAGGTGTCATAGACACACCTCATGGTCGACAAGATGGACAGGAGAAGCAAAAAGATGACCAACGCAGGTACCTATCGATATGCAGTTTATGTGCTGTGTTGTAGAATTTCTCTTAATCAATTGGTTGGTCGAATAATTAGTTAATTGAACTCTGTTTTAAAAAATATTATCCGACTCATAAGAGGGTTCAAATTGCTTGTGTTGTTTAAAACTGAACATTTCAGGCTACAAAGAACTGAACCAAAGTAGTCATTTTGCAGTATTGTTTTGCCTTGGACATTGCTTTGCTTACATATTTTTGGTCTATAATTGTACTCGAATCAAACTCTCTTGTTAGATTAGTGTTATGTTATCGTTTCTACATATGGACAAAATAATAAAATAAACTAAAAATAATCCAACTTAGATTCACCCTATCAGATATTACTTGACTTATAATCTGCTATGTTGGGATAATGGATGTTTCTGGGGTCCTGCTTGTAGCATATCTGTTTTTTTTTTAATAAAAGAGAAGGTCTGGAGGTGTATGGGGCATTTCACATCTGCTGTTATGTTACGGTCATCACCATATTGAATGAAATTGGCACCATAAAGCTCTGTAGAAAATGATTATGCTTTTATTTGTGTTAGCAATGACAGTGGATCAGTACCCTTTGCTTAAACCATATTTTCTAGGCTTCAGAATAAGTGATACAACTAGGGTATGCTTGTTTCCTGGGAAGAGATAGGATAAGTGCACACATGATGTTATAACACTACTTTGAAAGAACAATTTACATATTGGGTTGAGGTACTGACCATAATGCATTCATTATGTTCATACTTTTTGTTCCCAAAATTGTTAGAAATTTGCCATATTGCAGTGGAGTGGCATTATTTGGTCTTGTATTTTGGGACCGACAAATTCTAGGTTCGACGCGTCTTACATAAGTGTTTATTGTCTGTATTTTTTAGTGCTACTAACATATCTGTGTTTATATTAGGAAATAAGCGCCAAAAACTCTAGCAATTCCCAGCATCGGCAGACAATACATCTTACAGGACCAAAACCTTATTCACAAGTTAGTTATGAGCAGGTAATGAAATGGAACCTAATCTTGTTCTTTTATTTAAACAGTAACAACGTTCAATTTTCACATGTTAGAGAAACCTAGAGACTGGTGAAGAGCCAGATGGTTTGACATTTTGGAGCAGTACACGCACCAAGGAGGGTCGATGGTCTTCTGATGCTGCTAAGGAAATATATGTAAGTGCTTCCAAACTTTTTATGTGGTCTCCTGATAGCATAAGGTAGCTACTGTAATATTCGTAGAATTTTCTATGCAACTCTTGTATATGGTCTTTTATGCACCCTTGTATCTAATAAAATTGAGAAAAGCATCAAATAATTTTATTTTATGATGGCCATCATGTTTTCTAGTTTCTATGAGTTATGTAAGTTGCCATGATATGGTTGGTATGGTCCAATTGTAAATTTGGAACGTTGTTAATTCTTCAAGTGAGATGTTGGTCCCATCTGGACAGATCTGAGGACTTAGAGAAGTTCACCTTACTAAGATGGTTTCCTGGGAAACTTGTGAATACTAAAGTCGAAGATAATTGTCATATCTAGCTGCTGTTCAAATTTGAGGTCATTTGGCCTAGTGGTTTCATAGTTATAGCTGTTTGATGTTAGTTCTCAGCTTTTGGGTGCTCTCTGTTTCTGCAGAGTAGTTTCTGTAATTTTGATATTTCGAAGGACTTAAGTTTTGAATCAGGCTCTTATGTCTGAACATTAAATCTTGGGAATTGTACAAGCTTTCCAAGATGTCCTCTTGCAAGTCATTTGGACTTATATATCTCCGGATATGATTTATTTTCTGTATAGCTGTTGCATGACCAGATTTCTGGGAACATGCTGGAAAGTAAGTTGCTTATGTTAGATGCTTTATGTAGTTATGTTCATTAAAGTGAGAAAGAATAGAACTGCACTACCCAGAAAGCTGAGTGTCCAATGATGTATGTTCTCATAACATGTTTTATTAATTTATCTCCAATGTCATACATATCTCTAAAATGCTAGCTTCATCTGTCCATTGCTTTTTACCTCTCAAGATGCTTTGCTAGTAATCAAATTTGCATGATTAACAAGGACATGTATTTGCGAGAAAGTAATCAGTACATGAATCTAACCTATACAGTTTGATTTCCAAAGTATCCATTTTACCTAATTATTTTCATACTTCAACTAGAACTGCTGTTGTTACTTTGCTAAAGTTGAAAAGACTAATTGTGTTCTTAAATTTAGGAAAGCGCCTTCTCTAAAATGACAGAGAGAATTGAGTTGGAAGCTTCTGTGATTTCGAAAGAACAAGAAAGGCGCATTCTTCATGAAACCTACAAGAAAACCACTGGATGCAAGAGCAAAAAAGGTCCTGGACATGGATACTTGGCAAAGTATCCGACCCGAAGCCAACTTATGAATGAACAAATTGAAGAGCAAACTCGTGCATCTGCATTAGCAGCAGCAGCCCAACAGAAGAATAGTGAGATGCAAGCTGAGGTAGATAGCTTAAAAGAACAGCTTACCGTTCAAGCCGCTGAGACAGTGAAAGACAAGGAACAAATTGAGCAGCTGCAACATCAACTGGAGAGTACAACTAGCAAGATTAGAGAAGAACTAAGGCAAGAGCTTTTTTCACTAATCAAACAACAAAATCAAGCACCGCCTTTGGTAATAATTCTACTTCTTAATTGTTTCCAACATCTTTGATTTTACTAAAGCTTGATTGCTAATGTTTCTCCTTATAACTCCAATGCAAGAATGTTGCACCAACCACAACAGTCCCTCGGCCTGTAGAAGCAGCCACTAATCCTTCAGAATTACCAACTAATGCTACTGGTATTGAAAATATGGTTAGTGGAAATGAAGGTGCAGATTTAGCACAGGTATTATTTCTTGACAAATGCAAACTGCAATGAAATGGACACCTACATTTAATCTGATAAAATGTGTGAATCTTTTTCTTAAATATGAAGGCTGGTAAAGAATCTACCCTGTCCACACTTGATGAACCTGCTGTTGTTCCCATCCCATCCAAGGAGCAGAACATGTGCAAAAGGTAATATGCTTCAAAATTTTAAGGTGCAGTTGAATAGATTCTTAGAATTGTTAAGTGCTAATTGCTCCTTCAAATTTTTTGGTTCTTACAGAATATAGCAGACAATGTATTGTTGAGCAAACAGAACAATATCCAACCTACTAGTCGCCTCACTCGCAGCCATGTCAACAAATCACTTTTCGCAGGTGAAAAAGATAAAGATAGTAATGAGACAGTGACATTTATTTCAGCACAAACACTTAGGAATACTGCTGCAAATAAAAAGCAAAACTTCAGAAAGAAATGAAGAAAGGTATGAGCAATGAGGTGTCATTTTAAGTTGTTATCCATTTATTAACATAAACTTTGTTCACTTATACATGTATGTTTGTTCACCTAACACGAGCAATAAAGAGTTCATGCCTTATATGTTTATGCTTTGGCTTTAGTATCCATTCTATTTGTTAAACCGAAAAATATTGTTGTCTATCATGTGTTGTCTTTGTTTGATTGCATCTATGTGATCAACTATGTATACTAATGTATGTCATTTTGCCTTTTTCAGGAAGATCAACCTTGAGTCTTGCCAAGCTGAAATGAATCAAATATTGTGCAACAAGAAAGATGTCATATTTATCTGTGCTAAGAGACATGTTTTTTGTTGTTTATGATTGCTTATTTGTAGCATAAGTTAGTGGTTTGTAATGCAGTTTAGCCTTGCAATTACCTATTTGGAAATAGGAAGGCATTAGACTTCCTTACATTGTACAAACTATTGAATGCTTATGATCCAAGTTATTAATATGATTGACTTTTTGTGCCATTGAATTTTGTAATTTTATGAATTTCTATGCGACGAATTTGATGCAATAATTGGTTGTCCTAAACTCATGTCGATGCAATAGTTCGTATTGCATCCAACCTCATGTCGATGCAATAGTTCGTATTGCATCCAACCTCATATCGATGCAACAGTTCGAATTGCATTGAACATAACGTCGATGCAATAGTTCATATTGCATTTAACCAAAATGGTGATGCAATAGAACTTCTTGCATCGCATCAAAATGGTGATGCAATAGATTATATAGCATCGAACCTAATATGGATGCAATATAGTCAATTGCATCGAACGATAGTCGTTGCAATAGTTGTATTGCATCAACAAGATATTGATGCAATAGTCTATTGCATCTCTCCATTTTGATGCAATAGACAACGGACGGACGATGCAATAGCTGCCTCTCGCATCAACCACAAGTAACCGATGCAATAGGCAATTGCATCAAGACTTATTGCATCGGCCAGCATCGAACGAGAAATTGATGCGACACCAAACTATTGCATCTATTTTAGACATATAACATCAAAAATTGGCTGGTGCAATAGGGTCAAAATTTAGTAGTGATGCTTAAGTTTTATTTAGATACAGATTAGCATAGCCACTTTATTTATTTATTAAACACACTAAGCAACAAGACATATATATATATATATATAAGCATAAAATCTTTATTTGGTTTTCCATAGTTTATGTATTTTAATATTCTAATATAATATTAGTATAAAGATAGATAAAAATACTTATCGAGATAAATGGGGGTGCTCTCCCCCAAGCTGAATTTTGACGTAATTTCTCTTGATGTAGCTAGCAGGTGGCAGAGGTGTATTTGAAAGTCAGCAGCATTCTGACAACGATTAGAATGTCCTCCGTCTGCTAGTCTTCTTGATTCTTAAATTATGTGGAGCTCAAATAGACAACAAAACTTGTGGAACTGATTAAATGTTAGCATAAATATCTAGCCTCTATCATATCGAGACTCCTTAATAAATATTACTCCCTGTTTTATATTTTTGTTTTTATAAAGCGGAAAAATATTTATTTTATTTTTATGCCACTACAGTGAATGCACTTATGGGTTTTATGCCACTCGTCTACTCATATGGGGCTTACAGTTTTTTCACATTTTTATTTTCTTTTTAGGATAGTACTAACATGATTAACTAAGTAAACTATTTGAAATAATTGAAAGGGAAAGGATAACTACCAAGTTTACCTCTTGGCAAGGCGTTCGGTGTTTTTAAGTCCTCCGAACGGGACTCTCCATTTTCTCAATCGTCCTGAGGTTCGTTGGGTGGCGTAGTCAGTACTTCCGGCAGCGCCTCTTCTTCTTGTATAGTTATCTTCATTTTCCATTCCTGACTCGGTGCTTCGACCTCCTCTGGATAATTCTGTTTAAACTCTACGTCTTCTGACCTTACAACTTCTCCTTCATAGTCTGCCCATCCGTCCTTGATGATCTGCCTCCTCTGGTTGCGGTTGCGTCTCTTTCTGACCTGCTTAGATTCTTCAACGATATAGTTAGGGTCAGTAAAATAACGGCGTACCTTCTCTGAGGGGAAGTGCATATGGACTTCTCCGGTTCCAATGTAGATAATTGCTTTAACGGTGCTGAGGAACGGTCTTCCAAGGATGATGGGTGGATCATACTCGTCTTCTCCTATGTCAACAACTTGAAAGTCTGTGTAGACAAAGTGATCGTCTATTTTGACTGGGACATCAGATACTATTCCTTTAACTTCTCGAAATGTCTGATCTGCCATCTGGAGCTGAATGTATGTTGGTCTTAGGGGCATGGTCCCGAACAAGAGCCGATAGGTGACTGCAGCCATTATGTTGACGCCCGATCCGGTGTCGCAAATCGTCTTGTAGAAGTTGTATCCATTTATGGAGTAGTAGATGCTTGGCATTCCTGGGTCGTCCTTCTTGGTCAAAAACGGTGACTTAAGTTGATGATCTTGGCCTCCATGAACTACAGTGACCATCTTAGCTGACTCGGTCCACACTTGCTTGTTCCTGTTTCTCCTGTTGGTCCTCTTTCTTGACTCACGTCTGGATTGATCTGGAATTTGTGTAGTCTTGTTCTTGAAGAAAAATGTCTCATTCCTCCCTTTGACGTAGAAACTGATCTTGGCAGCACTGGCGTAGATGATAGCTCCCGTGGTGTTCAAGAATGGCCTTCCTAGGATGATAGGTGCTCTCTCATTATTTCCGGTCTCTACCACTATGAAGTCTGCTGGGGCATACAAGGTACCAACTCGGACACAAAGGTTCCTCACTATTCCTTTTGGAAAAGTTATCGTCTGATCTGCAAACTACAAACACATGGTTGTTTCTAGTAAAGGATATGTAAAGAATTTTTCATAGAGTACCCTGGGTATAATGTTGACACTAGAGCCAAAGTCATAGAGTGTTTCTGGGAAGTCCACCATGCCGATGGAGATCGGGATGACGGGGCGTCCTGGATCGCCTCTCTTGACCGGCAAAAGGTCAGTAGAGAATTCATTGACGGGGTTACTCCAATTACCTGCATCAAACATGTCTACAAGATTTGCAGATTCAAATCCTTCCAGTTGTGATGGTATACCGGGGTTAGTAGTAGGAACAGCAGCAGCTATTTGATTTAACTGAGATTCAATCATTTTATTAAAGCTAATTTGATTCTTGATGGCAGTAGAGAAATTATCCATTCTATTATTTATATTTTCTAACATTTTATCATTAGATGCCAATTTCTTAGATAGGTTATCCATTAGCTTTCCTTGATTAGACACTAACTCTCTCAAAGGTGGAAAATTATTATTGTTGTAGTAAGAATTGTTACCTTGATAATTACCTGAGTAGTTAGGCCTCTGTTGATTCCAACCTTGATTTTGTTGAGGACGGTTGTAGCAGTAGTTGTTGTTGTTGTTGATGTAGTTCACATCCTCAAGTATCTCAGGGCAGTGGTTGCCTGAGTGTCCAGTGTCTCCACACTCCTCACAAGTCATGTGAGAGTCGTAGATGTGCATAACTTCTTTCTTGTCTCCAGCTCTATCATCGAGCTTCTTCACGAGCAGGTCTAGCTTTGCAGACAGCATGTCTACCTCCTTCAGCTGATGCATACCTCCACCTCTCTTGCGTGTCTGGGTCCTCTCTTCATTCCAGCTTTGATTGGACGCCATCTTCTCCACAAGAGTTGTGGCTTGTGGTATAGTAAGTGATAAGAATGCTCCTCCAGCTGCAGCATCCATGGTCTCTCGGGCACTGTTGCTGAGCCCATGATAGAATGTCTGCATCAATAGCCAACTCTCCATTCCATGATGGGGACATTCTAGGATGTAGTCTTGAAAGCGCTCCCATGCTTCTGGAACAGATTCATCATTTTGTTGCTGAAAACTCGTAATCTTCCCACAGAGAGCATTGGTCTTGCCCATGGGAAAGAACTTACCCAGGAAGTTTGTTGAGCAGAGTACCCACGTAGTATTCTTCTCCTTTGTAGCGTAGAACCACTGCTTCGCTCTTCCTAACAGTGAGAATGGGAAGAGGCGAAGTAGTATAGCGTCTTTGGAAACTCCTGCTATGGTGAATGTGTTGCAAATCTCTAGGAAGTGTTGTAAATGAGCACTAGCATCTTCGTGTGCCTTCCCACAGAACTGGTTGGATTGCACCATGTTGATAAGTCCAGGCTTGAGCTCAAAGTTGCCATCGATCTCTGCAGCAGGTCCAGTGCGGATGTTGTCCGTAGTGGGAGCTGAGAACTCGCGGATCGATTTGTTCTCCATGGCTTCGAACTCTGAAGACAAGTTCCGATGATCTTCTTGATTGGATGAAGCTTCTTGCTGAAGTGTTGATGATCTCTTCTTGAGCTTTGCTCTCGTCTTCTTGAATAATGCTTCGGGATTGTCAACAAAATTTTCTGGAAGATGTCTTCTATTCATACATTCCCCTGCATAAGATAAAATAGAAAAATATCGGGGTAAAACTGTATGAGAGAATAGATAAGCTCAATCATATTAGTGATGCGAATGATAACTCAAAATCTTTTATTCCATTCCTGATTGGTAATCAACCTTCCCTGGCACCGGCGCCAAAAATGCTTGTTGGGTATTCTTAACATCATTACCAAAAGTAGACTAAGTTCTCTAAATCTAGTAACGGTGCCAAAAATGCCAAACCTATCCCTCACACCACTTAAGCCAAGTTGTCATCCCCAGCATGACATGAGAGACGCGGTATTGAAATATGCAATTGCTCTTCTAAATAAATAATGAATGGGATCTGCAAGCGCACAGATTAATACCGATGTAGCATTTTAACCGGGAAGTATTCCAGGTATCGTTATTTATATTTTTACCACTGGGAAGGGATTAGAAATCATCACTAATGATTACAGAATAGAATATGAGATTGAGCATCTATCATTGCATGTATAATTGAGAACATTATATCTAAATCTTCATATAGGGATAAGTGTCACATAAAAGATATATGAAATAATAATAGTGACAAGGATAACTAATCTGATCTAGCCACATAATAAATATGATAAGCACCTCAATTAGATACTCTAGAAAGTCATTAGCATGGTATTAGAACGAACTACAAGAATATTCCCTAAGTTATTCTTAACTATATAGTCTAGCATTATCATAGTTAGTGCAAGCATACTTAGCAATCATTGCGAGACAAGACTACGCCCATGCATAGTGATATTAGCAAGGAATATGAGAAACATAGCAATCACACCCCTGTAATAATGTTGCTCTGCCAGCCCAATACACGAGAGGGGGACTATATAAGAATCAATGAAGCTGTCACTATCACGAACCACCCCACGATCTGGCATATTGGGTACAATCGCAGATAAATACGGTATAAGCACCACGCCTACACAATATCTATCATTTACCCATGGATCCGATGGATAAACGCTATACGATCCTAAGCATGTATATAGATCTAATCTAACTAAGCCAAGTACAGAACTATGATAAACTAAGAACAATATAATCTTGAATATAAGCAAGTAGAGCAAAGTCATAAGCAATATATTGATGTAGAACAAAGTCATATTCATAATATTGAAGAACAAAGATAATTGGAAAGTAATTAGAAGCACAATTAGAGAATTACCAAGAATCCTCTTGACAGATCCGGAAACCAATCGAAGATTGACTCCTTCTAGTTCTAATCCTATGTAGCTATGCTAATCTAGATATCTAATTGATGTGGTGGCTCTAATCTTGATCAGAGGCTTCTTCTCCCTTGATGGAACAATAAATTAGGGTTGAGAGGCTCTCTCCTCCAGGGGCCAGTGGGTCTGGTTTTATAGTCCCTTCAAGTGAATATGGGCCCTTGGATCAAACTGACATAGATTGTATGGTTTAGATTCATCCTTTAGGTCGGTGGAGATCTCCCGCAAAGTAGAGTCCTGATTGGACTCAGGGGCAGGGCGGGCGCCCTGACCAACTGGGCGGCCGCCCAGGGTCAGGCCCCGTTTCGCCTCCGCTTCGGTCTCGTGGCTTCTGGAGTCTTCTAGATGTAAGATAATTGCGCAGCACGTTAATATCTTTACGTAATCCCGACATGTGGGCCTTTCTTCCGTATTTCCTGATAACCCCCTACAGAAATAGACAAACACCAAAACTCGTGGAATTCTATCAGATAAAACCCTAAGTCTAGATCTTGATTTCATTTGGATCCTTTTCTTTATTTATTTGATAATTAAATTTGATACTTAAGGACCGTCAACAGATGGGTTGATATCCCGAGGCGTGTTGAGCCAACCGATTAGCTTCTTCTTTATGTAACCGAGGAACATGCTCCAATCGGAAATCCTTGAATTCCTTTAACAGTTGTGTGCTCCTTTCATAATAGGTTATCAAAACCTCACTTCGGCATTCATAAATTCCAGCAAATTGATTTATAACAAGCATAGAATCGCCGAAGATCTCAACAGCATCGGCATGAACCCCTTTTAACAATTCCAACCCTTTGATCAGAGCTTGGTACTTGGCTTGATTATTTGTTGACATGGCAACAATCAGCAAAGAAAACTCATACTTCTTTCCTCCAGGAGAAATTAGCACTATGCCGATTCCTGCCCCTCGGTCACATGTCGATCCATCAAAGAAGAGCGTCCAAGGAACAATTTCTAAGGCATTCACTACACTGCAATGTTGAGTTACTAAATCAGCCATAATCTATCCTTTAACCGCCTTAGTCGATTCATAATGTAACTCAAATTCCGACAACGCCAAAATCCACTTGCCGAATCTACCTCTCATAATCAACATAGATAGCAGGTACCGGACTACATCATCTTTGCATATAACAGTGCATTCGGCCGACAGCAAGTAATGTCTTAATTTGATACATGAGAAATACAAGCATAAGCACAATTTCTCAATTGCCGAACACCTTGTTTCAGCATCAACCAATCTCTACTTAGATAATAAATCACATGTTACTTCCCTTCAAATTCTTGAATTAAAGCCGAACCGATGGCCATCCCATCGGTAGACAAGTATAATCTGAAAGGCTTTCTTTGTTGAGGTGGGACCAGAACTGGAGAATTTGTCAAATAATTCTTGATTTCATCCAATGCTAACTGTTGCTCTTTTCTCCACACGAATTCTTGACCGGCTTTTAACTTTAGTAAAGGACTAAAAGCACGAATCTTACCAGACAAATTAGATATAAATCGCCTAATGAAATTTATCTTGCCGACCAATGATTGAAGTTCAGTTTTATTGGTTGGAGCAACTATTTTGTTGATGGCATCAATAGATCTCCTACTAATTTCAATCCCCCTTTGATGCACCATGAAACCAAGAAACTGACCTGCCGATACACCAAATGCACATTTATTAGGATTCATCTTTAAACCATGCTTCCTTGTGCACTCCAACACCTTTCGTAGATCGGCCAAATGCTTTGTGAAATCTCCAGACTTAACCACCACGTCATCAATATAAATTTCAACTATCTTGCCGATGAACTCGTGAAAGATAAAATTCATAGGTCTCTGATAAGTGGCACCAGCATTCTTCAATCCAAAGATCATGACTATCCATTCAAACAATCTAACATGACCAGGACACCTAAATGCTATCTTGAGAATATCTCCTTTAGCCACGAATATTTGATTGTAACCTACATTACCATCCATAAAGCTGATGATCCGATGTCTGGCTGCAGCATCAACCAACAAATCGGCAACCGGCATTGGATAACCATCCATCGGCGTAGCCTTATTGAGATTCCTAAAGTCGATGGAGACACGAAGCTTCCCATTCTTTTTATAAACAGGGACTACATTGGAAATCCACTCGGCGTACCTACACTGCCATATAAATTTGGCTTCAATAAGTTTAGTTATTTCAGCCTTAATATCAGGAAGAATATTAGGATTGCATCGGCGTGCTGGCTGCTAATGCGGCCGAAACCCATACTTGATAGGCAACCGATGTTCAACGTTTGATCGGTCTAAACCAGGCATCTCGGTATAATCCCAAGCAAAGCAATCTTTATATTCCTTTAACAAATCGGTTAACTATTGCTTACACTCAGAATCTAACTTAGCACTAATAAAAGTAGGCCTTGGCCTATCACCATTACCTGTATCTACTTCTACTAAATCATCGGCCGATGCAAACCCTTGGCATAATTTTCCATCATCGGCGAACCTATCCATTAAAACCCCTCATCAGAACCGACTGCTTGGATCGGTGGAATTTCATAATCAGCAACTTTGAGAAAATCCTTCTCCCAAACCTCTCCTGAAATGCATCGCATCTGGTCTTTTCATAGGTATCTACCTCTGCCGATGCAATGACATATGAAGAATCTCCTAGGACAATTTCAATCTTGTCACCTATCCACTGAACCAAGCATTGGTGCATTGTAGATGGGATGCAACAATTGGCATGAATCCAATCTCTCCCCAACAGCAAATTATAATCACAATTTCCACTGATGACAAAGAAAGTTGTCGGCAAGGTCTTGCTACCGATGGTCAACTCAACACATATAGCTCCCTTGACTGGAGACACATTTCCTTCAAAATCCTTTAACATCATATCGGTCTTAGTCAAATCTTGATCTCCTTTTCAAAGATTCTGATAGACTGCATATGGCATAGTATTGATCGCAGCCCCACCATCAACAAGTATCTTGGTCATTGGCTGCCCATCAACCCTGCCTTTGACAAATAGAGCTTTAAGGTGTTGCCTCTCAACATCAGCAGGCTTTTCAAAGATAGCTGTCATCGGATCAAGAGCTAACTGAGCTATCTGATCAGGGAAATTTATCTCCTCATCATCACTGAAAGGTGCAAGGAATTCCATCGGCAAC
Organism: Sorghum bicolor; assembly: GCF_000003195.3. NCBI lineage: Eukaryota > Viridiplantae > Streptophyta > Magnoliopsida > Poales > Poaceae > Sorghum > Sorghum bicolor. The sequence goes on along the minus strand of NC_012876.2, from coordinate 24,037,002 downwards.
ATAACCATCATATTAACATCTACCGATGGACCTTTTCCCTTGGGATCTGACTGCTGCCGATCTCCAGACTTAGCAGAATTCCCTCCCCTACTCAGTTCTTCTTGTCGTTCTCGCTGCCACCTTCTTTTCCGTGTCCTTGTCAAACCTTCTAGACACCACGTGGGAAGTTGTGTTTGCCTTACCGATTGATGACGATTTTCTCTTGATTCCACCCGATGAGTATCAGCATCTCTACAAAATATGAACTCATCGGGAACTCGCGCATCCGGAATCTCCTCAAGCTCCTCTTGGTTCCTTGGAAAATACCCAACACGTTCACAAAGCCTGTCATGTACACTAAGCCTGCCCCCAGCCGATCGTGCACTGATGTCCTTCCCCTAATTGGCCCACCAAAATGCCGATCATTGTTCTGATACTGCCGATTTGGTCTATCATACCGATTATAACTGTTGCGCCCAGGGCAGTCTCTAACATTCGATAATTTGATGTTTTGCTCTGAATAGTGGATGAAGAATGGGCAATTCCAATGATCTTCATGCCGATTCCACTCTTGTCGGCGTCTTTCTTCTTCCTGACGGCGATCTTCCTGTTGGCGACGATACCAATCTTCACGCTGTTGCTAGGTTTCCCATTGCCTTCTATGAGTAATTACAATGCCAGACCGAGGAGGCTTTCTTGAGCTGGTGCCTTCCTATATCAAACCTTGCCTTCGGCGTCATCGACGTGATCTGATGCTGGGGATCTACCAATTCGCTTCTCTCAGCTGCTTCCGATGTTAAGACTTTGGTCTTTCCCTTAGCATCCAACATATTTGTGGGGAAAGGATGCTGTTCAATTTTCATCGGCTTTTGAGCTTTGGAGCTGTTGAACTTAATTCTCCCAAACTCTATAGCCGGTTGCAGCTGTTGTCTGAACACTTTGCATTCATTTGTATTATGAGATGTTGCATTATGCCACTTTTAATACTTGATCTTCTTTAACTCTTCTGCCGATGGAATCACATGGTTAGGTGACAATTTAATCTGCCCCTCCTGAAGAAGAAAGTCAAATATCCTATCGGCTTTGGTGATATCAAATGCAAACTTTTCTGGCTCTTTGCGGCCGAAAGGAAAAGACATCGGCTTCTTATTATTCACCCACTTTGCCAAGCCGATGACTGGTTCTTCATCAGAATCTGAACTTGTTGCCTCATCGACAAATGACACCTTTTTATTCCAGGCCTTCGTGGGTTCAAAAGCCTTGATATCCTGATCAGAAATTCTCTGCACCAAATTACTTAGACTTTCAAACTCTTGAGACGCATACTTGTCTCTAATATGTGGCAACAATCCCTGGAAAGCTAGATCGGCAAACTGCCGATCATCTAGAACCACACTATAGCATTTATTCTTAACATCTCGCAATCGTTGCACAAAACTTTCAACCGATTCATCATTACGTTGCCTCAGCCTGACTAAATCGGTAATCTTCTTGTCATGAACACCAGAAAAGAAATACTTATGGAATTGCTTTTCTAGATTGGCCTAGGTAATCACTGAGTTTGGAGGTAATGAAATGAACCAAGTAAAGGCCGATCTAGACAAAGATGATGAAAATAAATGAACCCTTAACTCATCTCTGTTAGCAGCTTCCCCACACTAGATGATGAATCCATTAACATGTTCCATGGTTGACGTATCATCCTGTCCAGAGAATTTGGTAAAATCTGGCACCTTGTATCGATTTGGAAGTGGAATTAAGTCATGCAGGAGGGTATGGTGTCCGATAAGAATAAGTGTCGACATTGGGTTTTATCCCAAACTGATCTCTCATCACCTCAGCTATCTTATCTGCCCAATAGGCATTGGCATCTTGCCGATGAGCGGGTTGTGGATCTGGCACCTGCTGATAAGCATCTACATGTCTCTGCGGTGCATGATCTCCATGGAACATAGCATTAGCCACCGCCTGTTGGCCACCAACTTGCTGAGCAAGATTCATCGGCTGATTGACCAATCCTTGATTCTGAAATCCGGGTTGCATTGGTCCCTGCTGAAATCCCATAGCCTGATGATTCTGCTGGGGTATTTGTGGAAAGACAAACTGCCATGTCCATCCATTGTTAACATTCATCGGCTTAGGTCCTGCCGATGACTGATAATTGGGCATCATCATTGAATTGACATACCCTGGCTGTGTCATAAACTTTTGATACGTCGGCAGCAGATCCGACGATGCGTTTGGCATCTGGAATGTTGGCATCAGAGAATTTCCAGTAAAAGGCCTTGCGGTGGTGGTTGTAGAATACTGAGGATTCTGAGTCATCAACGATACTGGGGGTGCCGATGTCATAGGAGCCTTACCTACCACGTCAGCCACTTGAGACATTCTAGAGCTATTTGCACCTAAGTCCGAGGGCATACCATATCCCCACCAGTTGGGATGAACTTGACAATTTTTAAACACAGACCATGACATTGCCGATGCCAATAGATCTGTAGCAAGTTAAACTTGTACGTCTGATATCGCTGGATTAGTTGTCATCAGTGTAGAATGCCCATTAGGCATCCCTAATATGCTTGGAGGAGAAGTAACTTCCGTACCCGCAACGGTCGGGGTAGCCGATGGAGCCGTAACCGATGATGATCCTAGCTAATGATAAGTCGGGCCCACATAAGCTGGTGGTACTTGTCCTTCTTCGAAAGTTCTAGCCATAGCATTGAACACTATATTGGACAACACACTGGATTGATTGATTATAGCGCGATTGATAGCATTGTCAACCATCTCTTGTAGTTTACCAGGATTAGCTTCAAAAGTGATTTGCCAAGGCATCGGCAAGGCTTCCTTTTGGATCACCTCGCCGCTCCTATTGACACTGAAGGATTTCAAACATAGCTGCTTGTATTCCTCCATAGCTTTTGCCATAGCTTGCTTCTGTTCGTCTCTAAGATTGGCTTCCGTCACGGGGATGATATTATCCGTATCGAAATCGGTGTTCGACATGTTGATCTTGACAATGAATCTGTGTCCCACCGGGCGTGCCAAAAGATGTGTTGGTGCAAAAGTAAATCTGCAAACACAAAGGGCTAATACCTGATTTGATGTTAAGGCGTGCCAGCCGATTTGACCTTACAATCGACAAAGGTGATAACTCAAATACTTTAGTCCCGACAACAGTGATACACCCGGATGCCATGGCCAAGAGGTATTCACGCGAAAATTGAGAACTCGCTGAGTTTGACTCAATGAATTCCTAAGAACTCGCAAGTAAAAGGAAAATATGCAGGTTGACGAAGTTGTCGAAAAAGTAGATGCTGGAATAGATGTAAAAACTTGTGTTTGATTGATTGTGTTATTATTACATTGCTACAGGTTCTATATTTATACCCTGCCCAAAAGAATTACAACCAGACATTACTAGGATCCTAATTCTTAATTGAACGGAATACGTATACATAACAAACTCTAACAGCTATGGAAAATGTTAATCTATCCACCACAGGCAATCGGCACACCGTCACCATCCCATCACAACTCCTACGCTCCCTTCTATTATCATCGGCAAACCACCTTCCATCAGCGTCGGCAACCACCCACATCGGTCATCGGCATAGATCAATCACCATCCTTGGACTTGGCCACATTCTGCTGTTTCATCATCGGTATCAATCCTGGTCGGCAACTTCTCTGTCAACCAGTCACCACTCTTTCGCTTGACGATCTATACTTCATTAACCCCTAGATACGTGTCCAAAGATACGTGTCCAAAAACAGTGTCAACAAGGTCAAATTGTGACAACCCTAAAATTCACTTGCCGATTCTACCACTCAATATTGGCATCGACATCATCTATTTGACCACGTCATCCTTGCATATGACAGTGCATTCGGCCGATAGCAAATAATGCCTCAATTGAATACAAGAAAAGTATAAACATAAGCATAGTTTCTCGATGGATGAATACATTGTCTCATCATCCACCAATCTTCTGCTCAAATAATAAATAACATGTTCTTTCCCTAGAAACTCGTTAATAAGGGCTGATCCAATAACAGTATCATTAGTCGACTAATACAATCTAAAGGGTCTCCCGTGTTAAGGTGGAACTAGCATTAGAGGGTTTGTCAAATATTTATTAATTTCATCTAGGGCTAACTGCTGCTCAGCTCCCCATACAAATTCCTGATCGGCCTTCAATTTAAGCAACGGACTGAAAGCCTTGATCTTGCCTGATGAATTAGATATGAACCTTCTGATAAAATTAATCTTGCCGATCAAAGATTGCAGTTCAATTTTATCGTCAGGAGCAACTACCTTATTAATTGCATCAATGTATCTCCTACTGATTTCAATACCTCTCTGATGCACCATAAAACCCAAGAATTGACAGGCTGATACATGAAACACACATTTATTAGGATTCATCTTCAATCCATGCTTCCTCGTGCATTCTAGTATCATTCATAAATTGGCTAGATGTTTTACGATGTCCCCAGACATAAACAATCCAACATGACTTGGACATCTGAACGCAGTCTTGGGAATATGTTCTTCAGCTATGAATATTTGATTGTAACCCGCATTAACATCCATGAAGCTAATAATCCGATGTCCGGCTGCAGCATCAACCAACAAATTAGCAATAGGAATTGGATAGCCATCCATCGGTGTAGCCATGTTGAGGTTCCTGAAATCGATACAAACACGAAGATTCTCGTTTTTCTTATAGATAGGAACCACATTAGAAATCCACTCTACATATCGACACTGCCGGATAAATTTTGCCTCAATCAATTTAGTTATTTCGACCTTAATGTCAGGAAGTATATTAGGGTTGCATCGACGTGCTAGCTGCTGATATGGCCAAAATCTAGACTTGATAGGTAACCGATGTTCAACTATCGATCAGTCTAATCTAGACATTTCAGTATAATCCCAAGCAAAATAGTCTTTACATTCCTTTTAACAAATCGTGATGCTTACACTTGGAATCTAACTTAGCACTAATAAAAGTAGGCCTCGGCCTGTCACCACTACTAATATCTACCTCTACTAGATCATCAGCTGATGTGAACCCCTGACCTAACTTTCCATTAAAACTCCTCTTCAGATCCGACTGCTTGGATCGGTGGAATTTCATAATCAACAACTCTAAGGAACTCCTTCTCCCAAGCTTCCCCTAATAAGCATTTGGTTTGCTCATAAGTATCTGGTTCTACTGATACAATGATGTAAGAAGAGTCACCAGGGACAACCTCAATCTTATCTCCAACCCACTGTAGGAGGCATTGATGCATTGTGGAAGGAACACAATAATTGGCACGAATATAGTCCCTTCCTAGGAGCAGATTGTATGCACCCTTACCATTGATAACAAAGAATGTCGTTGGCAAGGTTTTGCTGCCGATGGTCAACTCAACGCATACCGCCCCTTTGGCTGGCGACACATTGCCTTCAAAATCCTTCAGCATCACATCGGTTTTGGTCAAATCTTGATCTCCTTTGACAAGTTTCTGATACATCACATAGGGCATAATATTAATCGTAGCTCACCTGTCGATGAGCATCTTAGATAAAGGCTGCCCATCAACTCTGCATTTAACAAACAAAACTTTGAGATGTCTCTCGTCATCGGTAGGTTTCTCAAAAGCAGCCTTTATTGGATCGAGTGCTAACTGAGCTACTTGATCGCAGAGACCAACTTCTTCCTCATTATTGAAAGGTGCCAGAAACTCCATCTGCAACATAAATACCATATTAATGTCTACTGATGGGCCCTTACCCTTGTATTTCAACTGCCACTTCCAATCTTTGGGCCTCTCATTGGAAGAGTTTCCCTCTCTGTATAGGTCTCCCTGACGCTCACACTGCAGCCTCCTCTTCTATGTCCTTGTCAGACCCTCAAGGCACCATTGGGAAGTTTAGTTTTCCAAACCGGCTGATAATGGGTCTCAGTCGATTCTACATGACGTATATTAGGGTCCTTATAGAATATTTCTTCATCAGGAACTCTAGCATTTGCCATCTCTTCAAGATCTTCTTGATTCCTTGCAAAATAATCAGCGCACTTAACAAGCCTTTCATGTACACTGAGTCTATCCGCCAGCCGATCATGCACCGGTGCTCTGCCTCTGGCCGGCTCATTGATAGACAAACCCCGATTACTAGGCTGAAACCTCCTTTCTGACCAGTTGGCTAGATAATAACCATTACAATCAGGATAATTTTCAATAGTTGGTAATTTAATGTCTCCTTCCTAGCAGTGGATGAAAAACAGGTAGTTCCAATAATCTTTATGTCATTGCCACTCCTCCCGACGTTACTCTTCTTGTTGTTGTCGATATTGGTCCTCATGTTGACACCAATCCTCCTATTGCCTTCCTCCCTGTTGCCGTCGATGAGTGATCACAATGCCAGGTCGAGGAGATCTCTTGGAACTGCGACCTTCTTCTAGCAAACCCTTGCCTTTTACATCATCGGTAGTTATCTGATGTTGGGCATCCACCGATGCATTCTTCTCAGTAGCCTCTGATGTCGATACCTTGGTCTTACCCTTGGCATCCAACATATTTGCTAGGAAAGGATGCTGATCGATTTTAATCGGTTTCTGGGCCTTAGCGTTGTCAAAATTAATTCTCCCAGACTCAATAGCCGATTGCAATTGCTGCCTGAATACCTTACACTCATTTGTACTGTGTGAAGTTGCATTGTGCCATTTGCAGTACTTGATCTTCTTCAATTCTTTCTGTCGATGGAATCACATGATTGGGTGATAGTTTAATTTGACCTTCTTGAAGCAAAAGATCAAATATCATATCAACTTTAGTGATATCAAAGGTGAACTTTTCTGGTTCTTTCTGACCAAAAGGACAAGATATCGGCCTTTTATTCTTAACCCACTCAGCCAAGGCGATAACTAGTTCTTCATCAGAATCAAAGTCTTCTACCTCATTGACAAATGACACCTTTTTGCTCCAATTCTTTCTAGGCTCAAAGACCCTAGTGTTCTGATCAGAGATCCTTTGTGCAAGATGACTTAGGCTTTCAAACTTCTGAGAAGCATACTTGTCCTTGAGATGTGGCAATAACCCTTGAAAAGCCAGATCAGAAAGCTGTCGATCATCCAGCACCAAGCTGTAGCACTTGATATTCACATCTCGTAGCATCTGTACAAAACTTTCTACCGATTCATCATTACGTTGCCTCAATTTTACTAAATTGGTAAGCTTCTTTCCATGGACTCCAGCAAAGAAATACTTATGAAATTGTTTCTCTATATTGGCCCAAGTAATAATAGAATTTGGTGGTAATGAGATGAACCACGTGAATTCCGATCGAGACAAAGATGATGAAAATAATCGAACCCTTAATTCATCTCTGCTAGCTGCCTCTCAACATTGAATAATGAAGCGATTGATATGCTCCATTGTCGATGTATCATCTTGTCTAGAGAATTTGGTGAAATCTGGTATCTTGTACTGATTTGAGAGAGGTATCAAATCATATACTGGAGGATATGGTGTTTGATAAGAGTAAGTATTAACTTTGGGTTTTATCCCAAATTGATCTCTCATGATTTCTGCTATCTTATCGACCTAATAAGCTTTAGCTTCCTGCCGATGAACTGGCTGAATTTCTACTGGAGGCACCTGCTGATATGCTTCCATGTGTCTCTGTGGTACACGATCTCCACAATCAGCATATTCGTCACTGCTTATAGCCCACCAACCTGTTGGATAAGGTTCATCGGCTACTATGTTGATGCCTGATTCTGGAAGCCAGCCTGTATATGACCTTGCTAAATTCCTGCAACTTGATAGTTCTATTGAACTGTATGGTAAATAGGTAATTGTCCTTACCAACCATTATTAGAATTCATGAGCACAAAGTTTGCTGATGGTTGGTAACTTGCTGTCATTGTTGGATAATAATTAGCATAACCAACTTGAGGCATGAATTGTACCGCAGGTTGACTCATAGCAGGAGCCTTCTGTTGCATCGGTAGCAGATTTGGCGATAAACTTGTATTGGGTGCTTGAAACGAAGGCACGTGGAAACCTCCTAAAATCGGTTGCACAGTGGCCGATGTAGCATATTGAGGTACGCGAGTTACTGGAGCAACCGATGATACAAGAGCTTTTCCTACTGCATCAAACACTTGAGGCAATCCTAAGCTGATGGTAGACAACTCCGAAGGTATACCGTACCCTCACCAATTAGTAGGAATCTAGCTGTTCTGAGACACAGGGCCTGACATGGCTGATGTCGATAGATCTGTATAGAGTTGAACTCGTCCTCCTGGAGGCATTGGATCTGATGTTATCGGCGTAGATTGATCACTAGGCGCACTTGCCAAAATTGGAGAAGTAACTTCTGTACCCACAACGGCTGAGGTCTAGCTTTTTCATGAGCAGGTCTAGCTTTGCAGACAGCATGTCTACTTCCTTGAGCTGGTGCATACCTCCACCTCTCTTGCGTGTCTGAGTCCTTTCTTCATTCCAGCCTTGGTTGGACGCCATCTTCTCCACAAGAGCTGTGGCTTGTGATATGGTAAGTGATAGGAATGCTCCTCCAGCTGTAGCATCCATGGTCTCTCGGGCACTGTTGCCGAGCCCATGATAAAACGTCTGCATTAGTAGCTAACTCTCCATTCCATGATGGGGACATTCTAGGATGTAGTATTGGAAGCGCTCTCAAGCTTCTAGAATAGATTCATCATGTTGTTGCTGAAAACTTGTAATCTTCTCACGAAGAGCATTGGTCTTGCCCATGGGAAAGAACTTAGCCAGAAAGTTTGTGGAGCAGAATGCCCACGTAGTATTCTTCTCCTTTGTAGCCTAGAACCACTGCTTCGCTCTTCCTAACAGTGAGAATGGGAAAAGGCGAAGTAGTATAGCATCTCTGGGGACTCCTGATATGGTGAATGTGCTGCAAATCTCCAGGAAGTGTTGGAGATGAGCAGAAGCATCTTCGTGTGCCCTCCCACAGAACTGGTTGGATTGCACCATGTTGATAAGTCCAGGCTTGAGCTCAAAGTTGCCATCGATCTCTGCAGCAGGTCCACTGCGGATGTTGTCCGTAGTGGGAGCTGAGAACTCGCGGATCGATTTGTTCGCCATGGCTTCGAACTCTGAAGACAAGTTTCGGTGATCTTCTTGATTGGATGAAGCTTCTTGCTGTAGTGTTGATGATCTCTTCTTGAGCTTGGCTCTTGTTTTTCTGAATAAGGCTTCGGGATTGTCAACAAAATTTCCTGGAAGATGTCTTCTATTCATACATTACCCTGCATAAGATAAAATAGAAAAATATCGGGGTAAAACTGTATGAGAGAATTGATAAGCTCAATCATATTAGTGATGCGAATGATAACTCAAAATTCCATATTCATTCCTGATTAGTAATCAACCTTCCCCGGCAACGGTGCCAAAAATGCTTGTTGGGTATTCTTAACATCATTACCAAAAGTAGACTTAGTTTTCTAATTCTGATAATGGTGCCAAAAATGCCCAACCTATCCCTCATACCACTTAAGCCAAGTTGTCATCCCCAGCATGACATGAGAGACGCGGTATTGAAATATGCAATTGCTCATCTAAATAAATAATGAATGGGATCTGCAAGCGCACAGATTAATACCGATGTAGCATTTTAACCGGGAAGTACTCCAGGTATCGTTATTTATATTTTTACCACTGGGAAGGGATTAACAATCATCAATATTGATTATAGAATGGAATATGAGATTGAGTATCTATCATTGCATGTATAATTGAGAACATTTATCTAACTCTTTCATATAGGGATAAGTGTCACATAAAGGATATATAAAGAAATGAATAGTGACAAAGATAATTAATCTGATCAGCATAACTTAGCCACATATAAATATGATAAGCACCTCAATTAGATATTCTAACAAGTCATTAGCATGGTATTAGAACGAAGTACAAGAATATTTCCTAAGTTATTCTCAACTATATAGTCTAGCATTGTCATAGTTAGTGCAAGCATACTTAGCAATCATTGCGAGACAAGACTACGCCCATGCATAGTGATATTAGCAAGGAATATGAGAAACATCGTAATCACTCCCCTGTAATAATGTTGCTCTGCCAGCCCAATACACGAGAGGGGGACTATATAAGAATCAATGAAGTTGTCACTATCACGAACTACCCCACGATCTGGCATATCGGGTACAATCGCAGATAAATACGGTATAAGCACCACGCCTACACAATATCTATCATCTACCCATGGATCCGATGGATAAATGCAATACGATCCTAAACATGTATATAGATCCAATTTAACTAAGCCAAGTATATAACTATGATAGACTAAGAACAATATAATCTTGAATATAAACAAGTAGAGCAAAGTCATAATCAATATATTGAAGTAGAGCAAAGTCATATTCATAATATTGAAGAACAAAGATGAACAATTGGAAGAACAATTAGAGAATTACCAAGAATCCTCGTGACAGATACGGAAACCAATCGAAGATTGACTCCTTCTAGTTCTAATCCTATATAGCTATGCTAATCTAGATGTCTAATTGATGTGGTGGCTCTAGGCTTGATCACAGGCTTCTTCTCCCTTGACGAATAATGAATTTGGGTTGAGAGGCTCTCTCCTCCAGGGGCCAGGGGGTCTGGTTTTATAGTCCCTTCAAGTGAATATGGGCCGTTGGATCAAACCGACATTGATTCAACGGTTATCCTTGATCCTTTAGGTCGGTGGAGATTGATCCCGAAAGAGAGTGCTGATTGGACTCCAGAGGTGGGCGGGCGCCCAGGGCCAGGCCCCGTTCGGCCTCTGCTTCCTTCTCGTGGCTTTTGGAGTCTTCTAGATGTAAGATAATTGTGCGGCACGTTAATATCTCTATGTAATCCTGACGTGTGGGCCTTTCTTCTGTATTTCCTAATAACCCCCTGTAGAAATAGACAAACACCAAAACTCATGGAATTCTGTCAGATAAAACCCTAAGTCGGGATGTTGGTTGCATTTGGATCATTTTCTTTGTTTATTTGATAATTAAATTTGATACTTAAGGACCGTCAACACTCATCTCAACCTATAAATACTCCCTTCCTCAACACTCATCTTCTACCCTGCCATTCTTTATCTCCATCCTCGTTCTATTCGGTGACGACTTTGACGAAAAGCTCAAGAACTCCGGCAACAAGTAACTCCCCTGCAGCAAGACTCATAACTCAAGACCTCCAAATCCTTGATCTTCCCCCTACCAGAATAAAAGGCCGTCAACTTCACTGTTTCTGAGGTTACTCCATCATCTTCTCTTTCCTTTACTGCAGTTCTTTACATTCTTGTGAGTTTATTTACTTAGCATTTTCCTACTATTTTTCTGTCCTTTTGATCCCCAAACTCTAGGATTTGAGTGACAAGATTGTTATCCCCACTGAGCAACCTCATCTCCAATGCTTGAGCCCAATGGGTGATCCAGATCCTACTAATTTAATTGCGTTCAGAAACCAACAGGATCCCCTTCAGAGCCGAAAACATATCCTTAGATCTATGGAAGGATACTTCCCGATCCTAGCCAAAACCCACTAAGGGATGGAAAGATTGGTTCCTAAGAGTCAATGGGGCAAACGAAGTGTACTGGGGGGAACGCAAACTAGACCAATGCATCAGACTCTCCATTGCCGATATGGAGAAGAATGAGTCAATGATGATAGCAGCCTCACACTTCTGGTCAGACACCCACAATGCTTTTGTATTTGGTCATGGCCTAGCTTCCCCTGCACTTGCCGATGTCCTCATGCTTACTGGCTTGGATATCTCAACTGCCGATGATGGCGGTATTTTCGACTGGAAATCTGAGTATAAAGTAGAAACCCGTAATATCAGCGGCTCGTCAGGATACATCCAGAAGTATCGGTAGACTGGATCGGTTGGCCAGAGAGATCATGCTATCTTTCTGAATATGTTGCTGGAAAAATTCATCTTTTGCGGCCGATTGGTAGGGCCAACTTCTGTTTACCTATCGACAGCAGAGTGGCTTGTAACACTCCTAGTGTTAGCTTGCATGTGAATCATGAGCATTGCATTAACATAAGCATCATCATGATCACTCATGAGCATCATACCATGATCACATGCCATTTGCTTTATGCACTACATGATTAATTTGCTTGTGTGACTTGAATTGAGTGTTTATAAGGGGTAGCCAATGCAAACAATTGTACATTGTCTTCCAAAATACTTCAATCATGTTTAGAATATCATTTGGAACAAAGTTCATGTTGAAGGTTTTGGCCAAAAATGCCCCTAGATTAGGGTTAACCCTAGAATGGCTTAATTGACCCCCTAGACCCCATTTGAAAGATGTTTTATGAAACTGGTGTTAGAGACCTTGCATGTCTTTGACACCTGAAGCAAAGTTGTATAGAATTTCCTAAGCTACAAAAGTTATGTTGATGACTTTTTATGAAAAAGCATGGAACACTTCCAAAATTCACCCACAAGCCAAAAATCAGGGCTGATTTCATACTTAGCCAAATTTGGCTAAGTATTGGATCGTGCAGTTTCGACCAGGGGTGATTGGGAGCTTTGTAGTTTGAACTCCAGACCGAGTTAGACTTTGATCTTGTAACCAAAGTTGTAGAACTCGTGTAGCTCTGTCCAAAGGAACAAGTTTGAGCCAAAACCATCGAGTGAGCTGAGAGTAAAACGTCGGTGAACTTCCGGTTTCAGACACGGTCGACGACGACTGAATCGCGCGATTCAGTTTCGTCAGTCGCCGGCCGGCCGACGCGTGGACGACCCGTGGCGGCCGTACGTCGACGGCGACCCCGCCTGTCAGCCCCGGCGCCTTCACTTGGACGCCACGACGCCACCCCGAGCCCCGGCCGTCCTCATTTCGCCTCTCCAGCGCTCTCTCCCTCCTCCATTTCGTCTCGGCGAGCTCCGCCGTGGAACGGCCGCGTCGCCCGAGCTCTTCTCGCCGTCCCCGGCCAAGCCAGCCCGCCAAAAGCTTCACCAGAGCCTCCTCTACCTCGGCGTCACCTCCTTGGCCACTGTCGAGCACGGGTAAGGCAGCATTGCCAGGCTCCGAGCAGTTCTCCCTCGCCGGAGTTCCGCCCGAGCTCACCGGCAACGTGGCCAGGCTTCTCTGCTCCACCATTTCCTTCCATTCTTGCTCCTATCGCTTCACCTTGGTTCACTGATGCTCGGCATGACACTCTACCGCGTCGCCGTTGCCTGGATCCGCCGGCGTATCGCCGCGCAGCGCCGCCGCTCCGCCATTCCCGACGGCGAGTCCCCTAGAGTCTAGTAGAGCGCGCGTAATGTAGGTCAACAGAGTCGCCTTGTTGAGAGGAACACGTAGGTGCCCTTGGATCCGGCCGAGACCTCGTCGTCGTCGAGCTTCGCCGGCGACGAGCATCTCCCCTGTCCCCGTCTCGCTGACGCGTGGGTCCCGGATGTCAGCCTCTCTGTGTCACCCCCTCTGGTTCACTGTTGTGCAGAGCCAAAGCTGTTTTTGTAAAATTCATATCTGGAGTTTTAGAGATCCAAATGTGGTGCTTCCAATTTTGTTAGGTTCCAGCATAAGTCTAGTTTTTAATAAAAATATGAAACATGCCATGTTTTTGCAGAAATAAATAGATATAAATTAATCTTGGTTTTTCAGTGGGTAATTTTATCTTGAGATCTATTGATCTGCTGGCCATGAAAATTTAGGGAGTTGTTACTTTTGTTATGAATAGGCTCTGATAAATTTTTCATGATTTTTGGAAGCCTGGTTAAGAAGTTAAAATTAATCCCTGCTTAAATAGGAGAATCTTGTGGTATTTTTGATAATTAAAGTATAACTCCTTTTATGGTGAAACTTGCTGACTGTTGTACTTATGAGTAGACAAAGCAAGGAAAAATCTGAAATCTGTTGTTTGACACGTTTTGATAGGGTTTTACATTTATGCCTTGCATGCCTTTACTAGCTTGTGATTTTCATACCTAACAATGTTTACATGCAAATGTTCTGAAAATTGTACAGTGATCTTATGTTAGCATAAGTAGCTTGCTGTAATTTTCTTAGGATTTTTGGAACAATTTGAGTATATGTTCATTAAATCACCTTGATAATTAAATAAATGGAAAAGGTGATGATAGAAATAGTTGTAGACCTTGCCATGATGTTTTCTGGTGTTCCTTAGATATGTTACATCTGTTGGTGCAATTGGTTTATCCCTGTGATACATTCTCAATATGTGCAAAATATTATTTTTGGCTATTTATGCCTTTCCTAGAGCATTTCTGTACAGCTGATAGCAAATGATTAAGAACTACTTAAACATTATGTTTGCTGGGAAACTTGTCTATAACAAACTTGTAGCTAACTTAACAATCTACTTCGTATCCAAATTTCATGACATTTGGTTGAGTAGTTTCAAAGCTATGCATGTTGCAAGTAGTTGCTGCAAAGTGCTTGCTCTCTGGAATTTCCAGAGCAGCCAGAAAACTTTGTATCTTTTAGCATATTTCGCTTGGGAATCATGCTGGGATGTCTAAACGTAAATTGTAGACAATTTGCTAAGCTTTCCAGAAAGTGCTTACTTGCTTAATTTGGTTAAGTGATACTCGAGTTATAGCTGAAACTTGTGACTGGTTGGTTTGTCTACTAAACCAGTGACTGGGTAAGAGTAGCTAGGACTTGTTTAACTTGTCTATTTAGTCTCTCTACCAGAAAACAAGTATGCATTTACTTGTTATTCCATGACTCACTTATTCTTAGAAGTTTATGCTCATGTTATACCTTGTTTATGTCCCTTTGGCTCTTCATCATGACATCATACATCATATGTGCATTCCCCATATTCATCTCCTTGTCATGCATCCATAGGTGTACCCAAAGGAGTGACGGTGCTGGAGTTCGAGTTGCCGGAGCCGGAAGGACAGCAAGGGGAGCTACCTCAAGGAGTTGAGGAGGAGGATTTACTGGAGTGCCCTGACCACCGTCCCTCTACCTACGTTGAAGGCAAGCCCCGGAGCATTATAAGCCTCCTACTATTTTATTATCATGTTTAGCTATCAAATGACTATGGTTATATATTGTTGCATTAAGTGGTAGGCGTTGATATGACACCCTTGCTGCATAATGACTACCTTGTCGACCTTAAAACATTACCAAAGTAGGTCCAGGATCGAAGTAATGCTTAGCCATGCTTAGCTCGGTAGAAGCCGGGTGATTTCCTGTCACCTACGAGAAATAGGTGGATACGTGATCACGGTTGGCTATATTTTTGCTATCGTGGAAATAACCATGTGCTAATAATGAACTTGAGATCGGGCGGGATGATGATAGTGCAGCAACAAGGCATGGAGGTCTTGTGTGTGAATATATCCCCGTCTGAGTCGTTTAAGGACCGAATCGCTGTACGTCCCCGTATCATGTTGAACGCATGCCTATCACTTAGTTGGCCGGATAAGTCGTTCCGACCGCGAAGCCTACGAGTGCAACTCCGGCCGGATACCCCGTTCTGTATGAGTGCGCACCCCGGTTGGTAGTAAGTATGTGCGGGGAGTCAATGGCGTAAGACCGAGGTGTCAGGTTAGAGTCCTGACCCTGGCAGATTGGCGGTCCCTGGGGGTGCGGCGCTGGGCGGACCCGCGAATTGGTCCGGAGTTGTGCTAAAGGTGATCCGAGTTGCCGTCATGAAGTATGCTTGGGTGAGTGTTAGGAATACCCCTCCAGCTGGATAGGAATCGTTTCGAATCGCCGTCTCTCCCGGATAGTGAGAACTTGACTTGGGCAGCGGCAACGTAGAACTCAGTAAGCAAACATAATGGTTACGATGAGAATGTTGATAGCAAAGTGATAATCCTGATATGGTTACTACTGAAATTTTAATTACTCAAGTGTATGCTTAGAACAGGTGCTAATCTAGTGGATAGCTGCTTAGTAATGAACTTGCTGCTGAAATATAAATAAATGAATTACTTATAACAAAGGCCTTTATGCAAAAAGCGAGTCAAACCAGTCCACTAAGATCAGCCTTGCATACTCCTTTGTGTCACTTTATTTTTGGTTTATGACGGGTAAGTCTAGCTGAGTACATTCTCGTACTCAGGGTTTTATTTACCCCTGTTGCAGATGATGTCGTCTATCACGGCTATTGCGCTAACTGTCATCACCCAGCTGCGGATGATGAATAGATCATGGGCGTGATCACTTCTCTACCTCCGGTTATGCTTTTGTTGGGACTTGACAATGGAACTGGCATGTATTATAAACTGGGTTGTTGTTGTTTCAAAACTACTTTGTTTCCGCTACTGCTATGGTTTGTAATAACCTGTTTCAACTCTGATGTGTTGTAAAACTATGTTCTGTGTTGAATGTTGTAATCTGTGATGGTGATGCTTGATCATGTACGATCTTGGTTGTATGTTGGTTGAATCGAGGTCTTTTGAGATTTCGTCGGACTACCGGATTTATATGGGTTCAAGTCCATTGGCTTGACTACTCCCGTGGTCGCTAATTCACTTGAATTCATATAAATTGGATGGTTCTGTTACAGCTGGCATCAGAGCAAGATTAAGCATTTAACCATCATAGATGTATTTAAAAACAAACGAATTTGGTTTTCCTAAGCTAATTTGGTAAAATTAGGCTATATGTAGGGCTGTTTTAAAAATATTTTGATAACCTATACCATGCCAGTGGTCATACCCTTTATGCCCATATAAGGACTCCTAGGTGGCTTAATATTACTAACATGGGGGTTTTTCTTTTCGTCGTCCATATGGCGTGTAATTATATGGATACCGCTTACTTAAGTGGTAATGAATGGATCACATACCTCTACGCCATGGTAAGCATTGTTTGTTTTCTTTCGTCGTCCATATGGCGTGTAATTATATGGATGCCACTTGCTTGAGTGGTAATGTATGGATCTATATGCCTCTACGCTACGGTAAGTGTGAGCTGTGAGAGCATGACCGTCCAACCATCGGTCTAGGGGAGTGTTAGCTGTGGTTACTGGAATATTTACATGTTTCACACATGTATATATGAAGGTACTTAATTGTGGGTAGTAGGTGCAGCCATGTATACATATTTGATGTATAGGTGGGGGTATCCCAAATGGGTAGTGTGCTGCGGTATATATTCGGGAATATATACCGGAGTACCTAGCTTGATTGATTGTTGATTAGATTTACATTTCTGCACTTATACTGCTGTGGGGTTGGGCTGAAAAGAAATCTTCTGCAGGTACACTAACAACGAAACGTTTAGACCGTGTAGATGCGTATAAGAGTGCACGTATGTATGCCACCGACTATACCGTTAGAACTTTATTCTAAGTTTGGAAAGGACGTATGGAACGTGCATGCATCATGAATCATTCATACATTCTTTATGCAATACTTGGGTATTTAATTTTGAAAATATGATTCTTTATCTCTCCTTGTAATTAATCTCCCTTACTCAAATGTGGTCTTTCTACAGATGGCAGCCCCGCACGCGAGTGATACTTTCCTGGACATGTTTGGCACTCCTACTTTGTTGTGGAGGGTGCTAAGTTCAGTTGGATACGAGGAACCACCTAAGTACACTTGGACCGAGGCTGAGCATGCAGGAGCCTTACCTTGGGTAGATGTCCAAATTACAGTTCCCCCTTGTCCAAATAACCCACAGTGGCTAGGTTGGTTAGTTGACTGTGATGGCCAAACTCCTTGGGAGGGTGCCCAGGTAGCAGCCCTGGAGGTTTTGCTAGAGATTTGCCAAGAGCATGGTGATGAGCTGGTGAATGGCCCAGCGGGATCCGTTCCCAGAGTGAGTGTGACGGACACCTTTGTGTCCCAGGTTGGGAATGAGTCTCTAGAAATGAGAGAAACCTTCCTAGGGTATAGTTCTAGCCCTGCCATGAGTGCCATGCTAGCGGTACTTAAGCTGTACTATGTACGCCAGGACACCTACATAGATGCCATGCTAGCGCTTCAACAAGCACAAGTTGGGCAGCGCAAATTGCGCAAGCGCGTGCGCAAGCACCGCAAGGCTTTTATGGACGCACAAGCTGAGATCCAAAACTATCACACCGCTTTGCAAGCTCGCCGCAATCAAGTTGCAAACGCAGTTAGAGAGCGCAATGAAGCACAAGCCCGCATGATGCAAATGACTAGAGAGAGATGAGGCTATGCGCTTAGCTGAAAATAGAGAAGCTGCTAGAGTTAGAGCCTTGTTCCATGCTGAAATGAGAGAGGAAGAGCTGATTACTAGGATTGCTGAGCTGCAGTTGGATGTCCATCGCTTAAATAATGTTATAAATCCTATCCCACAACCAGCCCTTTTTAATCATGAAGAAGCTCCTAGTGAGGAAGATCAGGATGATGGCATCGTTTCTAATGGAGAATCCGAGGAAGATATGTAGCCTAGCGATGATTTTGTGATCATGTATCAGTTTCTATCTCTTTGTGCAATGGACATGTAATCTGAATTTTAGTTGAGACTCTATGTATTTGGCCATGGTGCCCCTCCTGTAAACCCTTAAGTTGTGACAATAACTCTATGTAACCCTATGCACTTATTTGTGATGCTCCATGTTTAATGTTGAGCTGAAATAATTCTCTGCAATGTCTTTAATCTTTGAGAAGGTGTGGCTGTGATTGATCGCGGGATTAACCAAGTGTCATGGCAGATATTTTCTTATTGTACATGGAATACTGCGGCTTGAATTATGTGAATTTACTTCATTAAATTCCGTATGGCAGCAATTGAAGTTCATGACAATTATATCTGTTGCCTGAAACAATCGCTTGGTATGCCTTGTGCAGATGGCTCGCAATACTCGCTCCGGTCACAACGAGGTGCCACCGCCACCACCTCCTCCCCCGCCTACGCCTACTGAGCTATTGGCAGCTCTTGTGGAGGGTCAGCGTATGCTCAATGAGGCTATGCAAACTATGGCGCAGCAAAACCGGGGTGGTCGCCATGTCCGCCAAGGCGGAGAGGCTAATCAGTACAGCAGTTTCAAGGATTTCCAGGACACCAAGCCGCCGTTGTTCAAGGAGGCTGTTGAACCTCTAGAAGCTGATGAGTGGCTTAACACTCTGGAACAGAAATTCTGTTTGCTAAGGTTAACCGAAGAGCTGAAGGCGGAATATGCAGCCCACCAGTTGTAGGGCAAAGCGGGTGTTTGGTGGAGTCATTACAGGACTAGCTTGCCCGCCAATGCTGTTGTAACCTGGGACCAGTTCCAAACTGCTTTCAGGAACACTTATATTCCACAAGGCTTAATGACTATCAAGCACACCGAGTTCATGAACCTGACGCAAGGCACTAAAAGCTTGACTGAATATCTTCATGCTTTTAATAATTTGTCTCGCTATGCTCCTGAGATGGTTGATACTGAAGCCAAAAAGCTTGCTAGCTTCAAGAGGGGATTAGGTCCTAAGTTGTCCAAGAACATGGCTGGTAACAAAAGTACCACTTTTAATGAGTTTGTAAGTGATGCATTGACTCAAGAGAACTCCAATGCCGTGTATGCCGCGTCCAAGAACCGCAAGAGGGCCTATGAGGCAGGTGCTTCACAGTCCAAGACTCCAGTGGCAAATAAACCGGCCTATCGTCCACCCAATGCTGTGACAAGGTATAGGCCACCGCAGAAAAAGTCAAATGTGAAGACGGGAGTTCGCAAGTCCTTCACCGTTGCTCTCCCAAGAGGTGCCACGGGTCAAGGAAGTCCCAAGACTCCTCCTGATAACTGTCCCTGCTTCAATTGCAAACAAGTTGGTCACTGGGCGAGAGATTGCCCTTATCCTAAGAGAAATGCTGCGGCTGGAGGCAATAACCGTATGGGTCGTGTGCACTACACCACGGTTGAAGAAATTCCGGAAGGTGAAGCAGTCACCGCTGGTATGTTCCTTGTAAATCAACACCCTACAGTTGTCTTGTTTGATTCTGGAGCTTCACATTCATTTATGAGTCAAACATTCGCATCTAAGCATGGGCAACATGTAATCGACCTTGATAGTGGAAAATTTTGCATTAGTGCTGCTGGTAACCAAATTGCTACAAACCAAGTAGTGAGGGATGTACAAATTGCCATAGAAGGGCGTAATTATTCAGCAAATCTTGTGATCTTACCGGGCTTGGGGATAGATGTTATCCTAGGAATGAAATGGATGAGTGATCATGGAGTGTTAATAGATACTTCAACTAGGGTCATCATGTTGAGGGAGCCTGATAGTGAGGAAGCTTTCTTAGTTCAACTCCCTAGAAGCAATGACATCCGTCACGCGGCCAATGCTATTCGACCACTCACTATAGCAGAAATTCCGGTAGTGTGTGAATTTCCGGATGTTTTTCCAGAAGACCTGCCCGGGTTACCACCGGACAGAGACATTGAGTTTAAAATTGATCTAATTCCGGGTACCGCACCTATCTCTAGAAGGCCATATCGAATGCCACCCAACGAGTTGGCAGAGTTGAAAAAGCAATTGCAAGAACTGCTTGAGAAAGGTCTTATTCGGCCTAGTTCTTCTCCATGGGGTTGTCCGGCTCTCTTTGTCAAGAAGAAGGACAAGTCTCTACGTATGTGTGTAGACTATCGTCCGCTGAATGCCGTGACTATCAAAAACAAGTATCCACTGCCTCGCATTGATATCCTGTTTGATCAATTAGCCAAGGCTAAAGTATTCTCCAAGATTGATCTGAGATCTGGGTATCATCAAATCAAGATCCGACCTGAAGATATTCCTAAAACGGCTTTCTCTACCAGGTATGGGTTGTATGAGTATTTAGTCGTGTCCTTTGGTCTGACTAATGCCCCTGCTCATTTCATGTACCTGATGAATTCGGTGTTCATGCCTGAACTGGATAAGTTTGTGGTGGTGTTCATCGATGATATTTTGGTGTACTCTGAAAATGCACAAGAACATGAGAAGCACCTTCGGATTGTACTCACTAGATTGCGAGAACATCAGCTCTATGCCAAGTTCAGCAAGTGTGAGTTTTGGCTGAAGAAAGTGCCTTTCTTAGGCCATATTTTATCCGAAGAGGGTATTTCTGTTGACCCGTCAAAAGTGCAAGAGGTTCTAGACTGGAAGGCCCCGACTTCAGTGCACGAAGTCCGGAGTTTTCTCGGTCTAGCGGGTTATTATCGGCGCTTTATTCCAGACTTTTCCAAAATAGCTAAACCTATGACCAGGCTACTACAAAAAGATGTGATGTTTGTGTGGTCCGAAGAGTGTGAAGTTGCTTTCACCACTTTGCGCCATTTGCTGACCACCGCTCCCGTTCTGGCGCAGCCTGACATTGAAAAGCCATTTGATGTCATTTGTGATGCATCTGGCACTGGCCTAGGTTGTGTGCTTATGCAAGAGGGCCGAGTTATTGCCTATGCTTCTCGGCAGCTGAGGAAACATGAAGCCAACTACCCTACTCATGATCTAGAGTTAGCAGCAGTTGTGCATGCATTGAAGCTCTGGAGACATTATCTGTTGGGTAATCTATGTCACATCTACACTGACCATAAGAGCCTCAAATATATATTCACTCAGCCCGAATTGAACATGAGACAAAGAAGATGGTTGGAGTTGATAAAAGACTACAATTTAGAAGTACACTATCATCCAGGCAAAGCCAATGTTGTAGCTGATGCTCTCAGCCGGAAACAACATGTTAGACCACTCCTAGAGGAAGGCTTCAATTTATTGCATCCTGTGGTCCTGCACAACATCATAGTCAGCTGCTCATTAGAGAGTCAAATCATAGAGCTCCAAAAATCTGATCCTGGTATTTTTCATATAAAAAGAAAAATGCAAGAGCAAGACACCAAGCATTTCAAGGTAGATGAGAAAGGTGTACTGTGGTTTGACGATCGACTAGTTGTACCTAAAGACCGTGACCTACGCAACAAGATCTTAGAAGAAGCTCATTCTTCCAAGTTGTCCATTCATCCGGGCAGTAGCAAAATGTACCAAGACTTGAGACCTTGTTTCTGGTGGACCAAAATGAAGAAAGAGATAGCAGCTTATGTTGCTAGGTGTGACACTTGCTGCAGGGTGAAGGCAGTTCACCTAAAGCCTGCAGGTTTATTGCAACCTTTGTCGATTCCAGGTTGGAAGTGGGAAGAAATCAGCATGGATTTCATTGTTGGACTTCCCCTTACTCAAAAAGGGCACAACTCTATATGGGTAATTGTTGACCGTTTAACCAAGTCAGCTCATTTTATTCCTGTACACTCTACATACCGGCCATCCGACTATGCTGAGTTGTACTTCTCTCAGATAGTTAAATTGCACGGAGTGCCTCGCACTATTATTTCTGATAGAGGTCCTCAGTTCACTGCTCGCTTTTGGGAGCATCTGCATTCACTCCTTGGTACAAAATTGGTTCGCAGTTCAGCCTACCATCCCCAAACCTCCGGTCAAACTGAGCGTGTGAATCAAATTCTAGAGGATATGTTGAGGGCCTGTGTTATATCTTCCAAGGGTGCGTGGGAGAAATGGTTACCCTTAGCTGAATTCTCATACAACAATAGTTATCAAGAGAGTATCCAAATGGCTCCTTTCGAAGCTTTGTATGGCCGCAAATGTAGAACTCCTTTAAACTGGGTCGAACCTGGTGAAAGGAGGTACTACGGAATTGACTTTGTTAAGGAAGCCGAAAAGCAAGTTCTCCTGATCCAACAACACATGAGAGCCGCCCAGGCTAGGCAGAAAAGCTATGCTGACCGAAGAAGAAAGCCAATCGAGTTTGAAGTAGGTGACTTTGTGTACCTAAAGGTATCGCCCATGAAAGGAGTAAATCGCTTCGGCGTTAAAAGAAAGCTTGCCCCTGGGTATGTGGGTCCCTACCAAATCATTGAGAAGAGTGGTAAGGTAGCTTACAAAGTGCAACTACCTGCCGAGATGAGGGCTATTTTCCCTGTATTCCATGTATCGCAACTTAAGAAGTGTCTTCGTGTGCCCGAAGAGAGAGTTGAATCAAGAGACATCAAGTTGCAGTCAGACCTATCTTATGAGGAAAAGCCTGTACAAGTTCTTGATGTCAAAGAACGAGTTACTCGTGGAAAAGTGATCAAACTTTTTAGAATTTTGTGGAACCGTCAAAATGAGAGAGACGCCACTTGGGAAAGGGAAGACTATTTACAAGTAACTTATCCCTCATTCTACGAAAAATGGTACGTCTTTCAAATCTCAGGACGAGATTTTTGTAAGGGGGGAGGGCTGTAACACTCCTAGTGTTAGCTTGCATGTGAATCATGAGCATTGCATTAACATAAGCATCATCATGATCACTCATGAGCATCATACCATGATCACATGCCATTTGCTTTATGCACTACATGATTAATTTGCTTGTGTGACTTGAATTGAGTGTTTATAAGGGGTAGCCAATGCAAACAATTGTACATTGTCTTCCAAAATACTTCAATCATGTTTAGAATATCATTTGGAACAAAGTTCATGTTGAAGGTTTTGGCCAAAAATGCCCCTAGGTTAGGGTTAACCCTAGAATGGCTTAATTGACCCCCTAGACCCCATTTAAAAGATGTTTTATGAAACTGGTGTTAGAAACCTTGCATGTCTTTGACACCTGAAGCAAAGTTGTATAGAATTTCCTAAGCTACAAAAGTTATGTTGATGACTTTTTATGAAAAAGCATGGAACACTTCCAAAATTCACCCACAAGCCAAAAATCAGGGCTGATTTCATACTTAGCCAAATTTGGCTAAGTATTGGATCGTGCAGTTTCGACCAGGGGTGATTGGGAGCTTTGTAGTTTGAACTCCAGACCGAGTTAGACTTTGATCTTGTAACCAAAGTTGTAGAACTCGTGTAGCTCTGTCCAAAGGAACAAGTTTGAGCCAAAACCATCGAGTGAGCTGAGAGTAAAACGTCGGTGAACTTCCGGTTTCAGACACGGTCGACGACGACTGAATCGCGCGATTCAGTTTCGTCAGTCGCCAGCCGGCCGACGCGTGGACGACCCGTGGCGGCCGTACGTCGACGGCGACCCCGCCTGTCAGCCCCGGCGCCTTCACTTGGACGCCACGACGCCACCCCGAGCCCCGGCCGTCCTCATTTTGCCTCTCCAGCGCTCTCTCCCTCCTCCATTTCGTCTCGGCGAGCTCCGCCGTGGAACGGCCGCGTCGCCCGAGCTCTTCTCGCCGTCCCCGGCCAAGCCAGCCCGCCAAAAGCTTCGCCAGAGCCTCCTCTACCTCGGCGTCACCTCCTTGGCCACTATCGAGCACGGGTAAGGCGGCATTGCCAGGCTCCGAGCAGTTCTCCCTCGCCGGAGTTCCGCCCGAGCTCACCGGCAACGTGGCCAGGCTTCTCTGCTCCACCATTTTCCTTCCATTCTTGCTCCTATCGCTTCCCCTTGGTTCACTGATGCTCGGCATGACGCTCTACCGCGTCGCCGTTGCCTGGATCCGCCTGCGTATCGCCGCGCAGCGCCGCCGCTCCGCCATTCCCGACGGCGAGTCCCCTAGAGTCTAGTAGAGCGCGCGTAATGTAGGTCAACAGAGTCGCCTTGTTGAGAGGAACACGTAGGTGCCCTTGGATCCGGCCGAGACCTCGTCGTCGTCGAGCTTCGCCGGCGACGAGCATCTCCCCTGTCCCCGTCTCGCTGACGCGTGGGTCCCGGATGTCAGCCTCTCTGTGTCACCCCCTTTGGTTCACTGTTGTGCAGAGCCAAAGCTGTTTTTGTAAAATTCATATCTGGAGTTTTAGAGATCCAAATGTGGTGCTTCTAATTTTGTTAGGTTCCTGCATAAGTCTAGTTTTTAATAAAAATATGAAACATGCCATGTTTTTGCAGAAATAAATAGATATAAATTAATCTTGGTTTTTCTGTGGGTAATTTTATCTTGAGATCTATTGATCTGCTGGCCATGCTAATTTAGGGAGTTGTTACTTTTGTTATGAATAGGCTCTGATAAATTTTTCATGATTTTTGGAAGCCTGGTTAAGAAGTTAAAATTAATCCCTGCTTAAATTGGAGAATCTTGTGGTATTTTTGATAATTAAAGTATAACTCCTTTTATGGTGAAACTTGCTGAGTGTTGTACTTATGAGTAGACAAAGCAAGGAAAAATCTGAAATCTGTTGTTTGACACTTTTTGATAGGGTTTTACATTTATGCCTTGCATGCCTTTACTAGCTTGTGATTTTCATACCTAACAATGTGTACATGCAAATGTTCTGAAAATTGTACAGTGATCTTATGTTAGCATAAGTAGCTTGCTTTAATTTTCTTAGGATTTTTGGAACACTTGGAGTATATGTTCATTAAATCACCTTGATAATTAAATAAATGGAAAAGGTGATGATAGAAATAGTTGTAGACCTTGCCATGATGTTTTCTGGTGTTCCTTAGATATGTTACATCTGTTGGTGCAATTGGTTTATCCCTGTGATACATTCTCAATATGTGCAAAATATTATTTTTGGCTATTTATGCCTTTCCTAGAGCATTTCTGTACAGCTGATAGCAAATGATTAAGAACTACTTAAAAATTATGTTTGCTGGGAAACTTGTCTATAACAAACTTGTAGCTAACTTACCAATCTACTTCGTATCCAAATTTCATGACATTTGGTTGAGTAGTTTAAAAGCTATGCATGTTGCAAGTAGTTGCTGCAAAGTGCTTGCTCTCTGGAATTTCCAGAGCAGCCAGACAACTTTGTATGTTTTAGCATATTTCGCTTGGAAATTGTAGACAATTTGCTAAGCTTTCCAGAAAGTGCTTACTTGCTTAATTTGGTTAAGTGATACTCGAGTTATAGCTGAAACTTGTGACTGGTTGGTTTGTCTACTAAACCAGTGACTGGGTAAGAGTAGCTAGGACTTGTTTAACTTGTCTATTTAGTCTCTCTACCAGAAAAGAAGTATGCATTTACTTGTTATTCCATGACTCACTTATTCTTAGAAGTTTATGCTCATGTTATACCTTGTTTATGTCCCTTTGGCTCTTCATCATGACATCATACATCATATGTGCATTCCCCATATTCATCTCCTTGTCATGCATCCATAGGTGTACCCAAAGGAGTGACGGTGCTGGAGTTCGAGTTGCCGGAGCCAGAAGGACAGCAAGGGGAGCTACCTCAAGGAGTTGAGGAGGAGGATTTACCGGAGTGCCCTGACCACCGTCCCTGTACCTACGTTGAAGGCAAGCCCCGGAGCATTATAAGCCTCCTACTATTTTATTATCATGTTTAGCTATCAAATGACTATGGTTATATATTGTTGCATTAAGTGGTAGGCATTGATATGACACCCTTGCTGCATAATGACTACCTTGTCCACCTTAAAACATTACCAAAGTAGGTCCAGGATCGAAGTAATGCTTAGCCATGCTTAGCTCGGTAGAAGCCGGGTGATTTCCTGTCACCTGCGAGAAATAGGTGGATACCTGATCACGGTTGGCTATATTTTTACTATCGTGGAAATAACCATGTGCTAATAATGAACTTGAGACCGGGCGGGATGACGATAGTGCAGCAACAAGGCATGGAGGTCTTGGGTGTGAATCTATCCCCGTCTGAGTCGTTTAAGGACCGAATCGCTGTACGTCCCCGTGTCATGTTGAACGCATGCCTATCACTTAGTTGGCCGGATAAGTCGTTCCGACCGCGAAGCCTACGAGTGCAACTCCGGTCGGATACCCCGTTCTGTATGAGTGCGCACCCCGGTTGGTAGTAAGTATGTGCGGGGAGTCAATGGCGTAAGACCGAGGTGTCAGGTTAGAGTCCTGACCCTGGCAGATTGGCGGTCCCTGGGGGTGCGGCGCTGGGCGGACCCGCGAATTGGTCCGGAGTTGTGCTAAAGGTGATCCGAGCTGCCGTCATGAAGTATGCTTGGGTGAGTGTTAGGAATACCCCTCCAGCTGGATAGGAATCGATTCGAATCGCCGTCTCTCCCGGATAGTGAGAACTTGACTTGGGCAGCGGCAACGTAGAACTCACTAAGCAAACATAATGGTTACGATGAGAATGTTGATAGCAAAGTGATAATCCTGATATGGTTACTATTGAAATGTTTAATTACTCAAGTGTATGCTTAGAACAGGTGCTAATCTAGTGGATAGCTGCTAAGTAATGAACTTGCTGCTGAAATATAAATAAATGAATTACTTATAACAAAGGCCTTTATGCAAAAAGTGAGTCAAACCAGTCCACTAAGATCAGCCTTGCATACTCCTTGGTGTCACTTTATTTTTGGTTTATGACGGGTAAGTCTAGCTGAGTACATTCTCGTACTCAGGGTTTTATTTACCCCTGTTGCAGATGATGTCGTCTATCACGGCTATTGCGCTAACTGTCATCACCCAGCTGCGGATGATGAATAGATCATGGGCGTGATCACTTCTCTACCTCCGGTTATGCTTTTGTTGGGACTTGGCAATGGAACTGGCATGTATTATAAACTGGGTTGTTGTTGTTTCAAAACTACTTTGTTTCCGCTACTGCTATGGTTTGTAATAACCTGTTTCAACTCTGATGTGTTGTAAAACTATGTTTTGTGTTGAATGTTGTAATCTGTGATGGTGATGCTTGATCATGTACGATCTTGGTTGTATGTTGGTTGAATCGAGGTCTTTTGAGATTTCGTCGGACTACCGGATTTATATGGGTTCAAGTCCATTGGCTTGACTACTCCCGTGGTCGCTAATTCACTTGAATTCTTATAAATTGGACGGTTCTGTTACACGGCTAGCCAATGGTAACCGATTCCCCCTTAGCCAATACCTTCTAGGCTCTATCTATCACCTCCTCCATCATGTAGCGGAGAAACTTCTGCTAGGTGAACCCATCGGCAACCTGGGAGGCCCTTGGGGGTTTATTAATATGTGGCTTAATGCCCACATGCACAAGCACTTACAGTGGGATTTCTTTGCACAACAATTCCCACCGGAGGACTATGAACTGGCAGAGGATGAATCGGCAACACGCTCGCACCTCAATTTTGGCGAACCTATTATAGTTCTTCCTGGGAGCGATGCAAATGAGAACCAGATTGGCCGATTCTTCCAAACATTCTACAATGGCCTTTCTAGGGATCAACGGGCTTGGATGCCTTATGAAAATGAAGAATCCAGATTCCCACTCACCTTTCATCCAGCCGATGACGCACTCAACAAGGATGATGATTTGATGATGGCAATCATCACTCCAAGAGCAATCCCAGTGAACAACTTTAGGAGTGGAAAGAATACCAACACAACTTATGAATCCTACAACACATCGGCATTATCCTGCCAACTAGCTTTTGGTCAATTGCCTATAAAAGTTTGCTATTCCGATGTGGTCAAGCCTAGGGAAACAATAACCAGTGGTCTTGAATGGATAAGGGTAGCTCAGCTTCAGCTAGATGCCGATACAGCAAACATTGATCTATCGGCTTGGGTTACAGCCTCCTTCATTACCCAGTTATATAAGTTGTGGTGGGAAGAATGGAAAGAACACCTATTCAAGGTATCAGCTCACATGTAACGAAACATGATTGACCCCGAGCATGAAGTCCCAGACGACGTTGTAAGTTTCTTCCCAATACTCAACCTTTTCTTCTCTTTTAAATTTATCGGCAACTCACTTCTTTATTTCAACAGGTTGATGACCCAGCACCAGCAATGAGCAGAAGCGGGCGGCCGACCAACCTTCACTCGATATCTCTAGTTTCTCTGATCGGCCACAATGCTCCAAGCCTAGCAACCCTAATGCACCGAGGCGTTCATTTTAAGAAGATGACCACCAGACGGTCAAAAACCTCTCCATCGGTAGCTGCCGCCACTCTGGCATAGGCTTTCAAGGTAAATTTTCATTTTTTTATCATACCGATTTCATCCTATACCTATATTATTCTTTTAGGGTGCGTCGGCTACAACTGGAACATCATCGGTAACATCGCTTTGCCGCAAACATTTTATTCTTTAACAAATTCCAGCAATATTTTTCAGCTTTTATATCTAACTCACAAAACATTGAATCTTGTGACAGCGCACCGGCGCATCGGCAAAGACCAAAGGTACTCAATCATCGGGTGTCGATGCCTCCCAGTCTAGTCAAGCTCCTCCTCAGAGAAAAGCCCCAAAAAGCACCAAGACTCAACCGAAGCGGCAGAAAACAGTACCATCCTCTTCGCCTCATCCGACGCCTCAGACTCAAACAACACCATCTTCTCCGCCTCATCCAGTGCCCCAGACTCAAGCAGACCTGGCTGATGCACCGGAGCAGATCACTGATCCAATTGACACTACAAGAATTCAGGGTTTCTGTGACGATTAGATTATGACGATAACGGCCTGATTCTTGTCATTGCTAGTCTACTGTGACGAAGTGACTATCGTCACAGAAGGTGGGTCACTAAACAGCTTCTGTGACCACTAGAGGACTTCGTCATTGATATAATGACGACAGTTCTCCTGTCATTGATGTAATAACAAAACTAAATCGTCATAACAAATTAAAAAAAATAACATTTTCTGATTGGTCCACTCTACGTATCATTTTAAGGTTGGTATACGTGGCTCATTTTGATTGGTCCACACGTCATTTTCAGGTTAGTATACTTTTTTTATTTGACCTACTATTTTTTATTTCATCCATGTTTTATTTGGTTCATGGCCCACAATTAGTTGAAACACAACCCATAATTGGCAAAGAATTCACACGGTACAACAGCCAATATATATATCATTCAACAATTACAACCTAGGGAAATACAAGTTATAATTCTCTCCGCAGAGAGCTAATACGTCCATGAATGATGTACATCTGCAACTGTCCAATACATGCATATGAATATTAACATCTGCAACTTCTCGTCCTAGAAAACCCGACGACA
Organism: Sorghum bicolor; assembly: GCF_000003195.3. NCBI lineage: Eukaryota > Viridiplantae > Streptophyta > Magnoliopsida > Poales > Poaceae > Sorghum > Sorghum bicolor. The sequence continues at coordinate 24,007,195 of NC_012876.2, read as the reverse complement.
CATCTGCAGCAGCAAGGCAACAAACATAAAAAATGATTATTTTAAAGGCAGAACAAAACACTATCATCTGTCAACAACATGTAATCCAAGTTATAATTCTTTCTGCATAGGGCTGCTGCAAATGAACAAGAAAAGTAAAAACTTTGACAGGAATTCCAACATTCCATTTGCTTACAGATTAAATATATAAATCTGACAATAGAGCTCTCGTGTTGTCAAGTCTCATTGCACAAGAGTGTTTCATTTGCTACAAGTGACAAGCTAGCTGAATCATGCATAGACAAAGCACCAGGACAGAGCAAAAATAAAACTAGCTATTTTCAACCAATTAAGATACCGCTTACTGGGCAGTAACATATTAAGATAAGACTATCCAAAAAAGTCAAGGTAACATGTCAGTTAGTAAATTTGCATTGTAAAGTAACCGAATGATTTAGAGCTACCATCTACTGAACCCAGATTTAGAAAAAAAATAATAAAGAACTGCAGTTTTACTGCCCGCAAGTAAATGCAATCCTTGACAGATATATCTGGACTAGTATGCTCCAGTTCACTAGTAATACTATTACTGCTACAAAATGGAGTTTGTCCTTGAGTTCAGATATAGCAGTTCACTAGGGAAGTCTTATTGCATACTACTGAACACACTAGTTGTAACATCCCTGATGTTACGGTTACTAAAACTGGATCATGTCATCATAAGCATTGCATAGCATACTGGTTAAGCACAACCTGGTGCATCAACTTAAAACAAGTTTACTTTGGTTGCTTGTGCTTAGGGAACTAAAGTTTGCTTATATTGTGCAATGATGCTAGCGTGGTTGTGAAATCCCTTGAGTTGGGGGATTCCGAGAAAATGGGGGGGGGGGGGGGCTGATTTTTAAAACCCTAGTTTTTCCCCCTTTTGTGCAATTTCAAAAGTAAGCAAAATTTGAGAATGAGTTCAAAAGCAAAGTTGTAGATATTGTTAAGATGTACAACTTTGGTGTTTTGAGTTTTTGAAGTTTCAATACAAAATTCAAAGTAATTTTGAAAATACAGATTTCCGGAAATTGTCCCCTTTTCCAATTTGAATCCCTAATTCAAAATCTGTTTGGAATCTTGAAAAGTGACCAACATGAAAGTTGTAGAGCTCAATAAATTGAACAACTTTTATTTTGGGAATTTTCAAGTTATTATGGAAAATCAAAAGTAATTTTGGAATTTCTGTTCTGGTCAAATTCAAAATTAGAATTTTTCCCCAAATGGGAATTTGAATTTCAAACTGTTTTGGTTAAATTCACTTGGTTCCTTTCAGAATTTGAATTTGAGCCTTAAAGGAATGTTGTAGGAAATTTTATGCTGCACAAGTTTTGTTTTAACAGAATTTTGACTTCAGTTCAACTTTTGGGAGTAATTTGCAAAAGACAGGAAAGGGAGGGATAGAGGTTGCTACAGTGTCCCAATACGGATCCCGAGCCCCTATCCTGCGCGGCCGCAGGCCGTGCAGCACCGTGCGCGCGTTCTCGCCGCCACGCAGCTGCTTGCCAGCCCCGTCACTGTGTGACGTGAACGCCCGCGACCCCTGCGCCTCGTCCTCTTGAGCGTCCGCGCGGCCGACCTCGAACTCTCCCACCTCGACGACCAAAACCACCCAGTGAAGCTCCACCATCCAATACACCTCGCTCGCTCCCTCTCCAACCAAATTGAGGTCCCCACCACCTTCGCCACACTCTTGCGGACCCAGTGCGCTCCTCGAAACGTTCTCTAACCCACCCAATCGCCGGTACCTCCTCTTCTTCCCCAACTCCGGCCGGGACCGCAGCCGTGAAGCCTTTCCCGTGACCACGCTGTTCTAGTAGGTAACACGCTTTGTTAGCGGTTGTTTCAAGTTCCTCTCTCCCCTAGAAGCTCATGCGCTTGCTCTTTCTCTCTAGACGCGGGCAGGTTCACCGGAACGACCCCACCGAGGCTAGAGCGCCCGCCCGATGACACCGCCACCATCGCCAGAGCCCTCTGCCGCTTGTCCCACAGTGGTGATATGAGCACCATGCTCCTTACTCTTCCCCGAAACTCCCCGTCACGTTCGTTCGCGCTCTACCGAGACCTAGTGGCCGGTCTACGGGCGACCGTCGCGGCAATCCGCCATTCGCGTGGCCGAGATGGAGAGAAGCGAGTAGAACGTGCTCGTGTGATAGCAATGGAGTCACGTGGTTGAGGCGAAGCTGCTGCGCACCCCAGCGTGGGCTAAGACCCCCGCTAGTGACGGCAGGAGACGCGGCCGAGCCGCCGGACGAGTGGAAGATGGAGCTGATGGACGGAGACCGCCCGTCAGCGACCCGCAGAGAGAGGAGAGGAGCAGCGCACGCGTGTGGGCCGGCCTGGGCCGAGCGTGAGCGGGCCGACCACAGCAACAGTGTGCTTTTTCCTTTTCCTTTTATATTAAAAGTGCCTGATGTTTGAATTCGTATAGAAAATTTTATGCAGATCCAAAAATAGTGGAAATTTTTGTATAGGCTCTGTGAAATGAGTAGAACATAGAAAAAATATTAGGTTACATTTTCTGGCAATTTCCATATATATAAAAATTGTATCCTTTATTTAGTAAATAAAACTTCCATGAATTTTAGTAATTTATTGATATGTCCAAAAATCACCAAAATTTGTGGGATGTCTCTGAATATTATTCCTTAGCTTCACACAAAATTTGGTGGCATTTGGATAATGCTTCAATAAACTATTAATATACCCTTAATTAGTAATTTAGTAATAATCCTAAAATAATTAAGTAATAATTAGCTTAATTTCTCAAAGTAGGATTTGAGTGCTTTTGGTATTGTGTGATGATCTGAGCTCATTATCCTTAACGACCTTTGGCATTTAATTATTGTTTGATGTTAATACTTAATTACTGTAATTAATACTTAATTAAAGATTAATTAATATAAAAGGGATCAATAATTAATTAATTAAGAATAATTATGAATTAATAAAAATATTAATTTACTGATGCAACCTCTTGGGTAAAAACACTAATGTGATAAAACAACGTTAATTACTGTTTAGTATGTCCTTGCACCGGAAGCATTCAACCCCTCCTTTAATATTTTAAATTTTTTATCACTTATGAATTAAAAATGCTGAATTACGTAGTCAAGAAATGGGTTTAACCTACTTGTGGCATTTACTACCTTGATATTTGTTATCTTGTCCTTGGCACCCGTTTTATTTTAAAACTGCGTAGTGATGCTTAGCCCTGCTTACTAGATAAGTTTTCAAATAAGAAAGTTTGAAGAGTTGTTGTGGAATACTTTTATGGTCAATGATGTTTCAACTAGAGACCGGTCGGTGGACTTTCTTTAAGAATGGAGTCTTAAAGTAGTGTCTCCAACTGTGTCGATTAAGGACCAGTCTGTTGATGGCCTGCTGGGTTGAGAATTTATAGTACTAGCCACTTGCCCTCGGTAAGCCCGGTCTTGTGATTCCTCAATGACAGCGGCTACTCGCGCACTGGGTGTGGAGCGATGGCGAGAGTAGCATGTACCCTCCTAGCAAATGGGCTGGACGGTGGAGTACTGTGCTCTCGGGTGCCGCGAACCCGGTCAGATTTTGGGAAAGCTAGATTTGGGTTGACATATGCAATATTCGGTTCTAGATATGTCGAGTGGTTAGGAACTCCAGCTGGATTGCTAAGCGGTTCGAATCGTCGTTGCTCCCCGATTGGGAGACTCAATCCACTGACCCTCATCATAGTTAAATATGCAACTAAGCTGTAAAATGAGAATGGGTGAGATGTCTGATGAGGTTCGGATCCCAATTCCTGGACTCAGAGTGACATGAAGCTATGGCCGTAGGATGGATAATACTTTTATTACGGACTAGGAATTTACAGACTTGTCTGTGAAAAGCAACTAGATAGATTGTCCTCGAATTCCTCGGCCTCTTGAGGTGAGCAATTTGTGGTTAAAACTTGAAAGTAAGGATGCACTATTAGTAAGCTTTTTAGCAAAACAATTTGGCTCATTGCTCAGCCACCCCTTGTCTACCCTAAGCCTGAATTCCTAAGTTCTCTTTTTCTGCCGGGTAAGTCTTGTTGAGTACTCCCATACTTAGGGTTTTATAACCCCTGTTGCAGGTGAAGCTCAGGAGCCGACTTGTTTCGGACCCTGTTGTGTGACCGTCGTCGAGGTTGACGACGAAGAAGAGTGAGCGTGACCCGTGGGCATGGTCTGTAAGTTTGTAATCTTTGTACTATAGTTAAAGTTGCTCCGCTGGACCTGGCTTGTAATAACACTTTATCTAAGTCTTATTTTGAAGAACTACGTTTGTAAATTAAGTTACATAATGCTTCCGCTATTTTACTCTGAAATGGTATTTTGGTTACACCCTACGTGTAATACTGCAATGTCTTTTCAATGAATGATCCTAGTGTTAAGGTGGCCACTTGCTATCCTGAAAGGGCGAGAAGAAGAAATTCTCATTAATTGACCATCACTAGTGGTCAGGACGAGCTCGGTTATTATGCCACAGGTAGGAGTGGAATGGGCGTCCCGAGATGCTCATCGGGCTTCTAGAGTAGAAGGATCCCCGGCATCACCGTTAGAGGTCCTTGGGACAATGACAGGTTTCGGAGGGCCCAACTACTTAGGAGGTTCGGCCACAGCTGGTATCGGAGCATTCATTGCTAAGATGACTGTTGTATCCTTTGAAAAACTTCAAATCCATTTGGATCCAATAATATAAACTTGCCTATTTTGAGTCCAAATGCTTTAGCTCTATCTTACCCTTGGCTGTAGGCTTTATTAGAATTTTTTCGGCCGTGCGGAGGAGCAACATAAAGTATAGCCCTATGATGTTAAATTTTAAGCGATATAGTTATGAATTTCTATTGCGAATCGTAAGTACGTGCATGCATCATGATATATCACTTGGTCAATTACCTTCCTCTTTATCCGAGTTGGGTTGTATAGGATCAATCCCATTCTTGCTAACCTTTAAGTTCTTCCTTACTAATCCAAACTTACCCTCTACAGGATGGGCCGTTGGAAGCAAACTCCTCGCAAGAGAACAGGTCCCAAGGGAGTGCCTAGACATCAGTTGGCTCTGAGAAATGATCAAGCTAGTAGCAGCCACTCCCAACCTCAGTAGGAGATGGAGAGGTTGTCAGCAGAGTTGACGGAAGTGACTAAGGAGAGAATGCTCAACGTTATGGAGATTGGCAAGCTCAAAGCCCAACTAACAAATCAAAAACAAGCCATAGAGAACTGCGAGGTGATGCTGACTCGCATGGTGGAAGAGTGAAATGCAGCCATTGCCCAGGAGGAGGAGGCCAAGAGCACACATATGCATGAGCTGACCCGAATGAAGGCCAAGTTGACCAAAAGCAAGTACACTGAAAATTTATACAAGAAGATGGCGGCCACTGTTACTGCACAAAGGGACGTCACATGGCAACGAGAGGATCAACTGTAGCTGGAGAAACTTGAGTTGGCGCACCATCTGCACACCGTCAGTGATATGGCGATGCAATACCGAGATATTGCATTTGACTTATACCATCAGCTTCATCCGCCTCCAGGGGAAGGGGAGATGGATACTGATGGAGAACTAGCAGATGGGGTACAGCCTGACCAAGACCCCATCAGTGAGGAGGAACCCGACTCCGGCGACGACAACCCAGGGGACGACCATGGTGATAACGACGACGACCCAGGCTATGGTTCCGACCACACCGACTAGTTCGGTGGAGTTGCGGGCGACGTCGTTATAGAGCTTTCTAGACTACCATAGTTGGGTTGGGTCAGTAGTAAAGTGTTTTTCTTCAAGATTAAAGGTTGTACTCGTTTGTTTTCAATCTGTTGAACTGTTGTATGATAAATAAGTTGAAGTATGCAATATATGTTTTTTAAAATTGTGGGTCTTAAGTGACAATGGGTAACTATAACTGTTGTAGCAGATGTCGATGCGCACTCACGGATCTAATGGAGCTGGATATTCCTAGGGAGGGGAGGACATCCCCAACCCTCCACCTGCTCCACCTTCCTTGGCCGGTGCAATTGCTGTTCTTCTGAGTGCCACCACAGACAATGCTCGTCTGTTGCGCGAGTTAGCGCAGCGACAACCCCACCCTCCCGCAAACTTCCCAGCACAACATAACCAGGAGGGAGAAACCCGTTACATGGATTTCACCGAGACAAGGCCACCAGTGTTTACAAAGGCAGATGAGCCTTTGGAGGCTGACGACTGGCTTCGGACAATGGAGCATAAATTTAGACTGATCTATTGTTCAGAAACCCAAAAGCCCCTCTTCGCAGCCCAACAGCTTCGGGGAGCTGCAGGGGCCTGGTGGGAAAATTTCCTTGCCATATAGAATCCAGGACACCAGGTCACCTGTACAGAATTCAAGGATGCTTTTCGCGCCCATTATATTCCAGAAGGACTTATGGCAGTGGAAGCGGAAGAGATCCTCGCCTTGCGACAAGGCGACAAAATTGTGATGGAATACGTGGCCAAATTCAATCACCTTTCTCAATATGCCACAAAGCACGTAAACACTGATCGGAAGAAGAAGGCCTGCTTTATGCGTGGCCTCAGTACAAAGCTTCAAACAATGATGACCACATGTCAGAATGCCACTTACTACGAGGCGGTTAACATTGCTATCGCCTCAGAAGAGAAAAATAGAAAGCATAAAGAAGCAAAAAAGAGGCCGCTTCTTCCCCATTCTCTGGTCGTGGCCAAAAGCGCCAGAGAATCATCTATCACCCTTAGAGCCACGGGCGCTTCCCGGCGCAGCCACCTTTTCATGGTCCTTTTCCTCCTATACAGTACCAACCTGGGCAGCAGGTTTATCCTCGACCTACTGCCATCACCGCAGCACCATGCCAGCCGAACACCCCAGGTGTTCGTCCTACTGCGTCCGCCGAACCACAATTACCCTTGCTATAATTGTGGTAAACCCAGGCATTGTAACACCCCAGTGTTATGGTTGCATCATTCACATGCACAACATGAGCATCATCATCTTCATAAGCATATCATGATCATCATTTACATTGGGTCATGTCATTTTATGCAAAAGTGTGATTTAAGTTGCTTAAATATGCTTTCTATGCTTATGTTTGTTTGTGTCATGCTCATGTTTGTATTCCATGCTTTGGTAAATAGTTCATCTATGCTTAACTCAACTTTTCGAACAATGATGATGTTGGTCACATCTCCAAATTAAGTACCTAAGTCATACTTCCTTTTATAGGCCCTAAAAACCTCTTTTGCTTAGGCTTTTCAAAAGTGCTTCATAAAATGTTTGCATGTCAAAACTCTCTATAGCAAAGTAGTAGCAAATTTCATAAGGAACAAAAGCTGTTTTATGGCCATCTCATGAAAATGATCACATCAAGCTCAAAAGTGGCCCACAAGATAGATTTGGGGCTGTTTCCAACACTTAGATATTTTTCTAGGTCTGAGACCTCACCAGTTTGCTCGAGGGTGGTTTGGATAGCTTCTAGTTTGAAATCCAGGCCGAATCAAGCCTTGATCTTGTAAGCAAAGTTGGAGTCCTCATGTAGCTCTACGCATGGAGCAATTAGCCAGCAAAATCATCGATCGGTTTAGGAGATATTCGAAGTCCAAAATCGAGTTTCAGTCGGCTCTGTAACTGAATGGAGGCAGCGTCAGTGGGGAGGAGCTCGCCGGTGACGCCGCGTGTTGGACTCGTGGCGTCCGTATGTTGCCGTTGGTCCCGCTTGTCACCTCCCAGTGCGTCCTACAGGTCGCCATGACGCCCCTGGTCGTGTGGACAACGCCATTTCCCCTCTGGCTCTCTCTCTCTCTCGCTCATCGTCTTCTCCGCGTCGCCGCCGCTGCTTCGGCGAGCTCGCGCGCTCGCGTCTCGGCACCTCTGGCTGAGCGACTTCACCCAATGCTCCGCCAGCTTCCCCGCTTCACCGTCGTGTTGGCTGCGGCTACCGAGCTTTGGTAAGCCCGCATTGTCCTCTCCGTCGTGAGCTTACCTCGCCAGAGCTCCGCCGTGGTCACCGGTGTCGTGGCCAGGGCTCTGTAGTCCACCATTCCTTCTCGTTCTTGTCCCAAAAGCTCCGCTGAGTCATGCTGGTGGTCGTTCGGATCTTCTTTCGCCCGGTCTCCGAACAGAGACGCCGACGGTTGGCCGCACACCACCGCCGTGCCGCCATTCGCGAGGGCAAGGTCCCTAGGACGCGGTAGAATTAGGGTTTCTGGTACCAATCGTCGCGGAGTGGAGTGAGGAGCACGATGGTGCTCTTGGCCGTCGCCGAGACCTCGCCGTCGATGAGATCTCCGGCGGTCAAGTCTCGCCTCTGCTCTCAGGTCACTAACGGGTGGGGTCCGTTGACCTGCGGGGTCCCCGTGTCAGTCTCTCTTTCTCCTTTGTTTGAAATTTGGGTTTGTGCTGTTTTTGCAAAAATCATATCTCCAGTTCCTGAGGTCCAAAAATTGTGAAACAAATTTTGTGATGATCCATGAGATGGCTAGTTTTTAATAAAAATATATTATGCACCATGTTTTCTGGGAAAAATAATGTTTATGAATTAATCTTGTTATTTATGTGTTAATTCGTATCTTTTGGTATACTGCTCCAATTGGTGTGAAACTTTTATGGTAGGCTCTGAGTGATATGAGAATGCTATGATAAATATTTCATGATTTTTGGAGTACTGTATCTCTATTATGTAATGTATGTTGATCCTATGGCTTGTTTTCATATTTAAATCATAATAAATATTTGATGCTTATGCTGGTGTTCTACTTTGGTGTCAAGCTTGTTTATAGTAATAGTAACATGTAAATAATCTGAAATCTGTTGTTTGACACTATCTAAGTCATGTTTCTTAATTTATGAAATAAGCACCTTGTTACATGTTAATTATCTATCTTAAGTTTGGCATCTGCATTTGTTCTTAAACTTTTATGGTAATGTCAAGATGCTATGCCTGTGCTTCTGTAATTTTTGTAGATTTTTCTGAGCACTTTTGCTAGTATATTGTAATTATTTCCTTTTATGGAATTAATTTAATAAATGCCATGTTTTTCAATGATTAATGGTCAACATGTGATGTTCTGGTAACCTTAGGCTATGCTTGTGCTTATAAGCCATTTAGTTGGCACTAAATATGTTTTGGCTATGTCATCAAATAATTAATTAAAGGTTCATAAGCTGTTCTGGACAGCAAGAGAGTAATCTGACCTTTGCTTGATGATAACTTGGTTTTCTGAAAGACTTGTCTAAGTCAAAGATGTTGTAAACTTTATGAACTAACTTCAATTTAAATTTGGGATCATTTGGTCCAATAGTTTAAAAGTTATAGCTCTTCCAAGTTGGGTTCCAGAACTAGGAGCTCTCTGTTTTTCTGGGACAGAACCTGGAACTTTGTTTTATTGACCTGTTTAACTTGTGAATCTTGCGGTAATGTCTAAAGATGAAATGTAAACAATTTCATAAGCTTTCCAGAATGTCCTCATTCATGTTTCTTGGATCTGTAGAGCATTAGTTATGACTTATTCCGTGAGCTGCCCTGTTATGTGATGATTGCTGTTATAGTTCAAGTTGATGAATCTTGCTAAGTTAGTTAGTCATCTTTTGTGAGCTTGTAATGGGAGTTACTCTGTAAATGAGTGTCCAGTGAAGTTCTAATCATGCTACCAAGCATTCATCCTCATCTAGTATGCACACATTTCTTACTCATCGTACATGCAATAGGTCGAGCTCCATCAAGCGAACCCCGAAGGCCAGGAGATCAATCCGGAAGCGGAGGTCCAGCTAGCCGGACAAGAGGAGCCCGAAGTGGAGGTTGAGTGCCCTAATCACGAGCCAGCCTCGTTCGTGAAAGGCAAGCCCCAGGGCATTTTAAGTCTCCTACTTTAATTTCGAAAGATTACTCGATTATGTTATATCTATTGATGCATTACGTATAGGAGTTGTGATGAAACTCTTCCTGCATTATACTCTTTTTCCTTGTCCATATATCTTACCACTATCTGGTTGTAGAGTTAGGATCGAGTAGCAGCTTAGTCATGCTTTAATCGGTAGAAGTCGGGTGATATCCTGTCACCTGCGAAATAGGGTTGTGTAGGATCACGATTGACTATATGTGCTATCGTGGGAAATAACCTGATTAAAATGACTTAAGCCGGGTGGAGTTTTGCAAGGTTGTAGTAACTCCGTCTGTGGCAGCTAAGGACTGATTGTTGTACGTCCTCTTGTCATGATGAACGCATGCCTAACACTTAGTTGGCCGGATAACTCGTTCCGACAGCAAAGCCTAATAATATGACTCAGGCCGGAAGACCGGCAAGTATAATGTGCGCACTACCGGAGGAAGTGCGGTGTGCGGGGGACCATTAGCGTAACACCAAAGCCAGGTGAGTTAAAAGTCCTGACCTTCCTGGCAGAGTGGTAGCCCTGGGAGTGCGGCGCTGATCGGAGCCGCGAATCCTGAGTCATATCAAAGGTGACCCGTTTGCTCACCGACGGGGGATGCTTGGGTGAGTGCTAGGAATAACCCTCCAGCTGGATAGGAATCGATTCGAATCGCCGTCTCTCCCGGATAGTGAGGACTTGACAGAGCATCGGCAAACGTAGCAATCACTAAGTAACAATGGTTCTGGATAATGATGTTGATGATAGCAAAGAAGAATATATGATGAACTTAATATGGTTATTATTGCTTGTAATAATCAAGTGTAGTGCTTAGTATAGGTGCTAATCTAGTGGTAGGCTAATGATGATTAATATAATGCTTTTACATATGGTGTAGTATCCACTTAAGCTTTTGGCAAATGTTGAGTCAAGCCAGCTACACTTTATACTCAGCCTTGCATGATCCTTGGTGTCTTTTATGTTTGACTAGACGGGTAAGTCTAGCTGAGTACATCCTCGTACTCAGGGTTTATTCCCACCTGTTGCAGATGATGTCTTTTATGAAGGTTTCTGCAAGACCTGTCTCCATCCCACTGGGGATGAGGACTAAACCGTTAGGCACGGTTCTCTAACGATTTCGTACCTGTTGCTTTTGACGGATGGCATGAGACTCTGGCAATAACAAGAACCTGTGATATTAATGTGTGTTGTAAACTATTTTGCTTCGGCTACTCCAAAACTTGTGTTGTAATAACTAAGTAACTCTGATGTGGTGCCGCTTTGACGGCAATGAATGACTATGTAACATTCGCTGTGTTATGTTGAACTATTACGATCTTGGTTTGTTGCAAGTTGGTTTGAAGTCCTTCGTGATTTCAGTTGACTACTGGGATTATATGGGCACAAGTCTAGAAACTAGATTGCTAGTTGATCGTTTCTACACTTGAACTCTTATAATTTGGTCGGTTCTGTGACCGCTGGCATCGGAGCAAGTTCAGCATTATATATCCAGCGTTTGTGTATTTAAAAACAAAAGAGTTTTTAAATAAATTGTGAAAACCAATACTTAAATTATGCCAGTGGTCGAATCCTCCTTGCCCATATAAGAACTCTAGGTGGCTATTTAAGTACTGACTTGGGGGGTTTTATTTATGCATATCCGACAGTACTTAGGTATGGATGTGTGATGATCGCACTATGCTACCCTGTGGTCTAATGGTAGAGGTAGCCTTCATATGTGAGTTAGCCACATATGTCGCTAGATTTAAATTTTGCAGCGTCGCACCTACGCTCTGGTAAGTGTGAGCTGTGAGAGCATGATCGTCCAAACGGCAGTCTAGGGGAGTGTTCGTGGTGGTTTTCTAGAGTGGTCACATGTCAAACCATGGAACCACGAAAGAAACTTAATTGGGGAGCATTTAATTCCTCAGGTAGCTATGGTGTCATTGTTTGCGCATGTTGGGCATGTATAAGCAATGTGCACTTAGTTTACTGCTTTCTTGAAGTGAAATATTGGGAATTGTTGGGCTGCAATGAAGTTTTCTGCAGGTACTCTAACAGCGCGCGTGTACATCGATAGTTATCGTATTGAGAGACGAATGTATGCCACCGTATATCCGTTAGAATATTAATTTTCTAAGTTGTGAGGACGTACAGTTCGCGCATGCATCATATCGCATTCATATATACATTCTGTCTACTCCTTCCCTTACAATATCGTCCCTTTTAATTGAATAAATGTTGCTTAAATTAATCCTCTCACCTACGGTTATTCCTTTCCATAGATGGATGTGCAGGCTTCACCTCGCCCCAATGACACCTTTCTGAGTGAGTTTGGCACTCCTACTCTGCTCTGGAGGGTACTGCAGTCTCTGGGGTATACTGAGCCACCTCAGTATTCTTGGTGGGAGGTTGACATGATCGGAGACTTGCAGTGGTTTGTTGTGCAGGGAGTTGTCCCACCACATGGGGGTAGGCCTACATGTACTGGGTGGACCTGCAACTCAGATGGACACAACCCATGGGAAGCAGCTCAGGTTGCAGCCCATGCTATATTGCTCAACATCTGTCAAAGGTTTGGTGATGAGCTGACAGGAGGGCCAGCGGCCTCCATTCCCCATGCTGACCCAGCAGCAGCAGAGTGGAAGCAGGCTGATGGATGTGCGTTGGTCTGAGGCCGAGGAGAGCGAGCTGAGAGCTCCAGTTCTGCTATGAGTGCTATGATGGCTGTGCTTAAGCTGTTCAGTCAGCGAGAGGACACCTATGCGTAGGTGATGGTGGCTGTTCGCCATGCTCAAGAGATGCAACAGAAGAATGAAAAGCGTGCTCGCAAGTTCCGCAAGCAAGCTAGACTCCTAGAGCAAGCCTAGAAGGACCGCAATGACTATGAAGACATTGCGGAGTATCGCAGGCAGTAGTGGGTGAAGGCCATTAGAGAGAGAGATCACAAGCAGGACCAGATGAGTCAGTTGGCTAGAGAGAAGGAGACCGTGCAGGAGCGCTTGGTGCAGATCACTCGTGAGAGGGATACTGCACTCCGCGTGTCGGAGAACAGGCGTCGAGAATGGGAGATGCAACGTATCCAGTCGCTTGAGCGGGAGAACTATTTGCTGGATCAGATTGAGGCTGGTCTTGTGGAGATTCACCGTCTCAACAACTTGCTACACCCTATTCCTCGCCTTGAACCTGTGTACCCAGAGGTGGGACCTCAGGTGATCGTGGCCAACGATGATGGTATGGAGGTAGATGGACCGGCCGCGGCTGCACCACCTTTGCACGAGGACGGGGAGGACGAGGAGCTTGAGCCGATTAGCGACAAGGATGGAGACGTGATCTTCGACGCTGACTCGGACGGCGAGCCTAGAGTGTAGTGGGTAGCTGGTAGTCACCCTTGGAGGATCTTTTATGGAATGACTGACGGCAGTTATGCTTTTGTAATCATGTTATAATCCGGAACCTTGATCTTTGACTTATGGTCCGTACTGTGATGGTGGAATAACTTCTTGGACCCAATGTTGTTAACTGTATCATGTTCGATCGGTTATGACAATATTTTCTGTTGTTGTGCATATTGCGGGTATCTGTGTATGTGCTGGGATTGGTGATGTTGTTTTGTGGAATTGAATTATCGTGCCTTTTTCTGTAAAGTTATTCTCTCGAATACTTTCAGGCATGATTATAAGTTCTTGTACGGTAAATCTTGTCATCATCAATGCTCACTGACTGTGTCTTTACAGATGTCTCGTGGCACTCGAGGTGCGGAACAACGTGCGAACATGAAGCCACCTCGTCCTCCTCCACCACCAAATCTAGCAGAGCTGATGCAAAGGATGGTGGAAAAATAGAGGCTGCTCACCGAGACCATCAATCAGATGGCAAACTAGGGTGGTCAGAATGCACAGAATGGGCCAGCACCTAATCAGTATAGTAGCTTCAAGGATTTCATGGACACTAAGCCCCCATCTTTCAGAGAGGCTGAAGAACCCCTTCAAGCTGAAGAGTGGCTAAACACGGTGGAACAAAAATTCCGCTTACTTCAGCTGACAAAAATTCCAGCTCATCAACTGCAGGGTCCAGCAGGCATCTGGTGGAATTAGTACCGGGAGGCTCTTCCAGCCAACGCTGTGATTGACTGGAATCTCTTCCGTGAAGCTTTCAAGGGGATTTCAAACCTCCTAGCATCATGGAGATGAAGCATACCGAGTTCATGCAGTTAACTCAGGGCAACAAAACTCTAAAGAGTATTTGCACGCTTTTAATCATCTATCAAGGTATGCTCCGAAGTTTGTGAGCACTGAGTCAAAGAAGATTGCTAGCTTCAAAAGGGGGTCTTGGCCCCAAGCTGTTGAAGACTATGGGCCGCACAAATTGTGCAACTTTCAATGAGTTCATCAGTGATGCTCTTACCCAAGAGAACTACAACGCTGTGTACATTGCGACCAAGAATCGCAAGCGATCTTTTGAGGCCGGAGCAGGGACATCTCAGTCCAAGGCTCCAGTGGCAGCTAGGCCCTAGTATCGTGCTCCAACTCTTAACCAGCAATATCACCCTCCAGCGAAGAAGAATCAAGCGAAGACGGGGTTCCGTAAGGGATACTCCATTGCTCTTCCTAGGGGAAACACTGGTCCCAGCTATGCCAAGACTCCACCTGCCAACCGTCTGTGCTGGAACTGTAATCAGACAGGGCACTGGCAAAGCAACTGTCCTTACCCGCCAAAGAAGAGCAATCAAGGGAACGTCCGCCAAGGGCGTGTTCACTATACAATGTAGAAGCAATCCCTGCTGGTGAGGTAGTTACGACTGGTAAGTTTCTGGTTAACCAATGTGATGCACTTGTGCTTTATCATTCAGGAGCATCGCATTTTTTTGTGAGTTCAGACTTTGTGTCTAAGCATAATCTCAAGGTAGATACGCTTGATAAAGGCAGTTATTGCATTAGTGCTGCTGGAAATAATATTTCTACCAATCAAGTGGTTTTGGGGGCAACTCTGGAAATAGGAGACCGTCAGTTTCTTGTTGATCTGGTTGTTCTACCCGGTGTGGGTATAGATGTAATTCTGGGTATGAAATGGATGAGTGGCAACGGAGTTCTTATTGACACCACCACTCGGGTAGTGATGTTGAGAGACCCGAATACCAAAGAGGCGTTCTTAGTGCAACTTCCTCGGGATATTCATATCCGTAGCACGATGAATGCAGTTACATCTAGGGCCATCAAGGATATTCCGGTAGTGTGTGAGTTCCCAGATGTATTCCCTGATGATTTCCCGGGCTTCCTCCAGATCGGGATGTGGAGTTCAAAATTGAATTGCTCCCAGGTACTGCTCCTATCTCTAGAAGACCGTATAGAATGCCACCAAATGAGCTAGCTGAGCTTAAGACCCAGCTGAATGAGTTGTTAAAGAAGGGTCTTATTCGTCCTAGTTCTTCTCCTTGGGGTTGTCCGGCTATCTTTGTGAAGAAGAAGGATCAATCCTTGCGCATGTGTGTGGACTATTGTCCTCTGAATGCAGTGACCATCAAGAATAAGTACCCTCTTCGTCGCATTGATATCTTGTTTGATCAGTTGTCCAAAGCCAAGGTATTCTCCAAGATTGATTTGCGATCTGGGTATCATCAAATCAAGATTCGTCCTGAAGATGTATCTAAGACGGCTTTCTCGACGAGGTATGGGTTGTATGAGTATCTCGTCATGTCCTTCGGTCTTACGAATGCACCTGCTCACTTCATGTATCTCACTTCATGCCCGAATTGGACAAGTTTGTGGTGGTCTTCATTGACGATATCTTGGTATATTCTCGCAATGAAGAAGAGCATGCAGAGCATCTGCGTGTAGTGTTGACGCGTTTGAGTGAACATCAGCTTTATGCTAAGTTCAGCAAATGTGACTTTTGGCTAAAGAAAGTACCTTTCTTGGGCCATGTCTTATTGGAAGAAGGCATATCGGTGGATCCAGCTAAGGTGCAGGAAGTGTTGGATTGGAAGGTTCCAACTTCGGTGCATGAGGTTTGGAGTTTTCTGGGTCTTGCTGGGTATTACCGTCGTTTCATTCTGGAATTCTCGAAAATATCCAAGCCTATGACTCGCCTACTTCAGAAGGATGAGAAGTTTGTGTGGACGCCTGAGTGTGAAGAGGCATTCCACAAGTTGAGGACATTGCTGACATCAGCTTCTGTCCTAGCTCAACCCGATATCGAGAAGCCTTTCGATGTCTTTTGTGACGCGTCGGGTATCGGTCTGGGCTGTGTGTTGATGCAAAAAGGTTGTGTTATCGCTTATGCTTCGTGCCAACTTCGAAAGCATGAGGTCAATTACCCTACTCATGACTTAGAACTGGCCGCGGTTGTTCATGCTTTAGAAACCTAGAGGCACTATTTACTGGGTAATTTGTGCAATATCTACACTGATCATAAGAGTCTCAAGTACATCTTCACTCCACCTGAATTGAACATGCGACAGCGAAGGTGGCTTGAGTTAATTAAAAATTATAGTCTTCAAGTGCACTACCATCCGGGCAAGGGAAACGTGGTTGCGGATGCCTTGAGTCGGAAAGCGCACTGTCACTCAGTTCAGATGGAAGATCCATCGTTGTCACGTCTTATGCACCCGCTAGTGCTCCACCAGATTGCTCTAGAGAGTTCTCTTCGCAATCGAGTCATCGAATTGCAACAAACGGATGTAGGCATCCACCATATAAAGAGGAAAATAAAAGAGGAAGAAACCAAGCATTTCCGGGTCGATGAGAATGGAATTCTGTGGTTCAAAGATCAACTTGTAGTCCCAAAAGACCGTGAGCTACGAAACCAAATCCTATCAGAAGCTCATTCATCCAAGTTGTCTATCCATCCTGGTAGTAGCAAGATGTATGAGGATCTGAAACCTCTGTTTTGGTGGACCAAGATGAAAAAGGAGATTGCTGCTTTTGTTGCTCGTTGTGATAACTATTGTCGTGTGAAGGCAGTTCACATGAAAGCAGGCTTGCTTCAACCATTGTCAATTCCTGGTTGGAAATGGGAAGAAGTTAGTATGGATTTTATCTCTGGACTCCCGACTTCTGTTAAGGGTTATGACTCTATCTGGGTGATTGTAGATCGTTTAACCAAGGTTGCTCGTTTTATTCCAGTTCGAACTAATTATCGTCCACATCAGTATGCAGAGTTGTACTTCGAGCACATTGTCCGTCAGTATGGTGTGCCTCGGACTATCATATCAGATCATGGACCACCGTTCATTGCCTGTTTTTGGGAGTGTCTTCATGAGAAAATTGGTACTCACTTGGTTCGTAGTTTTGCTTATCATCCTCAAACGGCCGGCCAAACTGAACGTGTTAACCAAATCCTAGAAGACATGTTGAGGGCATGTGCTCTCTCTTCAAAAGGTTCTTGGGTAAAGTGGTTGCCGTTAGCTGAGTTCTCTTATAACAATAGTTACCAAGAGAGCATCAAGATGGCTCTATTTGAAGCCCTGTATGGTCGAAAGTGTCGAACCCCGTTGAATTGGGTGGAATCCGAGGAGCGAAGGTATTATGGCATCGATTTTGTGAACGAAGCGGAGCAGCAAGTCCGTACCATCCAACAACATCTAGAAGCTGCTCAAGCTCGTCAGAAAATTTATGCTGATAAGAGAAGGAAGCCAATTGAGTTTGCAGTCGGTGACCATGTGTATATCAAGGTGTCTCCGATGAAAGGCGTACAAAGGTTTGGAGTCGAGCAAAAGCTTGCACCTCGTTATGTGGGGCCTTACCGGATTCTCGAGAGAAAAGGGAACGTAGCTTACAAGGTTCAACTACCGGTTGAGCTTCGAGCTATTTTTCCTGTCTCTCACATATCACAATTGACGAAGTGCCTTCGTGTTCTAGAAGAACGAGTGGAAGTTCGGGATATCAAGTTGAAATCTGACTTGGTGTATGAAGAGAAACCTATAGCGGTTGTCGACCGCAAGGAACGGGTGACACGTAATCGTGTGGTTAAGTTCTACAAAGTATTGTGGAGTAACCACGGGGAGGAAGATGCTACTTGGGAAACGGAGGACTATTTAAAAGAAGTTTATAAAACCTTCTTCGAAAATCAGTAAGCTTCCAAATCTCGGGACGAGATTTTTTAAAGGGGGGTGGGCCGTAACACCCCAGTGTTATGGTTGCATCATTCACATGCATTACATGAGCATCATCATCTTCATAAGCATATCATGATCATCATTTACCTTGGGTCATGTCATTTTATGCAAAAGTGTGATTTAAATTGCTTAAATATGCTTTCTATGCTTATGTTTGTTTGTGTCATGCTCATGTTTGTATTCCATGCTTTGGTAAATAGTTCATCTATGCTTAACTCAACTTTTGGAACAATGATCATGTTGGTCACATCTCCAAATTAAGTACCTAAGTCATACTTCCTTTTATAGGCCCTAAAAACCTCTTTTGCTTAGGCTTTTAAAATGTGCTTCATAAAATGTTTGCATGTCACAACTTTCTACAGAAAAGTAGTAGAAAATTTCATAAGGAACAAAAGTTGTTTTATGGCCATCTCATAAAAAATGATCACATCAAGCTCAAAAGTGGCCCACAAGGCAGATTTGGGGCTATTTCCAACACTTAGAAATTTTTCTAAGTATGGGATTTTACCAGTTTGCTCGAGGGTGGTTTGGTTAGCTTCTAGTTTGAAATCCAGGCCGAATCAAGCCTTGATCATGTAAGCAAAGTTGGAGTCCTCATGTAGCTCTACAACATGGAGTAATTAGCTAGCAAAATCATCGATCGGTTTAGGAGATAATCGAAGTCCAAAATCGAGTTTCAGTCGGCTCTGTAACTGAATGGAGGCAGCGTTAGTGGGGAGGAGCTTGCCGGTGACGCCGCGTGTTGGACTCGTGGTGTCCGTACGTCGCCGTTGGTCCCGCTTGTCAGCTCCCAGCGCGACCTACAGGTCGCCACGACGCCCCGAGTCGCGTGGACAGCACAATTTCCCCTCTGGCTCTCTCTCGCTCGTCGTCTTCTCCGCGTCGTCGCCGCTGCTTCGGCGAGCTCGCGCGCTCGCGTCTCGGCACCTCCGGCCGAGCGACTTCACCCAGTGCTCCGCCTGCTTCCCCGCTTCACCGTCGTCATGTTGGCTGTGGCTGTCGAGCTTTGGTAAGCCTGCATTGTCCTCTCCGTCGCGAGCATACCTCGCCGGAGCTCCGCCGTGGTGACCGGTGTCATGGCCAGGGCTCTATAGTCCACCATTCCTTCTCGTTCTTGTCCCAAATGCTCCGCTGAGTCATGCTGGTGCTCGTTCGGATCTTCTTTCACCTGGTCTCCGACCAGAGACGCCGGTGGTTGGCCACACACCACCGCCGTGCCGCCATTCGCGAGAGCAATGACCCTAGGGTGCGATAGAGTTAAGGTTTCTGGTATCAATCGTCGCGGAGTGGAGTGAGGAGCACGATGGTGCTCTTGGCCGTCGACGAGATATCCGGCAGTCAAGTCTCGCCTCTGCTCTCAGGTCACTGACGGGTGGGGTCCGTTGACCTGCGGCGTCCCCGTGTCAGTCTCTCTTTCTCCTTTGTTTGAAATTTGGGTTTGTGCTGTTTTTGCAAAAATCATATCTCCAGTTCCTGAGATCCAAAAATTGTGAAACAAATTTTGGATGATCCATAAGATGGCTAGTTTTTAATAAAAATATATTATGCACCATGTTTTCTGGGAAAAATAATGGTTATGAATTAATCTTGTTATTTATGTGTTAATTCGTATCTTTTGGTATACTGCTCCAATTGGTGTGAAACTTTTATGGTAGGCTCTGAGTGATATGAGAATGCTATGATAAATATTTCATGATTTTTGGAGTAATGTATCTCTATTATGTAATGTATGTTGATCCTATGGCTTGTTTTCATATTTAAATCATAATAAATATTTGATGCTTATGCTGGTGTTCTACTTTGGTGTCAAGCTTGTTTATAGTAATAGTAACATGTAAATAATCTGAAATCTGTTGTTTGACACTATCTAAGTCATGTTTCTTAATTTATGAAATAAGCACCTTGTTACATGTTAATTATCTATCTTAAGTTTGGCATGTGCATTTGTTCTGAAACTTTTATGGTAATGTCAAGATGCTATGCCTGTGCTTCTGTAATTTTTGTAGATTTTTCTGAGCACTTTTACTAGTATATTGTAATTATGTCCTTTTATGGAATTAATTTAATAAATGCCATGTTTTTGAATGATTAATGGTCAACATGTGATGTTCTGGTAATCTTAAGCTATGCTTGTGCTTGTAAGCCATTTGGTTGACACTAAATATGTTTTGGCTATGTCATCGAATAATTAATTAAAGGTTCATAAGCTGTTCTGGACAGCAAGGGAGTAATCTGACCTTTGCTTGATGATAACTTGGTTTTCTGAAAGACTTGTCTAAGTCAAAGATGTTGTAAACTTTATGAAATAACTACAATTTAAATTTGGGATCATTTGGTTCAATAGTTTAAAAGTTATAGCTCTTTCAAGTTGGGTTCCAGAACTAGGAGCTCTCTGTTTTTCTGGGACAGAACCTGGAACTTTGTTTTATTGACCTGTTGAACTTGTGAATCTTGCTGTAATGTCTAAAGATGAAATGTAAACAATTTTATAAGCTTTCCATAATGTTCTCATTCATGTTTTTTGGATCTGTAGAGCATTAGTTATGACTTATTCCGTGAGCTGCCCTGTTATGTGATGAATGCTGTTATAGTTCAAGTTGATGAATCTTGCTAAGTTAGTTAGTCATCTTTTGTGAGCTTGTAATGGGAGTTACTCTGTAAATGAGTGTTCAGTGAAGTTCTAATCATGCTACCAAGCATTCATCCTCATCTAGTATGCACACATTTCTTACTCATCGTACATGCAATAGGTGCACAGGAAACGACCGGAAACGACAGCTTCGTTCGAGCTCCATCAAGCGAACCCCGAAGGCCAGGAGATCAATCCGGAAGCGGAGGTCCAGCTAGCCGGACAAGAGGAGCCCGAAGTGGAGGTCGAGTGCCCTAATCACGAGCCAGCATCGTTCGTGAAAGGCAAGCCCCGAGCATTTTAAGTCTCCCACTTTAATTTCGAAAGTTTATTGATTATATTATATCTATTGATGCATTACGTATAGGAGTTGTGATGAAACCCTTGCTGCATTATACCCTTTTTCCTTGTCTAGATATCTTACCACTACCTAGTTTTAGAGTTAGGATCGAGTAGCAGCTTAGTCATGCTTTAATCGGTAGAAGTCGGGTGATATCCTGTCACCTGCGCGAAATAGGGCTATGTCGGATCACGATTGACTATACGTGCTATCGTGGGAAAGAACCTGATTAAAATGACTTAAGCCGGGTGGAGATTTTCAAGGTTGTAGTAACTCCGTCTGTGGCAGCTAAGGACCGATCGTTGTACATCCTCTTGTCATGTTGAACGCATGCCTAACACTTAGTTGGCCGGATAACTCGTTCCGACCGCGAAGCCTAGTAGTATGACTCAGGCCGGAAGACCGGCAAGTATAAAGTGCGCACTACCGGAGGAAGTGCGGTGTGCGGGGGACCATTAGCGTAAGACCAAAGCCAGGTGAGTTAAAAGTCCTGACCTCCCTGGCAGAGTGGTAGCCCTGGGAGTGCGGCGCTGATCGGAGCCACGAATCCTGAGTCGTACCAAAGGTGACCCGTTTGCTCTCCGACGGGGGATGCTTGGGTGAGTTCTAGGAATAACCCTCCAGCTGGATAGGAGTCGATTCGAATCACCATCTCTCTCAGATAGTGAGAACTTGACAGAGCAGCGGCAAACGTAGCAATCACTAAGTAACAATGGTTCTGGATAATGATGTTGATGATAGCAAAGAAGAACATATGATGAACTTGATATGGTTATTATTGCTTGTAATAATCAAGTGAAGTGTTTAGTATAGGTGCTAATCTAGTGGTAGGCTAATGATGATTAATATAATGCTTTTACATATGGTGTAGTATCCACTTAAGCTTTTGGCAAATGTTGAGTCAAGCCAACTATGCTTTATACCCAGCCTTGCATGATCCTTGGTGTCTTTTATGTTTGACTAGACGGGTAAGTCTAGCTGAGTACATCCTCGTACTCAAGGTCTATTCCCACCTGTTGCAGATAATGTCTTTTATGATGGTTTCTGTAAGACCTGTCTCCATCCCGCTGGGGATGAGGACTAAACCGTTGGGCACGATTCTCTAACGACTTCGTACCTGTTGCTTTCGACGGATGGCATGAGACTCTGGCAATAACAAGAACTTGTGAAATGAATGTGTGTTGTAAACTATTTTGCTTCCGCTACTCCAAAACTTGTGTTGTAATAACTAAGTAACTCCGATGTGGTGCCGCTTCGATGGCAATGAATGACTATGTAACATTCACTGTGTTTTGTTGAACTATTACGATCTTGGTTTGTTGCAAGTTGGTTTGAAGTACTTCATGATTTCAGTTGTCTACCGGGATTATATGGGCTCAAGTCTGGAAACTAGATTGCTAGTTGATCATTTCTACACTTGAACTCTTATAATTTGGTCGGTTCTGTGACAGGCATTTCTCTAAAGAATGCCCCTACCCTCGACAAAATAACCCCACTTTCCAAAGGCCGCCCACTGGCCAACCCCAACCAAGCTAGTTTAAAAATGGGGCTCACAAAGGGCAGAATGCATAGAGGGGTAAACCTGCAAAGAAGGTGGGACAAGTTTTTCATACAGAGGTTGAAACCATACCGGAAGGAGAGCCGGTGATGATGGGTATGTTCCCTGTTGCTAATCATCCTTCCTTAATGCTTTTTTATTCTGGTGCACATTATACTTTCATCAATCGCACCTTTGTGGTAAAGCATAACATACCCATCGGGGAAACTAAAGATCATTTCTATATACAGTCGCCAGGAGGACGACTGAGTTCTATGGAAATGGTTTATCAGATACCCATCGAATTTGGTGGGCATAGTTTTCCCACCAGTATGATCGTTCTTAAAGATCAAGATATTGATGTTATACTAGGCATGAACTGGATGGCACAACGAGGGGTTGTGCTAGACACCCTGCATCGAACCATCAAGATGCCATTGTCCAATGATAATTCTTACCTTCTAATCCAACTAGCCACTCCAAAACGGGCAATTGAACAAGTTCATGCCACCACAGTGAAAGAAGTTGAAAATATTCTGGTGGTTCGGGAGTTCCTGGATGTGTTTTCCGAGGACCTACCAGGTTTGCCACCAGACCGGGATGTTCAATTCAGTATAGAATTGAAACCAGGGACAATCCCAATTTGTCGAAGAGCCTATCGAATGGCACCAAAAGAACTGGCTGACTTGAAAACCCAATTACAGGAGTTGTTGCAGAAGGGTTTTATTCAACCCAGTTCATCTCCATGGGGTTGCCCAGCCTTATTTGTGAAAAAGAAAGATCAGACATTAAGGCTATGTGTTGATTATCGTCCCTTAAATGAAGTGACGATTAAAAACAAGTACCCACTGCCCCGCATTGACCTACTATTTGATCAGTTAGCCGGGGCTAAGGTATTCTCAAAGATTGATTTGAGATCTGGGTACCATCAAATCAAGATTAGGCCGGAAGATGTCACCAAGACGGCTTTCACAACCCGTTATGGGCTGTATGAATATCTGGTGATGTCCTTTGGTTTAACCAATGCACCAGCTCACTTCATGTATTTGATGAACTCTATTTTCATGCCAGAGCTAGACAAATTTGTAGTCGTCTTCATTGATGACATCTTGATCTATTCCAAAACAAAGAAAGAACACGCTGAACATCTGAGGGTTGTGCTGACCCATCTCAGAGACCATCACTATATGCCAAGTTCAGCAAGTGTGAGTTCTGGCTGGACAAAGTTCACTTCCTGGGTCACATATTATCAGCGGAGGGAGTCACTATATACCCAGGTAAAGTAGAAGATGTTTTGAATTGGAAGCTCCCTACTACGGTGCATGAGGTCCGTAGCTTTTTGGGTATGGCGGGATATTACCGCCGCTTCATTCTGGACTTTTCAAGGGTTGCTAAGCCAATCACAGCCTTGCTCAAGAATCAAACAAAATTTGTTTGGTCGTCTGAATGTGAGCAGGCCTTTCAGACTCTGAAAAGGTTGCTAACTACTGCACCTGTATTAGCCCAACCAAATATTGAGAAGCCCTTTGACGTGTATTGTGATGCATCAGGAATAGGGATAGGTTGTGTGCTAAGCAGCTTAAGCTACACGAAGAGAATTACCGACCCATGATCTTGATCTAGCCGCCATAGTGCATGCCTTGAAGATCTGGCGCCACTACCTGTTGGGGAACACTTGTCATCTATACACAGATCATAAGAGATTGAAGTATATTTTTACTCAGGACGAACTTAATATGCGCCAGCGAAGCTGGCTATAATTTATCAAAGACTACGATCTTGAGGTGCATTATCACCCGGGCAAGCCGAATGTAGTAGCTGATGCCCTCAGTCGTAAGGCTCACTGTAATTGCTTGACAGTGATGCCTAGCGATATAACTCTATGCCAAGAGCTAGAGGACTTGGGAATAGAGATGACTTCCCAAGGAAACCTTGCCAAGCTAGAGATTGATTTCAATCTCAAAGCTCAAATCATTGCGGCACAAATAGAAGATAAGGGCATGAAATACCTCAAAGAGAAAATTTCTAATAGAGCACCCACAGACTCTAAGGTGGATGATGCAGGATTAATCTGGTTCAAAAACTAGATAGTAGTTCCAAAGGTACCTGAGCTACGTCAGCAAATCCTAGATGAAGCTCATACCACAAGGTATTCTATTCAACTAGGAAGCAATAAGATGTATCAGGACCTAAAGCAAAGATTTTGGTGGATGAAGATCAAGGTAGAAATAGCCCGCTATGTAGCCCAATGTGACACATGCCAAAAGGTCAAAGCCGTTCATCTCAAATCTGCTAGAGAGTTGCAACCCTTGCCTATTCCAGCATGGAAATGGGATGATATTAGCATGGATTTCATAGTGGGATTGCCCAAGACAACAAGAGGTTTTGATTCCATTTGGGTTATCATTTATCGTCTCACCAAGTCTGCACATTTTCTGCCAATAAAAGCAACCTACACCGCTGCTACTTATGCTAAGATCTATTTTGATCGTATATTGAGTCTGCATGGGGTGCCGAAGACAATAGTGTCTGATAGAGGCACTCAATTTGTCTCCCAGTTTTGGAAATGCTTACATAAATCTTTGGGCACCAAACTTTTATACAGTACAGCCTATCACCCTCAAACAGGTGGGCAAACTGAAAGGGTAAATCAAACATTGGAAGATCTATTGAGATCATGTGCCCTAAATTTTCCAAACAAGTGGGATGACTGCCTGTCTCTAGCAGATTTCTCATATAACAATAGCTACCAAGAAAGCATTAAAATGGCTCCATTCGTGGCACTATATGGCCGTCGATGTCGAACTCCATTGCACTGGTCTGAACCTGGCGAAAGATGGTTCTTTGGGGTTAACTTGGTGAAGGAAACTGAAGACAAAGTTAGACAAATTCAAATTAACTTAAAGGTTGCTCAATCCAGACAAAAGAGCTATACTGATAGAAGACGTTGACCCTTAAGATTTACTAAGGGTGACCATGTGTATCTAAAGGTATCCCCAATGAAAGGAGTGAATCGTTTCGGGGTTAAAGGCAAGTTAGCACCTCGTTACATTGGCCCATTTCCAATCATTGACCAGTGTGGACAGGTAGCTTACCGCCTTAAATTGACCGAATGATTATCTGGGGTACACAATGTGTTTCATGTATCCCAACTGAAGAAGTGTCTTCGAGTACCAGACCCGGTCCAAGATTTTGAAGATGTGGAACTTGAACTAGATCTGACTTATGCAGAATATCCCATCCGAGTATTAGACCAAAAAGATAGAGTTACCCAAAGAACAACTACCAAATGGTACAAGGTGCAATGGAGTCAACACTCTGAGTAAGAAGCCACATGTGAATCTAAAGACTATCTAATGGAGAACTTTCCTGAATTTTACACTTCTCTTCAACAAAACACCTAGTAAAAAAAACTGTACTCTAGAGTGGACAAAGGGTAGCCGAAGCCATGTACTTAATGTACATATATGTTTATAATGAAACGATCTTACCCAACCGCTTGTCTTATGAAAAAGCTAATGATAAATTAGCATGACAAATTTCCTTTTCCATTACTTGCCCTAAGGCTTTAAATCTCGAGGACGAGATTTCTTTAAGGGGGAAGGGCTGTAACATCCCTGATGTTACGGTTACTAAAACTTGATCATGTCATCATAAGCATTGCATAGCATACTGGTTAAGCACAACATGGTGCATCAACATAAAACAAGTTTACTTTGGTTGCTTGTGCTTAGGGAACTAAAGTGTGCTTATATTGTGCAATGATGCTAGCGTGGTTGTGAAATCCCTTGTGTTGGGGGAGTCCGAGAAAATGGGGAGGGGAAACCCTGATTTTTAAAACCCTAGCTTTTGCCCCCTTTTGTACATTTTAAAAACTAAGCAAAATTTGAGGATGAGTCCAAAAGCAAAGTTGTAGATCTTGTCAAGATGTACAACTTTGGTGTTTTGAGTTTTTGTAGTTTCAATACAAAATTCAAAGTAATTTTGAAAATACAGATTTCTAGAAATTGTCCCCTTTTCCAATTTGAATCCCTAATTCAAAATCTGTTTGGAATCTTAAAAAGTGACCAACATGAAAGTTGTAGAGCTCAACAAATTGAACAACTTTTATTTTGGAAATTTTCAAGTTATTATGGAAAATCAAAAGTAATTTTGGAATTTCTGTTCTGGTCAAATTCAAAATTAGAATTTTTCCCCAAATGGGAATTTGAATTTCAAACTGTTTTGGTTAAATTCACTTGGTTCCTTTCAGAATTTGAATTTGAGACTTAAAGGAATGTTGTAGGAAATTTTATACTGCACAACTTTTGTT
Source organism: Sorghum bicolor (assembly GCF_000003195.3). Classification (NCBI taxonomy): domain Eukaryota; kingdom Viridiplantae; phylum Streptophyta; class Magnoliopsida; order Poales; family Poaceae; genus Sorghum; species Sorghum bicolor. The sequence goes on along the minus strand of NC_012876.2, from coordinate 23,980,387 downwards.
TTAGCAGAATTTTGACTTCAGTTTAACTTTGTGGAGTAATTTCCAAAAGACAACAAAGGGAGGGATAGAGCTTGCTACAGTGTTCCGATATGGATCCCGAGCCCCTGTCCCGCGCGGCCGCAGGCCGTGCAGCGCCGCACGCGCGTTCTCGCCGCCACGCCGCTCCTTGCCAGCTGCGTTACTGCGCGACGTGGACGCCTGTGACCCCTGCGCCTCGTCCTCTTGAGCGTCCGCGCAGCCGACCTCGAACTCTCCCACCTCGACGACCGAAACCACCTAGTGAAGCTCCACCGTCCAATACACCTCGCTCGCTCCCTCTCCAACCAAATTGAGCTCCCCACCACCTTCGCCACACTCTTGCCGACCCAGTGCGCTCCCCGAAACATTCTCTAACCCACCCAATCGCCGGAAACTCCTCTTCTTCCGCAACTCCGGTCGGGACCACCGCCGTGAAGCCTTTCCCGTGACCATGCCGTTCTAGTAGGTAACACGCCTTGTTAGCGGTTGTTTCAAGTTCCTCTCATCCCCCAGAAGCTCATGCACTGGCTCTTTCTCTCTGGACGCGGGCAGGTTCACCGGAACGACCCCACCGAGGCTAGAGCGCCCGCCCGACGACACTGCCACCGTCGCCAGAGCCCTCCGCCGCTTCTCCCGCCGTGGTGATGTGAGCACCATGCTCCTTACTCCTCCCTGAAACCCCCTGCCACGTTCGTTCGTGCTCTACCGAGCCCTAGCGACCGGTCTAAGGGCGACCATCGCGGCCATCCGCCATTCGCGTGGTCGAGATAGAGAGAAGCGAGTAGAACGTGCTCGGGTGATAGCAATGGAGTCGCGGGGTTGAGGCGAAGCTGCTGCGCACCTCAGCGTGGGCTAAGACCCCCGCTAGCGGCGGTCGGAGACGCGGCCGAGCCGCCGGACGAGTGGAAGATGGAGCTGACGGACAGGGCACGCCCGTCAGCGACCCGCAGAGAGAGGAGTGGAGTAGCACGCGCGTGTGGGCCGGCCTGGGCCGAGCGTGAGCGGGCCGACCACAACAATTGTGTGCTTTTTCCTTTTCCTTTTATATTAAAAGTGGCTGATGTTTGAATTTGTATAGAAAATTCTATGCAGATCCAAAAATAGTGGAAATTTTTGTATAGGCTCTGTTAAATGAGTAGAACATAGGAAAAATATTAGGTTACATTTTTTTGGTAGTTTCCATATATATAAAAATTGTATCCTTTATTTAGTAAATAAAACTTCCATGAATTTTAGTAATTTATTGATATGTCTAAAAATCACCAAAATTTGTGGGATGTCTCTGAATATTATTCCTTAGCTTCACACAAAATTTGGTGGCATTTGGATAATGCTTGAATAAAATATTAATATACCCTTAATTAGTAATTTAGTAATAATCCTAAAATATTTAAGTAATAATTAGCTTAATTTCTCAAAGTAGGATTTGAGTGCTTTTGGTATTGTGTGATGATCTGAGGTCATTATCCTTAACGACCTTCGGCATTTAATTATTGTTTGATGTTAATACTTAATTACTGTCAGTAATGCTTAATTAAAGATTAATTAATATAAAAGGGATCAATAATTAAGTAATTAAGAATAATTATGAATTAAGAAAAATATTAATTTACTGATGCAACCTCTTGGGTAAAAACACTAATGTGATAAACAACATTAATTACTGTTTAGCCTGTCCTTGCACCGAGAAGGAAAGTTGTACTCAACTCGGTCCTTCTTATATGTTTGTCATAAGCATATCATGAGAATACATCATTTTGCGTATAGTGCACGTGACCGAAGGAGCGACCGTTGAACCAAACCTCGAGGTTGGTGTTCCATTCGAGGAAGTAGGATCCGAGACTTGGGAAGCCTCTGAGGAACCCACTCAGCTCTGCAACCAAGGCAAGCCTGGAAGCATTCAACCCCTCCTTTAATATTTTAAATCTTTTATCACTTATGAATTAAAAATGCTGCATTACATAGTCAAGAATTGGGTTTAACCTACTTGTGGCATTTACTACCTTGATATTTGTTATCTTGTCCTTGGCACCTGTTTTATTTTAAAACTACGTAGTGATGCTTAGCCCTGCTTACTAGATAGGTTTTCAAATAAGAAAGTTTGAAGGGTTGTTGTGGAATACTTTTATGGTCAATGATGTTTGAACTTGAGACCGGTCGGTGGACTTGCTTTAAGAATGGAGTCTTAAAGTAGTGTCTCCAACTGTGTCGATTAAGGACCGGTCCGTTGATGGCCTGCTGGGTTAAGAATTTATAGTACTAGACACTTGCCCTCGGTAAGCCCGGTCTTGTGATTCCTCGACGAGAGTGGCTACTCGCGCACTGGGCGTGGAGCGATGGCGAGAGTAGCGTGTACCCTCCTAGCAAATGGGCTGGACGGTGGAGTACTGTGCTCTCGGGTGCCGTGAACCCGGTCAGATCTTGGGAAAGCTAGATTTGGGTTGACATATGCAAGATTCGGTTCTACATATGTCGAGTGGTTAGGAACTCCAGCTGGATTGGTAAGCGGTTCGAATCGTCGTTGCTCCCCGATTGGAAGACTCAATCCACTGACCCTCATCGTAGTTAAATATGCAACTAAACTGTAAAATGAGAATGGGTGAGATGTCTCATGAGGTTCTGATCCCAATTCCCGGACTCAGAGTGACATGAAGCTATGGCCGTCGGATGGAAAATACTTTTATTAAGGACTAGGAATTTACAGAACTTGTCTGTGATAAGCGACTAGATAGACTGTCCTCAAATTCCTCGGCCTCTTGAGGTGAGCAATTCGTGGTTAAAACTTAAAAGTAAGGATACACTATTAGTAAGCTTTTTAGCAAAACAATTTGGCTCCTTGCTCAGCCACCCCTTGTCTACCCTAAGCCTGAATTCCTAAGTTCTCCTCTTTTTCTACTGGGTAAGTCTTATTGAGTACTCCCATACTCAGGGTTTTATAACCCCTGTTGCAGGTGAAGCTCAGGAGCCAACTTGTTTCAGACCCTATTGTGTGACCGTCGTCGAGGTTGACGACGAAGAAGAGTGAGCGTGACCCGTGGGCAGGGTCCGTAAGTTTGTAATCTTTGTACTATGGTTAAAGTTGCTCCGCTGGACCTGGCTTGTAATAACACTTTATCTAAGTCTTATTTTAAAGAACTATGTTTGTAAATTAAGTTACATAATGCTTCCGCTGTTTTACTCTGAAATGGTATTTTGGTTACACCCTGCGTGTGATACTGCAATGTCTTTGCAATGAATGATCCTGGTGTTAAGGTGGCCACTTGCTATCCTGAAAGGGCAAGAAGAAGAAATTCTCGTTAATTGACCATCACTAGTGGTCAGGACGAGCTCGGTTATTATGCCACAGGTAGCAGTGGAATGGGCGTCCCGAGATGCTCATCGGGCTTCTAGAGTAGAAGGATCCCCGGCATCACCGTCAGAGGTCCTTGGGACAATGACAGGTGTCGGAGGGCCCAACTACTTAGAAGGTTCTACCACAATAGTGAACTGCTATATTATTGCTATATCTGAACTCTAGTTCACTAGTGAACTGCTTTTACATAAACTAACATTTAATATTTCGTAGCAGTAACAAATGCTTTTAATATTTCATAGCTGTTTACTATACACCAGTTCACTAAACTCACATATATCAGAACTCGCTTATTATGTACTCACATTTTAATATTAAATGGATCATAGCAGTAACAAATATATCTGGACTAGCATAAAGGCACAGTATGCAATAGCATATTGTGACCATTGTTGTTGCTACTTATATTCCAAAATATGAAGATGCAAGTCCAACACAATTTTATACGGCTACAAAAAATTAGGTGTAGTACACTGACTAGTTACAGTTTCAATCACATAGATCAAGCATGTCACTTGGATCAAGAGAAGTACTACTAGATCAATTCATAAGCTATTGAGCACTAGCAGCACAAACACAGTAGGCTCATCACATTCTCACACACAAAGACTGCTACAATTTGGGATATATCGTAGCACTGGAGCCCATCAAAAGATTTGTCCCAAATTTAATGCTGAGGCAACAGGTATAGGAGGGCATTAACAGAGGGAGCAGATGTCGTATACCTGATGTGCTTGATGCATGTGGTGGTGGCGATCCGTCGACAACCCTCCATCCCGGGGGACCCACGCCTCCAAGTCCAAAGGAGATCCGCCACCTCAGCTATCGTACCAAACATAGGAGAGTGACTGAGCCAGGGTGAGAAGAAGAAGGGGAGAAGAGATGCGGAGCTCACGGTTGCCCACAAACCGGATCCACCACGAAGCTAGTGCATCAGCCCTGCCACCACCATCACCTGCAGCACCGGAGTCACGTCGAGCTTGTGGACGAAGGAGCCGAGGGAACCGCTAGCGCCACAAGCTTGGATTTGTTGGGCCTCGCACTCCGTCGCACTTCATCGGATCGGGGCCGCCGCCTCAGCCGTGCGTCAGATCTGGGTCGCCTCCTCACACGTCCTCGGTCTGATGTTCCTGTGTAGGTAGGCCGGTGGCTCTGCGGAGGGATTGTGGCTAGCATTTGCAAGCGCCAAAAGGCACGGGACTCAAGGGGGTGGTGGAGAACTAGAGACATTAGGGTTTCGTGAGGTTATATATGAGATAGGGTGCATCTTGACCATCCATTTCAATCGAACGGCTAAGCATGATATTGGGTCTAATTTGGGTCGGATCTGGTATTCATTTTTCAGACCCAATGCAGCCTGGTGTTTAAGATTTTTTCTTTTAATTCTCACAGTGATTTGCCGATTATTGATTAATTTGATTTCTATTATATATTGCATTATTAATATGTCAAATGTTCATAAATAATAATTTGAATATGTTTAATCAAATATAAAATAATTTGAACATGTTTAATCAGAAATGTCCGACCAATATACGCAAAGCAATGTATGAATATGAATATCAAATTATGAAATATATTTAAATTACATTTACACTAATTAAATTAAATTATAAATATTCATTATCGTTTCATTATTTAGCTAACTTCAATAAATTTAGTTTGCTAAATTTTATTTTTTTTGTTACTACTAACCTAGATATGTGAGGAGATGGATTAGAAGCAGCCGGCCTTCTCGGAGTGGCCTTCCTTTATATAAAGCTTGATGTATGTGCGCTTGCTTTAGCTTCATGAGGTGGGACAAATACAAACGTTGTGTGTTGGCCGCATGACCTTGTCCCTGTCCTACAATGCCTGTTTGTCTAAGTTGGGCCATGGTGTGATATCAAAACCCAAGCTGCAGCACGCTATGGTAAAACATAGACGAGTTGTCTTCTTAGTTCTTTTTTCCTTTCATTTTTCACAAATGTTTATGGTCACCTAACATACAAGCTTATGGGTTTAAAAATTATAATAGTTCTATACTTTATGATGAGCAACTACTGTCATCGATTTATCATCACAAATCCCATAGAAAGTATACTATAAGATGTTAATGACAAAGACACAGTTTGGTCATAAACAGCAGTCAATCAGTGGACAATCATCACAAACAACAACTGTTTGTGATAGATATGTGCTCTGTCATTTGGCAGTCGTCATAGAAGCCCAGATTTCTTGTGGTGTGATCAAAGCACATCATCAGCCGTTACTCCTGACCAGACAATCATTATTCCCCCTCAAGTTAAAATACCAATCACACAATTATTACCGATGGACCTTTACATAAATATGTCGTCACTCTTAGTATTTTCAGTTGAAGGTATTCCATCGGCAACTCTAGCCGATCAGAGCACGGTACAAATCACATCTCCAAGCCAGAGGCAAGAAATTGCTCTGAAACAAGTAAGCTACACCCAATCTGCTGTATTTTGTATCATTCATACTTACTTCTGACTAACTCATCCTCCCCTTTGTTTCTAGGAACAAGATTCTCCTGACAACTTGTTCTCTTTTGCCATCGACATTTCTGATGACAAAGGTGAAGAAGCAAGTTCTTCATTGGCGCTTGGAATAGCATCTGCGGAGATCAAATCCAAGCTAGAAAATCTACTAGACTTATTACAACAAGACACAGCCCAGCTAGTGGATGATTCCGGTCCGGCCAAGGCTATATTCAAGACTCTCCGCAGTCAGATTCCTGTCGATGCTGAGGAGATGCTTTTTCAAGCCGCCCATCTGGGGAGCCGCCAGCTTCAATACCAAAAGGCCGTTCAGTGCCTTGCTGATAGAGCCGCTTACACCCAGCTCAAAAAGAAAATGCTACAAGTAAAGCACGTTGCCGATGAGAAGCATAAGAGCATCGGCACTTTGCAATCCTCAAGCGTTGAGCTAAAACAGAAAATCTCCGATCTATCGGCAAAGAGAGAGGCTTTGCTCGCTGAACTTAAACAAGTGGAGGAAGCTTTGACCCAGGCCCAACAGGAAGAAAGTCAACTGCCCTGCTTAGAAATATTCAGCAAGAGAGGGATGCCCAAGCTTGCAAGGTGCTGCAAATGAAGAAGAAATTGAAGCCAGTAGCAGGTTCGGCCGATGAAGACACCAAAGAAATAGAAGACGCTAATCAGATTCGCCTATGTGCGATATCGGCCATCCAAGCTCTGTTAAACATATAAACCTCTTCATCAGCAGCATGTTTTGTTTGTTCTTTTGAAAAACACTATCATTTGATCCAGCCGGTAGGATTGTTATCGGCACTTAAACTCCTTATGCATTAACCCAGATACACTGATATTTTGTCCAGCCGATAGGATTGTTATCGGCACTTAAACATTTTATGCATTGACACAGATACTAGGGTAGTATCTTTTAAATATTTTCCATTCAATGCTCTGGGAAATTCAACTCCTTCGAGAGTCTCTAGAATATATACATTGCCAGGAGCCGATCGACTTATCCGATAAGGACCCTCCAAATTAGGAGACCATTTTCCAAATTTTGAACTCTTAGTCCCAATCGGTAGAATTAATTTTCAAACTAAATCTCCATCGTCAAACTCTTTAGCTTTCACCCTTTTATCATACCACTTAGTCACTCTCTTTTTAGTTTCTTCTATGCTAATCAAAGCTCTCAACCGATGCCCTGCTAAATCTTCCAACTCATCTTTCATCAGAGTGGTATAGTCATCAGCAGTTAATTGATCTTGAGACAATATTCACCTAGAACCAGTCTTAACCTCCCAACGTAGTACCGCATCATGCCCATATACCAATTGATAAGGCAACACTTTGGTTGCACCATGACACGGCATCCGGTACGACCACAAGGCTTCATTCAGCACGGTATGCCACCGTTTAGGGTTTTCTTCAATCTTTCACTTGATAAGCTTAATAATCCATTTATTAGAAGCTTCAGCCTATCCATTAGATTGAGCATAGTAAGGAGAACAATTCAGCACTTTAATCCCCATACCGATTGCAAATTCATCAAACTCCCCCGATGTAAACATAGTACCCTGATCGGTAGTTATCGTTCGAGGAATGCCAAATTGGTAAACAATATGCTCCTTTACAAGATTAATCATAATGGTCAATGTTACTTTCTTCAAAGGAATAGCCTCAACCCACTTAGTGAAATAATCAGTGGCAACAAGGATAAACTTATGCCCTTTACTCGATGGCAGATAAATTTGACCGATGAGATCAATAGCCCAACCCCAAAATGGCGAAGGTTTAATAATAGGATTCATAGCCGATGCGGGTGCCCTTTGAATATTACCAAACTTCTGAAATCCTTGACATCCTTTGAAATATTTGAAACAATCCTCAAGAATAGTCGGCCAATAATATTCATTCCTTCTAATGATCAACTTCATTTTAAAAGTTGACTGATGCGCTCCACACAACTCCATGGATTTCACTCATTAAAGTTTTGGATTCATCATCACCAAGACATCTAAGCAGAATTCCATCCACAGTACGATAATACAATTCATCATCAAGGAGCACATACTTGGTAGCTTGAAATCTAATGCGCCTTTCAACTTTCTTGGAGGGATCTCTTAGGTAATCAACAATCTCCTTTCTCCAATCATCGGCACTGATTGCCGATAACAAAACCCCCAAGATTGGTTGATATCCCGAGGCGTGTTGAGCCAACCGATTAGCTTCTTCATTATGTAATCGGGGAATATGCTCTGGATAGTAATCTTTGAATTCATTTGATAACTGTAAGAATCTTTCATAATAAGATATCAGAATCTCACTTCGGCATTCATAAACCCCAGCCAACTGATTTATAACAAGCATAAAATCACCGAAGATTTCAACTGCATCGGCACAAACTCTCCATAACAACTCTAATCCTTTGACCAAAGCTTGCTACTCAACCTAATTATTTGTCGATGTGGCAACAACCGGCAAAGAAAATTCATACTTCTTTCCTCGAGGAGAAATCAATACTAAACCGATACCTGCCCCTTGATCACACGTGGACCCATCAATTAAAAGCACCCAAGGGGCAATTTCCAAAGAACTCACCAAACCGCAATGCTGAGTAACAAAATCGGACATAGTCTACCCCTTGACTGCCTTAGCAAATTCATATCGTAGGTCAAACTCTGACAACACCTGTCGGGCCCTTATTTTAGGGTCCACTGTGCATCACGTATCAGTCCCTGGATCAGTAGCTGATATGCACAGATTGAACAAGATTGATATCAAAAACCATACTTTTATTAATAACAGGGAAAATATGTTACAAAGTTTGTATCTACATAGCTTGGGCCATTGGCCTTGTGATATACATCAGAGTTCTAACACAGCGATCCTACTATGTCGTGGTTCCATTCCTACAGGCAACTTGGAGTGCGGACGAAAATCCTTATCCCTAAACTCATTCCTATATCTTTATCGTAGTGGTCCTCGAGTAGCTCCTTTGCATAATTGTACATTTTCATCCTCAAGTGTACTCGTGTTGTCCCATCCTGGCGTAGCTTTGATAGCTCCATCCTCATATGTGCTCCGACAGCTTTTCTCCTAAAATCATGGAATGGAGGAGATTGAGTACACAAAGTACTCAGCAAGCCCTAACTTTAAGATAAAGTGAGGTGGATGGCGGAGGTTATATGTGGAGGTGTTAGATGATGGTGAAAGTGTTTTTGTCACAAATGGAGTTACATATAAATATAATATGTGTGTGGGCCCTGGGAGAGTATTACCCCTTCTCACCAGTTCCCGGAGTGTATAAATTGTAACTTATAGATTAATTGATTACAACTTACCAGAGTATCACAGTTTCATTATTCATAAAAGCATCTAATCATTTGAGACCTCATCCCAGCAATTGCCCATTCCAAGGACTTGGCTATTCGAATAGATTCAATACACTCTGCAGAGATTGTACACTTTTCCCCACATGGTAAGCAAAGCCGACACGAGGGCCAGTGGTGCAACAGGCTTACCGAGATCTCGTACCCGGATGGAATGACCTTAGATATCCATACAATACTACCACGGCCTATTCAGGGGTCGGAAATACACGACGATTGGATGGTCACACAGCATCCAATTTTAAGGGATGATCACGCAACATCCGAATTCAATAAACAATGCTCACATGGGGCACAACAGTAATTTTACATGGAAGATCACATAGCAACCATGCCGACCAGACCACGGAAGATCACCCAGCAACCGTGTCCTCTCCTGATAGTCCGTTGCCACTCCGGCCTCCTAGTAGTAGTTGTATTGCTACCTAACAGGGTGTGAGACCAAGTCTGCCCATACAGACATGTGGCTGTACGAAATTCTGGCTAGGTGAGATGGCAAATGAACCGGTCCTTATATGACCGAAGCGAGTATATCCCACAGGAACCCTCACTAGGCGAACCTGCCAAGGTAGTCCGCACCACGTGAAATACCCCCCACTCGCTCCCGTCAAAGACAAGTTTTAGTTCACTAGATTATATCTGATTAACACGGTTCATGTTCTCAGGCTCATCCATATTTTAAAGGCTTATGGAATGTCATAGAGATTTGTATCATATATTACACGTACTCGTATTATATATTATAAAAGCTTGCAACATATCACAAGTATTCATATAATATCGCGAAGCTCATTTCGTGACACAATATCCCATATCACTCATACTCATATAAAAGAATGATGTAGTCAATATAAATTAATGAAAGGTGGTAGGTGTTGTAGTGGAAATGGTAAAATATGGTGGTGCTGTAAAAATGGATGTGGCACGTTATATGGAGGGAAAAAGAGGTAGGTGGGTGTTAGGACTTGCCTCCGCTCGCTGGCGATTATATTTTTATTTTGAGATTCTGATTCCTGTGCTTCTTGTTTCTTCGTCTTTGTGTAATTCTGCTTCTGGGTTCCATCCCGTTCTCTCTGCTTCTTCTATCCTACGCTGTCTAGCATTGACAAACAAAGAAAACACCCAACGGGTGGAACAAACAGGCATAATCGACCAAGGAAGAGAAAACGGTACCAGACGGGTTGACCCTATTGGTGACGGATTGTTATCTAGGTGAGTTCCACATATACGCGCTAGTACACATGAGAGCGGCTTGGATAGTTAGGTACGTGCATATATACATATACATATAGATTGGGACAGGCGGCACCGAAATGCAAGGTTTGTAGCGATAGCTAGTTTAGTGGCATATATACGTATGTATATGTTAGGGTTTAATTAAGGTGAGGTTGGTCATATATATACAGGTGTGCGTATATACGTACTACGTGTGCATGGACGCAAGGGTATCGTGAATATTTGGGTATTTAAATGCGTGTTCTAGTGTACACACGTACACGAATATATGGTGCTAAGATGTGTTAGTAGTTGAGTGCAACTATGGGTGAGCGCTAATAAAAGAAAACGTAAGACAAGCATAACTAGAATTTAAATGGGCACCAGAAATTATGAAAAAGGATATGGATGTGCAGGGTTTCATTTTAGAGTATTTTTAAGTAGAAGAAATCAAGGGGTTCGGAGGTGGGATGATGGGCATATGGATCATTATAGCTTTAATAAAGAAAGGGGTACGACAAGGATATTAGGAATTATTTCTAGAATTTTAAATTGTGGAGAAGGCGTGTGAAAGGTTCTGTGTAGGCTTTGGAACTGCTCTAGTATTTTAGGAAATTTCTGGGATTTTACCTGGAAGGGGAAATGGGCTTGCTCAGTTTCTCATGCCTATCTCCTAGGTGTACTTACTATTTTCTACTCAGCATAATTGCTGGCATGCACCTCTCTATGGAACGTGGCCTTTGCATGGCACTGTTCCGTGAACTGCTTGCTTCCACCCTTTGATTTATGTGCACCACGTTCATGGAGAGAAAAATATGACATAGTGGATTCATGGGACTGCCCCATGGTTGGAGTGACGTGAAAGTACCCAGGCTCCCGATGCTATTCCGTTCACGTTTCCTCCTGCGTCCATCCGTTCAAGAGAAAGACAGAAGAAAGACGGAGAGAGGGGAGAGATAGGGAAGACAGTACAGAGCAGAGCAGAGGGACAGCACGGTGGCAGCAGCTTCGGCACCGGCAGCGATGGGCTCTGGTGCGGGCTGACTGCAACACTCGAGCGGCACAGAGAGACGAGGTAGGGAGACGTGGCAGCGGCACGAGATCAGCCTTGGTGCATGGCTCGGTCCCTAGCTCCAGTACAGGGCCAGCCTAATCATGGCGTTCGACGGCGATAGCTTTGATCACGGTCAGTTCGCAGGCGGCCATGGTTCCTAGGCTGCTGCCGTGCTCAAATTTGGTGCGAGCCGGCCAGGGCAGCTGGGCGGCAATGCCTGGTAGTGCTCAGCTCTGGCATGAAGTCAACAACCAAGGCGAGGGTGGCACTGAGCGACTGTGCCGGTGGAGCAGAGAGCAGAACCGAGCGGTGTCATGCTTAGGTGAGGTTCTCGTCTGTGCGGCCATTGGCGGTTCAAGGCGAGGGCCGCTCCGGCGATGCTTGGCGAGGAGACCGAGGCGCGGTTACGGCGGCGGCGTTGTGTAGTAGCAGCTCCGGCGTCGTTTTCGTGCGTCGGGCGTCCTCAGCATGGCGGTGCCTGCCTTCGGCGGGTTTGTGTACGGCAAGACCAAGGATTCTGTGGTAAGAGAGCTCAAGCTCTGCTCGTCGATAGTGTTGGAGCAAGTAGCCAGAGAGAAGCAGAGCTCGTTCTCAAGTTTCCTGCCCTCCCGCTTGACGGAGGTGCCTCGCCATGGTGGCCTTGCTGGCTTTTATAGATACGAGTAAGGCGGTGGAAAAGTGGCTGATATTTCCGGGCCCGGTAGATTTTTGCGGGCATGCATAATCTGCAGCACAGCAATGGTAGTCAACGTCTACATGTGCGCACGCTTGGCTCAAGCTGGCCTTTACTGGATCATGGCAGATTGCCAGCAGCATAGCGTATGGCAACAGCACAGCGTGTAAGCTGGCGACAGGCTCCATGGGGGCATGCTTCTATTGCTGGGAAGGACACACCACGAAGAAGACAACATCCAAGCAGTTGGAAGTTGACGCGGGCTCGCGCCAGCAGTGCTCGGATATTTTCCGGCCATTGAGATTTTTACCAGCATCCGTTGAAGAGTTACAGTACATAACAGGCAGCTGCTGCACTTCTTTCTCCACACACGCGTACGCACGTGCGCTAGCAGTCCGAGCTAGGGTGCTGAACGAAGCAGGTGTTGCTAATGAGTCCATCGCCGTACGTGAATTCAGGAGGAGAAACTAGCCCCAAAAGAAATTTGTATATTCACGTGACAGCTTTTGAAATTTCCCAGAAAATCATGGAGTGGGTTAACAAAGATTTCCATTTGAATTCAAGGAAGAAAATGAGATTGGGAATTTATGGAAAACAATAGGATTTGGGAATACAAGAAATAATTTGGCGCCACAAATAAATTCTAGAAAAAAGCACACAAACACTCATAATGCATATGGTGAATTTTAATTCAAGGTTTTTGGAAAAAAACACTTTCAAAAAATGGTTTCACGGCGAAATAAACTAATCAAGTTTTAATTTTTGTAAGCTTCTAAAAAGTATAAATTTTTAGCAAATTTTATCATGGTAGAAAATACAGGGTGTTACAACACCAATATCCATTTGCCGATTCTACCACTCATAATCAGCATGGAAAATATATCTCTAACTACGTCATATTTGCATATAACAGTACATTCGGCCGATAGCAAATATGCCTTAGTTTAGTACAAGAAAAGTATAGACATAAGCATAATTTCTCGATAGCCGAATACCTCGTCTCAGCATCTACCAATCTCCTACTCAAATAATAAATCACACGCTCTTTCCCTTCAAACTCTTGAATAAGAGCTGAACCGATAACCATATCATCGGTCGATAAATATAATCTGAAAGAGGATTTGCCAAATAACTCTTAATTTCATCTAAAGCTAGTTTTTGCTCTTTTCCCATACAAATTCTTGATCGGCTTTCAATTTAAGCAAATGGCTGAAAGCTCGGATCTTATCCGAGAAATTGGATATAAATCGTTTGATAAAATTAATTTTGCCGATCAAGGATTGAAGCTCAGTCTTATCGGTAGGAGCAACTACTTTGTTGATTGCATCAATGTATCTCCTGCTAATTTCAATCCCTCTCTGATGCACCATGAAACCCAGAAACTGACCTACCGATACACCAAATGCACATTTATTAGGGTACAATTTCAATCCATGCTTCCTCGTGCATTCCAATACTTTTCGCAATTCAGCTAGATGTTTTATGAAGTCCTCAGATTTCACCACCACATCATCAATATAGATCTCTACCAACTTGCTGATGAACTCATGGAAAATAAAATTCATGGCCCTCTGATAAGTAGCACCAGTATTTTTCAAGCCAAAAGTCATGACTATCCACTCAAACAACCCAACATGGCCAGGACATCTAAATGCAGTCTTGGGAATATCTTCTTCAGCCATGAATATTTGATTGTACCCTGCATTGCCATCCATGAAACTAATAATCTGATGCCCAGCTGCAGCATCAACCAACAAATCGGCAACTGGCATCGGATAACCATCCATCGGCGTAGCTTTATTAAGATTTCTAAAATCAATGCATATACGAAGCTTTCCATTCTTTTTATAGATAGAAACAATATTAGAAATCCATTTAGCATACCGACATTGCCGAATAAACTTAGCTTCAATGAGTTTGGTTATCTCGGCCTTAATATTGGGAAGAATATTAGGGTTATATCGGCGTGCTGGCTGCTGATGTGGCTAAAATCCAGATTTAATAGGCAACCGATGTTAAACAATCGATCGGTCTAAACTAGGCATCTCAGTATAATCCAAGCAAAGCAATCTTTATATTCCTTTATCAAATCGGTTAACTGCTGCTTACATTCAGAATCTAACTTAGCACTAATAAAAGTAGGCCTTGACCTATCACCACTACCTATGTCTACTTCTATTAAATCATCAGCCGATGTAAATCTCTGTCCTAACTTTCCATCATTGGCGAATCTATCCATTAAAACTCTTCATCAGAACCGACTGCTTGGATCGGTGGAATCTCATAATCAGCAACTTTGAGGAAATCTTTCTCACAAGCTTCTCCTGATATGCACTTGGTCCATTCATAAGTATCTGATTCTGCCGATGCAAGATGTAGGAAGAATCCCCAGGAACAACTTCAATTTTGTCACCTACCCATTGTACACGGCATTGGTGCATTGTAGAAGGAATACAATAGTTAGCATGAATCCAATCTCTCCCCAACACCAGATTGTATGCACCTTTTCCATTGATAACAAAGAAAGTTGTCGGCAAGGTCTTGCTGCCGATGGTCAACTCAACACATATAGCTCCCTTAGCTGGAGACACATTACCTTCAAAATCTTTCAACGTCATATCAGTCTTAGTTAAATCCTGGTCTCCTTTACCAAGCTTCCGATACATTACATATGGCATGATGTTAATTGCAGCTCCTCCATCAATAAGTATTTTGGAAACCGGCTGCCCATAACCCTGCTTTTAACAAATAAAGCTTTAAGATGATGCCTTTCATCATCGAAAGGTTTCTCAAAAATAGCTGTCATTGGATCAAGTGCCAACTGAGCTATCTAATCAGGGAGATTTATTTCCTCATCATCAGTAAAGGGCGCAAGAAACTCCATCGGCAACATAAACACCATGTTGACATCTGCCGATGGTCCTTTCTCTTTGCGGTCCAACTGCTGCCGATATTTAGACTTAGAAGAATTTTCTTCCCTATACAAATCCTCTTGACGCTCCCGTTGCACCCTGCTTCTCTGCGTCCTTGTTAATCCCTCTGGGCACCATCGGGGAAGCTTTGTCTTCCACACTAGCTGATAGCGGACTTCCTTTGGTTTCACACGATGAATATTTGAATCTCTGCAGAATATAAATTCATTGAGAACCCGTGTATTTGCCATCTCTTCAAGTTCTTCTTGATTCCTGGGGAAAGGACTGACACGCTCACCAAGCCTGTCATGCACACTGAGCCTGCCCCCAGCCGATCGTGAACTGACGTTCTTCCCCTAATCGGTCCATTGAAACATCGATCATGGTTCTGGTACCTCTGATCTGCCCGATCACGCCGATGATAACCATTACACTCAGGGTAATCCTGAACAGTCGGCAACTTGATATTTTGTACCTAGCAATGAACAAAGAATGGGAAATCCTAATGATCCCTATGCCGATTCCACTCCTATCGACGCCTTTCCTCCTCTTGACATCGGTCTTCTTGCTGACGATGATACCAATCTTCACGTTGCTGCCACGTTTCCCGATACCGTCTATGGGTAATTACAACACTAGATCGGGGAGGTCGGTCAGAACTACTACCCTCCTTTATCAAACCTTTTCCCTTGGCATAACCAATAGTCACTTGTTGTTGAGGATCCACCAATGCGTTCTTTTCAGCTATTTCTGATGTTAAGACCTTTGTCTTACCTTTGGCATCCAACATGTTTGTAGGGAAAGGATGTTGATCAATTTTCATCAGCTTCTGTGCTTTGGAATTATCAAACTTGATTGTCCCAGATTCTATAGCCGATTGCAATTGCTGCCGAAACACTTTGCATTCATTTGTACTGTGTGATGTTGCATTATGCCATTAGCAATACTTGATTTTCTTTAGCTCTTCTGCCGATGGGATGACATGATTAGGTGACAATTTAATCTGTCCTTCCTGAAGCAAGAAATCAAATATCCTATCTGCTTTAGTGATATCAAAAGCAAACTTTTCTGGTTCTTTCTAGCCAAAAGGACAAGACATCGGCTTTTTGTTTTTCACCCACTCCGCCAAGCTGATGACTGGTTCTTCATCAGAATCAGAACCCCCTGCCTCATCAACAAATGACACTTTCTTATTCCAAGCCTTTCTTGGTTCAAAAGCTTTGATGTCTCGATCAGAAATTCTTTGCACCAAATGACTCAAGCTTTTGAACTCTTGAGAAGCATATTTATCCTTAATATGTGACAACAATCCCTGAAAAGCCAAATCGACTAACTGCCGATCATCCAGAACCAGACTGTAACATTTGTTCTTTACGTCTCGCAGCCTCTACACAAAGCTTTCCACCGATTCATCATTATGTTGTCCCAGTCTTACTAAATCGGTAAGCTTTTTCTCATGAACTCTAGAAAAGAAATATTTATGAAACTGCTTCTCTAGATCGGCCCAAGTAGTTATTGAGTTTAGAGGCAACGAAATAAACTAGGTAAACACCGATCCTGATAAAGATGACGAAAATAAGCGAACTCTCAACTCATCTCTGTTAGCAGCTTCTCCACACTGAATGATGAACCGATTGACGTGTTCCATGGTTGATGTGTCATCTTGCCCAGAGAACGTAGTGAAATCTAGTACCTTGTACCTATTTGGGAGTGGAATCAAATCATAAGGAGGAGGGTATGGTGTTCGATAAGAATAGGTGTTAACTTTGGGTTTTATTCCAAACTGATCCCTCATAACTTCTACTATCTTATCGGCCCAATAGGCATTGACATCCTGCCGATGTACAGGTTGAACTTCTGGTACCTACTAATAAGCTTCCATGTGTCTCAGGGGTACATGATCTCCGGGAAACATCATATTAGCCATAGCTTGCTAACCACCGATCTGCTGAGCAAGATTCATGTGCTGATTTGCCGGCCCTTGATTTTGAAAACCGACCTGCATATGACCTTGCTGGAATCTTGCAGCCTGATGATTCTGTTGTGTTGCATGTGGAAAGACTAACTGCTCTGTCCAACCATTATTGGCATTCATCGGCACAGGTCCTACCGATGGCTGATAATTAGTCGCTATTGCTGGGTTGGCATAACCTGTCTGAGCCACAAACCTGTGTTGAGTCGGCAATGGATTTGCCGTTGAATTTGCATTAGGCACATTAGGCATCTGAAACGTGGGCGCCTGAAAATTCCCCGTAACTAGTCTCGCAGTGGTTGTTGTAGAATACTGAGGAATTTGAGTCATCGGCGAAACTGGAGGCTCCGATGTCATGGGAGCTTTCCCTGCTAAGTCAGTTACCTGAGAGGTTCTAGAACTATTTGCAAAAAAACTCTGGAGGCATACCATATCCCCACCAATTGGGAGGAACCTGACAGTTCTGAAATACAGACCCTGACATTACCAATGTCGATAGATCTGTGTTGAGCTGAACCCATCCCCCTAATGTCATTGGATTAGATCTCATCGGTGTAGATTGCTCATTAGTCCATCCTAATATACTTGGAGGAGAAGTAGCTTCTGTGCCCGCAACAGCTAGAGGAGCCAATGGAGCCGCGACCGATGATAATCCTGGCTGATGGCAGGCTGGACTAGCATAAAGTGGTGGTGTCTGTCCTTCTTTAAAAGTTCGAACCACAGCATTGTAAATAGTATTGGACAGCACATTGGAGTGACTAATCAAAACATGATTAATAGCAGTATTGACCATGTCTTGCAATTTACCAGGATTGGGATCAAAAGTAACCTGCCGAGGCATCGGCAGATCCTGCTTCTCGATAACTTCCCCGCTCCTATTCATACTGAAAGACTTCAGACAGAGCTGTCTATATTCCTCCATAGCCCTTTCCATAGCCTGCTTCTGTTCTTCCCTGAGATCAGCTTCTGTCACGCCAATGACATTGTCTGCGTCGAGCTCAGAAGTAGGCATGTCGATCTTGTTGATAGATTTGTCCCATCGAGCGTGCCAAAAGATGTGTTGATGCAAAAATAGATCTGCAAGCACAAAGGGCTAATATCCGATTCAAACGTTGAGGCATGCCAGCAGATTTGACCTAACAATCGACAAAGGTGATAACTTGAATACTTTGGTCCCGACAACAACGATGCACCCAGATGTCATGGCCAAGAGGTACTCACGTGGAACTCGAGAATTCGTCGAGTTTTACTCGATGAATTCCTAAGAACTCGTAGATAAAAGAAAATGTGCAAGTTGATGAAGTCGTCGAAAAGTAGATGTAAGAATAGATGTAAAACTTCGTGTATGATATTGATTGATTGTTCTTACATTGCTGCTAGGCCTATATTTATACCCTGATCCAAAGAGTCACAACCAAATACGACTAGGATTAAATTCTAAACAAAAGGACTCTAACATAAGGCATACTTTACTAAATATGGTAAACAACCACCTATCTATTCTGGTGTCTCCTTCAATTACGATGAAACCTTTCATCGGCTCTGCTTCATCGGCATATCCTTGTTGCCTCCTTAGAAACTTCCACACCTTCCTTCATCGGCACCGGCATACTCCCTGTAGCCTCCTTAGCAACTTCCACACCTTTCTTTATTGGTATCAGTGATCATCGGCACCGGCAATCAATCGGCAATGATCAGTAACTACCATCTCAATCCTCAGGCCAGCAACATCCTCCACCTATCATCCTATCATCGGCATCATCGGCAATTGGCTTAACATATTGACACATTATTTTCTTGACTGCCGATCAGTTCTCCCTGACCATCCTAACTTGTGCCTAAAAACGGTGTCAACAGAAGTAGAGAGATAGGCCTTGGTTGGATGAGTTTTTGCCACTTGCTTGCCAGCTTGACATGCACTACACAATTTGTCCTTCGCAAATGTCACATCCTTCAAGCCTCTAATCAACTCTTTCTTCATCAACTTCTTGAGTGTGCCCATTCCAACATGTGCTAACCTTCTATGCCATAACCACCCTAGTAATGTCCTGGTGAATAAGCAAGTCTTGATGTCAACTTCATCAGAGGAGAAATCAACAAGATACAAGTTGTTGTATCGAAAGCCTTTCAATACCATCTCATTGTCATCCTCCTTGGTCACTGTCACTTCTTTCTCGTTGAATAGGCATTGGAAGCCAAGATCAGAAAGTTGTCCAACCAAAAGCAAGTTGAAGCTTAGTGAAGACACATAGAGCACATTGGTGATGGAGTTGTCATTTGATATTGCAATCTTTCCTAAACCCTTGACTTTGTCTTTTGAATTGTCCCCAAATGTGATCTTCTCTTGATTGTCCACATCTTCATTGAGTGAGGTGAACATCCGGGGATCTCTGGTCATATGTTGAGTGCAACCACTATCAATTACACAATGTGATCCACCGGTCTTGTAGTTCACATACACACACAAGAGATCAAGCTTCGGTTTTGGGGACCCACATTTGCTTATGGCCCTTAACAATCTCCACTAGTGACTTTGGCACCCAAACCTTCTTTGGCCTTTGCCTGTTGGGTGGCCCCATGAAACTAACCTTGACTTTGCCATTCTTGTCTTGCCTTACAATGTAGTGAGCATTGAAAGCAAATGGTCTAGCATGCTTGGGCAAAGGATGTGGTAGTGGTGCCTCACACTCATGAGCAAATTGACATTCTTGTCCACACTCAAAGCATCTCTTTGGCTCGGGCTTGCTTGGTTGACCATGAGTCGCTTGTGATTTGATTAGCTTGCTTTATTGAGCCTTGTAGCCAATTCCACTCTTATCCATCTTCATGATAGTGTTCATGAAGAGCTCACTTTGTAAGTCCTTGCCTCTAGTGAACTTGGCTAACCCCTTGGTGAGATGTTCCTTCCTAGCTTTAGCTTCTTGTTCTCTTGAGTTAGCCTTTTGATGATGGGATCATCCTTGCTATCAAGCTCTTCCAAGATGAAGGACTCATCTTCTTCTTGCTTGTCATATAACAATACAAGCTTGAGGTATTGGTTTTCTTCCTTGAGCTTCTTGTTCTCATATGCAAGATCCTTGTCACGATCAAGAGTTTGAATCACTACGGTGTTGTGCTTTGCTTGCTCTTGCAACTCTTTCTTGTGCTTCACATTCTCACACTTGATATTTTCATTCCCTTCCTTGATTTTGATAGTGTCCCCATAACTCTGCCACTACCACATTCTTGCTGTCGGTGTTTTGACACCGGGGGATAACACCAACGAGTGAATTTGTGTGTGTGCTCTCCTTTCCGGATGGTTATGCAAGAATGACAAAAGTATTTATCCTAGTTCGGGCAAAGGAAGGCCCTACATCTAGCGGGGGGGGGAGAGTATGTATTATCTTGAACCTAAGTGCTTGTACAGGGGTGAATACAAGCAGATTCAGCTGAGGGTTCTAAGTCCTAGCAGGTTGTGGGAGTGTATGAATGGTGTTCTTCGTGTGTGGAGAAGCTTGTCTGGTAGCCTATGCCCGACGTCCCCTTTTATAGTCCAAGGGGAGGCCCAGGTTTACAGAGTATAGACGCTAGCATAGGCTTTGATAGAGGCCTGGTGCTGACCTACTCGAGGCCTCCGTACTGGCGTGGCCTCGAGCTGTCTTGTTTCGGTGTACTTTGGTGATGATGGCGCGTGCGTTTCTTGAGCTTATCCCTATGCATCGTGTGGTATTGGTTCATGTATTCGCATGCTTGTACGCTTCGGTAATCGTCGTGTCGGGAGTAGTTGGAGCGCTGACTTCCATCGCCCAGTCCTTCCCTAGGAAGGAGCATACGTACTCGAGGGTCCGGGTGTATTATTGGCTCTTGGCGTACAAGAGCGCTGACCTTGTTGCCTCGAGGGGTCTCATGATGGGATATTACGCCTGCGGCACTGTACCTGTGTGTACCTTTTTCGTTTTTGGGATAAAGCTGGGAAAGTGGGGATTTGATGGGTGCACATTTGTTGGCATTTCTTAGCGTCACTACTAAAGATAGACTATAAACCCATCATTAGCAATGGCACCAGAAATGTCGGGTGTTGGTATACCATAACTATCGTTATGTCAGAGAGGTAACCCAAGGCCTTTAACGGCGCCGGCCTTAGTAGTGCAGTCTGGTAACAATAATTAGGAATGCCGGATTGGCCATCCTAACCATCCTTACTTACGATATGCAAAGCTGTAGCACGGCACCACATAAATGCACAGAGTTTACAATCTTAAGTAACGGTACTTAGGTACGCCAATCAATAGTTCATGAATATAAAGAATAAAACCGCAAGCAAATAGAACTATCATTGTAGCATTTCAACCCGTGAGTATTCAAGGGTTATCATATTTAATCCTGTAGGAGGGCATAACAAATGTATCTAGCTTGGTTTGTAGCATGATCACTTATTGAGATGCATAGGTAGACATAGTCTAATCAGGGGTCACGGCAGGCTCTTTAAAATATGGATAGTGGACACACTCATCGGGGCAACCTCAAGAAAATAAGGAAATAAAAAAAATAAAGAACAACTACTTGAGCCGGCATTGATCTTATATAACTATGCAAAGAATTGTTAGTAGAAAATCTAATCAATATAACTAGAGTTAGAACTAAGTCTGAGGCTCTGGGCAGATCGCCGCAGCTAGACATCCAACCGATAGGGACTTTACAGAACTCCTACTGGAATACCTGATCGTGGGGGAATACCAAGGATGACAGGGCTGTCACTACCCTACAACCTACCCCTCTACCCGAAAGATACCCACGCATCCGCTGATCTCCGCATACCCGAGCACCTCGCCTGTGTAATTGGAAACGCCTCCTAGCCTCCCGGGATCCCAACCCTTCAGATTGATAGGCTCGGCTAAGAGTGGCCATCACAGCCCAACGAACTGTTACCCCAATCTTAATCCTTTGTCTATTCATACTAATTCGATGAACAATGAAGAACATGGATGAACACATCAATAACATAGCACAAGAACTAAGAACTAGTTCATATACTATGAACAGGATATGAACACAACTATACTCTAATTCAATTGCATAATCATATAAATAAGATAAGAACTTGCTCATGGAGGAGAACTGAATTGTATTCATACCAAGAAGCTCTAAGATCCTCCAAGGAGACAAGCTCTCCTTTCTAGCTTTGCCTTGCTCTAGTACTGAATCTTAACTAAAGAACAAGTGTAGAAATGTGAGGTGTATTGCTCCAAATGATGGTGTGTATGTTGAATGGTGTGGAGCCATCTATTTCTAGCCCAATAAGGACGGTTCATGGCGATCTAAATTTGGTAGGAGGTGAAACCATCTTATGCATGCCGCCATGCAACCGCCTGAAAAAGGTGGGACCGAGTTGTCGCCACAAGGGGTGCGCCCGCACCAGGGTGTGGCCACAGCACTGGTGGGCCCCTCTGGCCACCGCCTTCGCGTGGTCGGTTCGTCTCTGGGCCCTGATCCTTCCCGTGGTTACGGATGGATCTAGTTCGGTGTTTTGGTGGGCTTTTCCATTTATCTTTGATTTGCGCCTTTTCTGAATACGCTTCCTTGAAGTGCGCTTTCTCATGTCTTTTGCGCCTTTCCACGTGTCATACCTGAAATTGATATTTGCAACAAAACTGGTGGAAAGGTTAGTTCAAAGCCCTACCATCTATTTATTTTATTTATTAAAATGATGTTTATAATTATAAGATATGGGGCACCAACAACGTTCCCCTATCACGTTTCCCATGACTGTCGGGTTAGGTGGGAGCACGTGAGTCGCATTAAATGCCCTGACTTCCGTACCCGCTTCAGGCGGTGGAGGAACGTTTTTGCGCTCGAGGTCTGTCGATTCGCTTGATGCCAGTTCCCATAATCGACGGTCGCTGGCTATCGAACCCTTGGCCATTCGCTTGACCGTATTTCTGTGTTCGAGGCCAGGGTCAACATCGTGCTGTGGGTTGAGCCAGGGCGTCGACGAACTTATGTTTGCACTACATCGTCGAGCTTGACCCTTGGGTTGCTTTCGGATCTCTTCATCAGGAATGTCTGTTGGGGTACCCCCTATTGACACCCTCGACACTTGCCTTTGCAATTACCACATTTGCCAATACCTGCGTAAGTAAGTCATCACAAGAAGTGGCTACATCAAGCTTAGCAACATGGTTAGTAGCAATGTGTGTTTCACTTATAGCAAGATCATAAGCTAGCTCAAAATTGTAATTGTTCACTTTTAGAGTTGTAAACTCTTCCTTCAACGCTCTATGTCTATTAATGTGCTCATCATGCACACTCTCAAGTTTATCATGTTTTTCTTTGAGCTCTTTTAAGGAAAGCTTGAGCTCCTTGAGTTTTCTGGTCATGATTTCATTTTGATCTCTAAGCTCATCACTAGACTTGAGCCTTGCAAGAAGAGATTCATTTTCATATTCAAGTTTCTCATTTTCACCTCTAGTCTTTCTTATGATTTTTGAGTATTTGTTTAGCAAGTTCACAAGCTCATCATAAGAAGGTGATTCAAACTCACTATCACTCTCACTACTCTCATCCTCACTTTGTACCTTCTAGTCACCTTTAGCCATGAGGCATAGGTGCGTAGAGGATGAAGATGATGGCGAAGGTGGTGGAGATGAAGCATCAATAGCAATGGTGGCCACCTTTTCATCATCACTCTCATTGCCGGAGGAGTTACCCCTTGAGCTTTCAATGTCGGTGAGCCAATCACCAACAATGTATGCCTTGCCATTCTTGTTCTTGTGGTACCTTTTCTTCTTGTCACCTTTCTTCTTGTAGGACTTCTTGTCATTCTTCTCATGATCACTTGAGTCATCTTGGTCTGTGGCGGAGCTAAGGGGGGGCTGGCAGGGGCTATGGCCACCCTTAACATGTGTCAACAAACATTTTTATTAGTATAAATTTATGATTTTTAATTATATTAAGAGAAAAATATAACATTTTTTGTTGTATATACTTATAAGTATCCTAAAGATAGTAAAATTGTGCTCCCTCCATTCTAAAATATAAGTCATTCTATGAATTTTAGAGGGCACAAGCATCCTAAATTTGACCAAATTTATATAATAAAGTAATATTTATGATAACAACTAAGTACCACTAGGTTCTTCATTAATTATATTTTCACAGTATTCCAATTTGATGACATAAATCTTTGTGATTCTTTCTACTTTGATTCTCCAAAATTCTTAGAATGATTTATAATTTGGGATGGAGGGAATACAAAACATAACTAGATAATACTAAGAAGCACGTGAGAAAAATAGAGACGCGTCTCTCAAGCTAGTTTACAAAATCATCTCAAACATCTTTGTGTTAAGGGTGTGTCATTTACCACCAAAAAAATAACACATCTGATCCTAAGATACATATAGAAAATGCGAGCACCTACGTCAAGTCAATAAATCAAGCTAGGCGATCACCGATTATGCTTAGTTTTGACAAGTTGGTTTTTTTGTTGGCCCCCCTATATGTAATTCCTGGCTCCACTATTGATCTTGGTCCTTGTTCTTCTTCTTGTATTTCTCCTTCTTGGGTTTAGGACATTGGTGAGCAAGATGACCAAGTTCACCACAATTGTAGCAATCCATCTCGGAGATGGGCTCTCCCTTGCTACTAGTGAAGAACTTCTTCTTCTTGGAGTCAAAGTTGACTCCATTCTTGTTGAGCTTCTTAAGCATCTTGGTGGTTCTGCTCACCATAAGAGCAATGGTAGCGTCATCATCACTTGAAGTTGATGATTCAAGTTCAATCTTCTTCGACTTGCCCTTGAGCGCGGCCTTGAGAGCAAAATCATTCTTTTCTTCTTGGACGATGAGGAGCTATCTTGTGGGTTGACGTGCATGTACATCTCATGAGCATTGATCTTCCCCAAAATGGATGATGGTATGGCGGTTGAGAGATCTCCTTGATGACGCATGGTGACTATGTGCCCATATTTGTCAATGGGAAGGACATATAGAATCTTCCTTGCCATATCCGCTGGACTCATCTTGTTGAGTCCAAGTCCATTTAGCTCCTCTACAATGACATTCAAGCGAGAATACATTTCATTAGCGTTTTCTTTTGGAAGCATCTCAAATGTATTAAGCTTGTGCATGACAAGATGAAAGCGCTCCTCATGCTCACTTTTGGATCCCTCATGGAGTGCACAAAGTTCGGACCATAGTTCATGGGTGTTCTTGTGGTTTCGGACACAGTTAAACACCTCTTTACGAAGACCTCTAAAGATGTGGTTTTTGGCCTTTGTATTCCACTTTTTGTTCTCTTGCTCAAGTGGAGTAAGAGCAGTGTCCTTACTCGGAGGAGTAAATCCTTCGGTCGTGGCTATTAGGCACTTGACATCGCAAGCCTCGAGGTATGACTCTATCCGTATTTTCCAATATGGAAAGTCATCACCCTCGAACATGGGTGGCGGTCCATCCCGACAACTTTCTCTGGGTGGTGAAGCCTAATTTAAGAGCACTATGCTCGGACACCAATTGAAAGAATCAAGATGCCCAAGAGGGAGGTGAATTGGGCCTCTCTAAAAATTTAAGCAACCTATGAGCCTCAATTCAACCCTAGTGCCTAAGTGTGTTCCAGAGAGCTACCGGATAAAAGTTTTGCAGCCTAGTTCCAATCCTATTGTAGCATGGCAATTCTAAGAATGTAAGTGCTCAAAATAAATCCTAGAATGTAAAGGAAGAGAGGAAGAGGAGCGCGGCAATATTTTGCTGAGGTATCAGAGAGTCGCCACTCTCCACTAGTCCTCGTTGGAGCACCCGCGCAAGGGCGACGCTCTTCCTTGGTCCGCGCAAGGACCAAGTGCTCTCTACGGGCTGATTCTTTGACACTCCATCATGTTGAATCACCCACGACCGCTCACAGTCTTGACACGAGCCACACACAAGAACTCTGGGTGATCATTGTGCCTCCAATCACCACTGAACCGTCTAAGTGATGGCGATCACCAAGAGTAACAAGCAAAGAACACTCACTTGATCCAAACAAGGCACTAGAGAGTGGTGGATGCACACTTGAACCCTTGGAACTCACTAGAGAAGGATCTCTCAAGAAATCACTCAATTCTCAATCCTCTCTAGGCTCTTGCTTCTCTCTTGCACCATAAGGTGTTTCTTAGCTGAACAAATGGGCAAGAGAGCTCTCTTGGACGAGGTGGAGGAGTATAAATACTCCCCATCAAGTCCAAGGGCCGGCCACACAAAATCAACAGAGATCGTGTACACCGGACGCACTCTGCAGTGAGTCTGGTGCAACTCTAACAGCTAGTTGTACTTTACAAATCTGCTCGCACCGGATGCTCTTCAACCGTCCCGTGTCCTCACCCGAGAACCATCCGATGAGAACCATAGGGTCCGGTGCATGCGTCGAGTGCCTAACCCTAGGCAATCGGTGCACTGGCTCAACTCCTAAACACACTAGACGCGCCAACAGTCATACTGTGGCGTCCGGTGCTACTACTCAACCAACACTTCATCGAATCGTGAACTTTCCAAAACAAAGTTTAATTCTCTCGATCTAAGGACTTTCTCTAAGCTACCTCTTGCTAGATTTATCAAGTGTCCACCACACGTAAACCTAAAGCCTTGTCTAGGTCAAGATACCCGTTCGATGCCCCCCTTAATAGTATGGTTAAAGGAAAAATAAAGTCCTAATCTACTCTAAGTGCCCTTCAACTCCAAATGGCACTTAGACCTAGTCTAGTCTTGACAATGTCCAACAATCCTTCGAAAACCAAAAATGATTTCCACCATCAAGTAGGCATGAACTTCTTAGTCCATCAATCACCAATACCATGATCTAACTCAAATGATTTTACCGCTGCAAACACACGTTAGTCATAGTAATCAACATTGTCATTAATCACCAAAACTCACTAGGGGCCTAGATGCTTTTAGGAATCAAGGATTTGCTTGAGGTGTGACAGAGCAACAATGGAGGGAGAGAGAGCTCTACTCTATCTGTCTAGGAGTTGTGTCGTCTGAGGAAGTAGATGACCGTTGTGGGATAGACCTAGAGGTATAAGTGCCTATTGTGTCTCAATGGTCAGCAATGGGTGGCACTGTGGCCCTGGACAAAACAAGAGATGTGAAGAGATATTTCATTGGCTGTTTTGGCTAGGAAAAAGGATTTTATTTAGAAAGATAAACATATGGTTGCATAGTTGACCAACTATTCTTGTGTTCCCCTTAATAGTATGACTTTTCCTAAACTCAATATCCAAAATAAAAGGAATATAGAACTTCCTTGAGTTGAGATCAGCTCATGTTTGCAACTGGGGCACCTGCAACCTGTTCATCATCCTCGATATTTGATTCCGTGCTTATCATCTCAATAAATCTCATTAGTCCTCTAATTCAATGGTCATTAACACCAAAACCCACATTAGGGCTAGATTGCACTTACAGGCCCTTTGTCTAAAGAGGTCACAAAGCTAGAAAAATGGAGACCTTTTCATCCTAAGAAGCTCAACACAACGAACTTCATCATTATGGTAGATGAACCTCAGATTGACCATCCTTTCGCTATCCCTCACAGTCATGGGACCATAATAGATCCCTCTCCTAAGTCAAGACATTCTCCTAAACCTAACAAATATCCACACACTAATCACAGCAACCAAATAAGCTCCTCTAATGACAAGCTGACAACACTTAATAGCAGGATCCAAGGCACTAAATAAGACATGGGGATAGGAATTAGTATTCAACCAGGTGCATGAGCATGTACAAATCCTAATCTAGTAAAAGTTAAACATGGATCGGCTGTGACAAATGAATTACACCACCCAGATCCAAATAACACATCATTGGCCATGCCCAAATAACTCAGCAAAATGCATAAATCTCGGAGTACATCATAATGAACAAAATCTTTGAATCATGTAAACATTCATGAAAACCTCTCTTGATCTACCAGCGAAAAGGGTTACAAATGATACAGACCATGGCAATCTTAAGAAAACATAATAAAAATGTCCAAGTAAATAAGATACAGTTGGAGGCGGTAGAGAGAGAAGGCAGCAAACCCTAGCGGGTCGAGTGGCTCTACGAGGAATCGAATAGGCTCACCTGGAACAACTGGAGAAGGCGTGCAAGCTTCTCCTCTAAGGGCTCCGGTGACTAAGAGGAACCCCAAGGGCAGCGACAAAGAAGGGCGACCGGGTGGCTGTGTCAGCTTATATTTGGTGCACGGCGACTGAGAGGGGAGCGAGAGAGCGGTGGAACGAGTGAATAGTGATGGTAACCCTAGCGCGACCGGGTGGCTGCGTCTGCTTATATTTGGTGGCTAGGGGGAGCCAATGCGGGGGGGGGGGGGGGGGAAGGGGTTCCAATTGCTTGCCCCAACCTGCCTATTCCAAAAAAGCTGAATTGGCCCTTCCCGGGGAGCTAACAAAACCCTACGGGTTGGCCTTCCCTAATCTAGGGTACGAGGGTGCCCAAAAAAACAAAAATGCCCTAACTGTATTATGGAAACCCGGGTAGGGGATATTCCATAACTAGTACGACTAAGCCCTATTTGAAAAACTTTCCAGACAAAATTGCTTAAAAAATTCCAAAATCCGAATATTGGGGCCTTAAAAAACCGTTTAGGGACCAAGACTTGAGGGTGGAATTGTAAACAGGGTGATATGCCTCAAGGGA